>NW_024885105.1:0-5078 GCF_019232065.1 Centrocercus urophasianus | reverse complement strand
AAAAAAAAAAAAAAAAAAAAAAAAAAAAAAAAAAAAAACAAAACAAAACAAAACAAAAACAATGCAAACTCCACTACAAAGGTGATTGCTCCAGTTACTGTGGAACATGGCAAAACCCATAAGGACTCTGATCACAACTCATGAGAGAATAATGATAGAGGTAAGAAATAGAGGGGCACTACCCTCAGTCAGTGGGAGGTAAGGGATGATAGAGTATATTGGACTGTGTGGATTTCATGGCCTGGCACATTCGACCCTGTCACAGAGATGACTAGATCAATCTATGTCCATGGCAGGGGGGCAACAGGCCTCTGCCCTCCTCCCCCACCCCCCCCCCCCCCCCGTCCCAAAAAAATGGGAGGAAGGGAGGGGGGGAAAAGAACAGTGGCAACAATCTATGGAGGAAAACTTATTTTACTATAATACCAGAATACAAGACAACACAATATAATACAATTCAATTGAAATTGAGATTAATAAATCAGACAAGATGAGAGAGAGAGTTCCCGGGACCAAATCAAACCTGAAAAGTTTGGAATAGCACCCACTGCAAGGCAGCAAGAGAGCGCCTCCCCCACCCAAAAGGGCCAGATCCCATGACTTCTGTAATGTACAGGGATAGGTACCTGGGGTTGGGGCATTAACACTTTAATACCCTGTACACTAAATGATGTTTTGATGTGGAATACTGAAACCTGAAAAAAACAAAAAACAAAACCATGACAGACCCACAGAAATATAAGGCTCTGGTGGACAACGGTGCACAGTGCACTCTGATGCCCTCGAGTCACAAAGGGACAGAATCAGTGCATATTTCTGGGGTAACTGGGGGTTGACTGTGTTGGAGGCCGAAATAAGCCTCACTGGTAAAGACTGGCAAAAGCACGCTATTGCAACTGACCCAGAGGCTCCCTGTATACTTGGTACTAATTACTTCTGAAGGGAGTATTTTAAGGATCCCAAGGGGTATTAGTGAGCCTTTGGAATAGCTGCTGTAGACACAGACAACATTAAGCAGCTGTCTGTTTTGCCTGACCTGTCAGAAGATCCATCTGTTGTGGGATTACTACAAGTAAAAGAACAAGTACCAATTGCCACAGAAATGGTGCACAGATGGCAGTACCACACGAATAGGGATTCCTTGCACCCCATTCATAAGTTGATTCGTCAACTAGAGAGCCAGGGAGTGATCAGCAAAACTCACTCACCTTTTAACAGCCGCATATGGCCAGTGCGTAAAGCCAGTGGAGAATGGAGGCTGACGGTGGACTACCGTGGCCTGAATGAAGTCACACCCCCACTGAGTGCTGCTGTACTTAACATGTTAGAACTCCGATATGAACTGGAGTCAAAAGCAGTCAAATGGTAAGCCACCACTGGCATCGCTAATGCGTTCTTAGATGTTGCTGAACTAGAGAGGTGTCACGGAGTTGACGAGATCAATCTATGTCTGTGACAGAGGCAACAGGCCTCTGCCCTCCCCCCCCAATCCAGTCCCACAAAAAATGGGAAGGAAGGAAGGGAGGAAAAGAGCAGCGGCAACAATCTATGGAGGAAAACTTATTTTACTATATTATCGGAATACAAGATAACACAATATATACAATTTAATTGAAATTGAGATTAATAAATCAGACAAGATGAGAGAGAGAGTTCCCAGGACCAAATCAAACCTGAAAAGCTTGGAACAGCTAGGAAAGCACCCTCCAGCACCCACTGCAAGGCAGTAAGATAGTGCCCCCCACCCAGAAGGGCTAGATGCCGTGACTTCTGTAATGTACAGGGATAGGTACCTGGAATTGGGACCGGATGGGCTGCACCCTCGGGTGCTGAGGGAGCTGGCGGGGGTGATTGCCGAGCCCCTCTCGGCCATCTATCAGTGCTCCTGGTTAACTGGTGAGGTCCCAGAGGATTGGAGGCTTGCTGACATGACTCCCATCTTCAAGAAGGGCCGCAGGGAGGATCCGGGGAACTATAGGCCTGTCAGCCTTACCTCAGTACCAGGGAAGGTTATGGAGCAAATCATCTTGGACGAGATTGCACAGCATGTACGCAGTGTCCAGGGGATCAGACCCAGCCAGCACGGGTTTGTGAAAGGCAGGTCGTGCTTGACCAACCTCATCTCTTTCTACGACTGGGTGACTAGTCTGATAGATGAGGGAAGGGCTGTTGATGTAGTCTTCCTAGACTTCAGCAAAGCCTTTGACACGGTCCCTCACAGGCTTCTTCTGGGGAAACTGACTGCCCGTGGTCTGAACAGATATACACTTCTTTGGGTAAGGAACTGGCTACAGGGCCGTGCCCAGAGGGTCGTGGTGAATGGAGTCCAGCTGGCGACCCGTTTCAAGTGGTGTCCCCCAGGGGTCGGTACTGGGGCCGATCTTGTTTAATATCTTTATTGATGACCTGGATGAGGGGATTGAGTGCACCCTCAGCAAGTTTGCAGATGATACCAAGCTGGGAGGTGGTGTTGATCTGCCTGAGGGTAGGGAGGCCCTTCAGAGGGATTTTGACAAGCTGATCCGTTGGGCTGAGGTGAATGGGATGAGGTTCAACAAGGCCAAGTGTCGGGTCCTCCATTTTGGCCATAACAACCCCATGCAGCGTTACAGGCTTGGGGATGAGTGGCTGGATGAGTGTGAAGAAGAGAAGGACCTGGGGGTGTTGGTTGATGCTCGGCTGAACATGAGCCGACAGTGTGCTCAGGTGGCCAAGAGGGCCAACGGCATACTGGCCTGCATCAGAAATAGTGTGGCCAGCAGGAGCAGGGAGGTGATCATCCCCCTGTACTCAGCACTGGTGAGGCCGCACCTCGAGTATTGTGTTCAGTTTTGGGCCCCTCACTACAGGAAAGATGTTGAGATCCTGGAGCGTGTTCAGAGAAGGGCAACAAAACTGGTGAGGGGTCTGGAGCACAAACCTTATGAGGAGCGGCTGAGGGAGCTGGGATTGTTCAGTCTGGAGAAGAGGAGGCTCAGGGGAGACCTCATTGCACTGTACAAAGTCCTGAAGGGAGGCTGTGGTGAAGAGGGATCTGGCCTCTTCTCCCAGGCAACGAGCAGGACACGGGGCAATGGCCGCAAGTTGTATCAGAGGAGGTTCAGGTTGGACATAAGGAAGAACTTCTTCTCTCAGAGAGTAGTCAGGCACTGGAATGGCCTGCCCAGGGAGGTGGTGGAGTCACCGTCCCTGGCAGTGTTCAAGACGCGTCTGGATGACGTGCTGCATGATATGGTTTAGTACTAGTGGTGGCAATGGTGATGAGGAGACGGTTGGACTGGATGATCTTATAGGTCATTTCCAACCTTGTGATTCTTGTGATTCTTGTGAATTGGGGCAGTGGCACTTTAACGCTCCATACACTACATGTTTCGATGTGGAATACTGAAACCCAGAAACAAAAAAAAAAACATAGAACCATGACATTCCACCCCTTATTCTACATCGTTACATCATGCTTAAAATATATATACATATATACAAATAAACAAAATGATTAAAATGCATTACACACACATGGCTATATACATATAAATAGAATTAGTAACTGCACTCCCCCGGCATCAAGTTTCCTTGTGGTACACATTGGACATCCCCATTCTTCTGCATTACCCACCAAGATCCTGGTCCCTGGGCAAAAACTGTACCACGGAGAGGTTTGCCCTTTCCAGAAGCTGGAAGAACCCAAACTGCCTTTCCTAACATGTTCTTTACATGTACAACGGGGACCTTCTCTCCCTCTACAGTATGTAGGGAACTGGATTGGTTAGGACCATCACGATTGATAGATCCTCTGGTATTGACTAACCAGGTGGCTTCTGCCAAATACTTCTCCCAGTGCTTGAATGTTCCGCCACCCAGTGCTTTTAGCATCGTTTTTAACAATCCATTGTATCGTTCAATTTTACCAGAGGCTGGTGCATGATAGGTAATATGGTAAATCCACTCAATGCCATGATCTTTGGCCCAAGTATTTACAAGAGAATTTTTGAAATGAGTCCCATTATCTGACTCAATCCTTTCTGGGGTGCCATGTCGCCACAGGACTTGTTTCTCGAGACCCAATATGGTGTTTCAGGCGGTAGCATGGGGTACTGCATATGTTTCGAGCCACCCGGTGGTTGCCTCCACCATAGTAAGCACATAATGCTTACCACTGCGAGATCGTGGCAAGGTGATATAATCAACCTGCCATGCCTCCCCATATTTGTACTTTTGCCATCGCCCTTCCTCCCAGAGAGGTTTCATTCTCTTGGCTTGTTTGATGATGGCACATGTTTCACAGTTATGAATAACCTGTGCAATGGCATCCATAGTTAAGTCCACCCCTTGGTCTCTAGCCCATTTGTATGTTGCATCTCTCCCTTGATGACCTGATGTCTCATGGGCCCACCGAGCCAGAAATAATTCACCCTTGTTCTGCCAATCCAGGTCTGTTTGAGCCACCGCAATTCTGGCAGCTCGGTCTACCTGATGGTTATTTTGCTGTTCTTCAGTAGCCCGACACTTGGGCACATGAGCATCTACATGACGCACCTTTACTACCATATTTTTTGTTCGGGCAGCAATGTCTTTCCACAGTTCAGCAGCCCAAATAGGTTTACCCCTTCTTTGCCAGTTTTTTTGCTCCCACTGCTGTAACCACCCCCATAAGGCATTCGCTACCATCCACGAGTCAGTGTAAAGATAGAGCATTGGCCACCTCTCCCGTTCAGCGACATCTAAGGCCATTTGGACAGCCTTTACCTCTGCAAATTGGCTTGATTCTCCTTTCCCTTCAGTGGCCTCTGCAACTTGTCGTGTGGGGCTCCACACAGCAGATTTCCATCTGCGATGCTTTCCCACAATACGACACGATCCATCTGTGAACAGGGCATATTTCTTTTCGTTCTCTGGTAGTTCATTGTATGGTGGGGCTTCTTTAGCACATGATTCTTCTTCTCCTGGTCATGTTCCAAACTTCTTACCTTCAGGCCAGTCCATGATGACCTCTAGGATTCCTGGGCGGCTGAGGTTCCTGTCTCGCTCCAGTTTATAGGAGGGAGATGAGGTTCTTTAATATCTGTATACCCGGTGTG
>NW_024885104.1:6778-13643 GCF_019232065.1 Centrocercus urophasianus | reverse complement strand
GGATCTTAGCTTCAAAGCACAGCGAAGGCAGTTGGAAGGCAGGAAGGTGACGAGTTGGAATCGTACTGTGAGCCCAAATTCAGCCAACCATTACTGCTAAACAGGGGCCTCGGGTTTAAGTTTTTCTGATTGCTGTGAGACTTGAACGTGTGTTGATCGGTTTGCAGTGCAGGTGCCTGGGAGCCATGTTTTTCCTAGGGAGAGCGGTGTGCTTGTGTACCTTGTGTGCTCTTCAGCAAGGGCATGGTAAAAGCAGTGCTGGGTGTTGGGTGAGGAGCAGAGGGAGAGAGGCGAGCCCAGTGTCGAGACAGCAGGGGAAGCAGCTGGCTTCCACACAGCGCCCAGGTGGAGTGCCAAGGAGATGAGATGAAGCAGCGTTGCAGGTGTTTTTCCAGGAGCTGTGTCTTCCAGGGCTCGGGACCAGAGCTGTCCCTGGGGTTGCTTTCACAGGACACCCCCAGCCCTCCTGAGGACCCACGGTGAGCGTGTGGGTGACAAAGGTGTCACTGAGCGACAGCGTGAGGATGGGAATGTGTGGAACACAGCACCCAGGGGGGAGACGGGCAGCCTGGGGAGGTGGGGGGTAAGGTCAGGCGCAAGGAGAAAGTCTGCCCCCCTTGGAGAAAAGGGCCTGTTGGATGGCTTGGGTGAGATGTTGGAGAGCAGGAAGTTAGTGAGGTGAAAATGTGCCACCTGGGTACCGTTGGAGCCCCCCAACGCCACAAGTGCTGTGCAAAGCTCTCCACGCCCCCTGGTGCTCTGTGCAGTTCCCCAGTAAGCTCCCGTTGCCTCTCGGCGTTGCCTCGACTCTCCTTGTGCCAACTCGGTGCCCCCGATGGAGATGTTCAGCCTGGAGGAGCTGGAGGAGCTCTTGGCTGCCTGCAGCCACCCCAACATCCCCAGAGGTGGGCACGGGGGCCTGGGGGGGGCTTTGGTGCTGCATGAACGACTGCAGGCAGAGGTGTAGCAAAGGGAACGCAGGATGTTTAATAGTGAAATGTACAAAATAGTGCATAAATGACAAGATTCCCAACCATTTCCCACCCCTAACAACAGTTTCTGATCCCACCGCATAAAATTCCCACCCTCTGATCAGTTTCCCACCCCCCGATCAATTTCTCCTGCCCACCAATAGTTTCTTCCCCCTGCACAAAACTTCCCAGCCCCCCAAAAATCCCACGCCAGCAATTCCTGCCTCCCAGTTCCAGCAGTTTTGGAGTACAATATTACCCGAGTACAATTTCTCACCCAGAATTGCCACCCCACCAAATTCCCTCCCCCTCTGCTGGCAGGCGAGATCCGTGCCCGGTAGCTACCCTTCGCTCCTCCTTGGCACGACTGCAAGTGCCTTGGCTTCCTGCAGAGAGGTGCTTTGCTGTGACTGGCAGCCGCAGGCTGCTTCTGGGCTGGCGGCCCTGCAGTTGCACCTGTGCTGGAGGAAGCAGCGTGCCCAGTAGCTACCCTTTCCTCCTCCCAGGCACGGATGCTGAGCTTGTGGCCTGCTCCAGTCTCGGTGGGCGTCTGTGCCTTGCCCTGGCGCTGCATTCTTTTCGGTTGTTTGTTGGTGTTGCTGCTGGCCGGGTTGTTGTTGTGTTGCTGTGTGCCCATAACCGTGCCGAGTCCTGGTGCTGGCCGCCGTGCTGACAGCGGCAGCTTGGCCTAGCGCCGGCGTTTGTGGGCTGGCGCACGGTGGCAGCGCGGCAGCTTCCTGTCTGTGCCTGGGATGCTGGCAGCGTGCTGCCTGTGCGCGGCGCTCTGGCCTCTGGTGGTGGAGCAGGCGGGCGTTGGGCTGGTGGGCGGCGCGGTGCTGTCCCCGTGGTGCTGGTGTGCCAGCCGGCAGGAGATGCATCCAGCTGGCAGTGCGAGGCGCCTGAGCAGCACGTGGGGCTGTTTGTGCGGCGCCTCTTCCCCGAGCCGCCCAGCGCGCAGCAGAGGAGGCACGGGGCGCTTGGCTGGCTCGGTGCTGTGCCCTGGGTGCTGGTGTGCCAGCCGGCAGGAGATGCAGCCGGGTGGCAGTGCGAGGCGGGGGGAGAACCAGCCGGGGCTGCCTGCGCTGCACCTCTGCCATGGGGTGTGCAGTGCGAGGTGCAGGAGGTGCAGGGGCAGCCGGTGGGCAGGGCAGTGCCAGGCGGGTGAGCATCACCCGGGGCTGCCTTCGCAGCACCTCTTCCATCGGGTGTGCGTTGTTTGGCGATGGCGGTGTAAGAGCAGCCAGGGGGCTCGGCACGGGCAGCTGAGGGGATGCTGCCTGGTGCCCAAGTGAGTTGTTGAAGAGCCCGGGTTCAGCATCTGTGTCGTTGCTGAGCTCCCTTCTGGCCGTGGGGGAGTGAGGCAGCTCTGCGATGGAAGAGGAGTTGAGGCTTCTGGAGGCACGTGGGCTCGGTGGTTCTGTGGCAGTGGTGCCCTGCGCCAGCCCCTCCCTTCTGCAGCTGTGCAGAGCACTCGCAGCTTCTGGAATAGCAGAACATGCCCCGGAACGATGATGGCAGCCTTCCCACCCCCGCTTGGTGCAGACACCCCCCGGTCATCTGTGCAGACCGCAAACTCACCATCCATCCAGGTGAGCAAAGGGTCAATTTCGGCATCGCCGGCCAGAGTGCTGGTGCTGGGTCTGTCTTCTGGGCAGTGGAAGAAATGCCCAGTGGGGCAATGCCAGCTTTCCCGCAGGCACTCAGCGCAGACAGCCCCCAGCAGCTGTGCTGCTCCCAAACTCACCGCTGTTGATCCACGTGAGCAGCTCATCCATGTCTGCGGTGTCGTGCAGGATGCCTGGGTTGGCTGTCACTTCTGGGGAAGGAAGAAAATGCCCAGAGGGGCACTGCCAGCTTTCCCGTGCCCGCTCGGTGCGAGCACCCCCCGCCAGCTCTGCTGCCCCCAGACTCACCCTCGTTGATCCACGTCAGGAGCTCAGCGATGTCCTCGGCGACGTCCTCCGGGGTGTCTGCGCTGGTTGTCTCTGCTGGCAAAGCAAGAGCATCCGCAGCGGGGCAATGCCAGCTTTCCCACAGGCCCGTGGAGTAGACAGCCTGCCGCCCGCCCTGCAGCCCCTGAACTCACGGCCTGATTGCAGCAAGGCAGCGCTGCAGGTGAGCGGAGCCGTGGCGGGGTGGGGGCAGGCGTCGGTGGGCGCTGGGTGCCCCTGGTCCTCCGAGAGCAGCACGGCGTGTTGGGAGGGCTGCATCGGCGGCTCCCAGGTGTGGGGCAGGGTGCAGGGCATGGGGAGCACCTGCTGCTGCAGGGAGGGTACCTGCAAAAGAACTGGGGGGGGGCCGGGGCGGCCGGGGGCCTGCGGCAGGCAGGTGCCTGCGGGCTGCGGGGGCTCCGCGTGGAGGGGCACGGCCCCGGGCCACAGCCCCATCGTCCCTGCTGGCAGGGGACGTCCCGAGCAGGGAGCAGGGGCGTGGGGGGGAGCCGTAGCTGGGTGCTGCCCCCCAGGTAGGAGCAGCAGCACCAGTGAGTGCAGCCCCGCAGTTGGGGTGAGGCCCACAGGTGGCAGCTGAGCCAGGGTTGGGGGCAGCCCCCCCGGGTGGGAGCTGCGCTGCCTGTCCCCAGGCACCTGGTAGGCCGGGCCAGACAGAGGGCTGAGGTGGCAGGTGGGTGGCAGTGGGGACAGGGAAGGGTTGTGGGGGTACCGGCATCGGTCCGCGGACGGTGGGCTGCATCCCGGCGGGGTCCGGTGGCGGCACAGTGGCATCAAAGCAAGTGGCGTCAGGCATCAGAGGCACCGTCAGCGCTCGAGGGAATCTCTCTGTGGGGAAATGGCAGAAGGGGCGCTGGGCTGAGAGCCGGGGCATTGGGGTGAGATCCGGGTGACAGGAGTGGGATTTGGGATGCTGGGCTGAGATCCGGGTCACAGGGGTGTTTTCTGGGGCTCTGGGATGAGATCCGGGGCCACAGGGGTGAGATGTGGGGCGCTGGGGTCAGCTGGAGCGTCAGAGCAGGGGGAGCTGCTGCCTTACCTGCCATGACAGCTGGAGAGTGGCAGTTGGGGGAGCCCCTCCCCCCCACGGGGGTTCCGTGACCGTTGGGCTCAGCCCCTTCCCCCCCGGCTTGCCATGCTTTGCCTTTTCGTACCCAGTCCTCCTTCCCATCCCAGTGGTTTCCCATCCTCAGGATCAGTGACCGTATCGATGGGCATTTTGCAGCCCAGTGCCCTTCCTTCCCAAGGCTCTGCCCGTCCCAGTGAATAAGATGAGAGAGCCCCAAGGTGCTTAGTTTAGTGAGGGCCTTTTTTCTTCTTCTCTCAGTTGTTTTTTCTTCTTCTTTTCTCCCTGTTAGTGTGACATCTGTGGCCCATCAGGTAATTCAGCAGGGAGTGGTGCCTTTTTGCAAAGCTGTGGCAGGTGGGTGCATGCACTTCACTGCTGGTATGACAAAGCTGAAGGTGCCTGAGGTGTTTGAGAGCTTTGGGAGTTGGATGGAGAGTTTGTGACCAAGGAAGAGCCCTTTGGTGCAACCCCGTTGGGAGAGGGTGGGATTGCTGAAGGGAGAGAGAGGTCTTGGAGTGATGTGAGGGGTGTAGGAAGGGAGCTGTCAGGTTTAGGGTTCCTTTGCCGTGCTCTGCCCAGGCTGTGAGAGTGCTGGGGTTGGATTTTGAGTCACTCTGAAGAGCAAATGAGACAAAGGGTTTTTTGTGCAGCCTGAAACCCTGCAACTGTGCTGTAGGGGCTGCAGCCCAGGGTAGGTGCCCTGTCTCCACAATTGCTGCCCACGCTCTTCCCTTCTCCGCAGTGACCACGGCCATCCCCTGAAGCTCCAGTCATGAAGACCCTGCACATCATGTCTGATGGCCGTCTGTCTGCGCTGCCCTTGGCTGTGATGGGTGCAGCTACCTCACGTCCCCTCAAACTGCCAGGCATCCAAGCTTCTCCTCCTCCACCAGCTCTCCACTGACTCCCACACCTTTGCCACCTCCCATGTCGTGTGGTGGAAATGCATGGTGCTGGGCGGGCCCAAACTCCCACCCTGACAGCAGGCACGTTTCCAAAAACTCTGCTCACTTCCTCATCCTGCTGGCTCGTGAGAAGATCCTGTTGTCAGCTCTGCCGACCGGCACAGCAGTGGTGGGATTGTTACAGCAGCCTGGAAAACAGCAGGGGAAAAACCATTTCCCCCTTTGGCTGTTATTTGTTGAGAAATGCTGTCTGGTGAGTGTTGAGTCAGGGCCTGAACCACCAGCCCAGATGGAGCACCTGGGGAAAGGACCCAGTCGGCCCTGGGAGCGCAGGTGAGGGCAGTTCAGTTGTATGATGGAATGAGGGGAGCCTGGCTGCACCTCTGTTAGACCTCACTGAAGGGCTGACCCTGCACTGGGCAAGGATCTCTGGTTGGAGATCCCTGCCCTGTGGAGTTTTCCCTGTGAGCCTGGATCTTCAGGGACAGGTGAGCACTGTCCTTTGTCTTTGTAACACCCTTCTGTTGTGCTAGTCCCTTTGTGGTTACACCTCCTCCCACTGCACTGATCATTCTGATTGTTACTGATGTCCTCTGCCCCTTCCCACCTGTAAAGGAAACAAGGCAATGACAGAGCCTTTATTTGAGATACAGGAGCTATAGAACAGGATATCACAGAAAGAGGAATCGACTCATCCCTCCCAGCAACAGTTTGGCAGAAAGCGGTGAGCTGAGGAATGCAGCCTTCTGCGTTTGAACTGCGGTGTGCTGAAAGGTGAAAGGGGGCTGAGGGGTGAGGGGGGGAGACCTGTGCAGGCTGTGTGTGTGCTGCTGGGAGCACTGCTGAGATGGAGAGAGAGGAAGGCTCCCCGCTCGAGGTACTCGTGTGCTCGCGCAGTGGTTCAGGCTGTGACCTGGCAGTTCCACTGCAGCACCCGTCCTGCACTGTCCATGTGCCACCTGCAGGTGTTGCCCAGCTTTTGGGGGACTCGCTGTGACCTCCCTGTCTCACCGCTGCCTTGTGCACTGGGCTTCACAGCATCCTGATGGTGAGCAGTGGTCCTGTGGAGACGCTGAGCAACGCTTGTGAGCTGCGCCCTTTTCCTGGACCGGTATCCCAAGGCCTTCTCAGCCCAGAGCCTGTCTCTCTTTCCCTGGGGTTCTATGGATCAGTCAGCAAGATGGGACTTTGCCAGCCAGCTGGTTTCAGCTTCACCACCCGAATGACAGCAGGGCAGTCCTGCAGCTCATGGCAGCCCTACGGCTCTGCTCCTTTGCCAGGCTGGAGAGCTGAATCAGCTCCGATTCTGCAGATCCTTCCCTGAGTCCTGCTGCTGATCACTGATACTTGTGCATGCTCTGGGCCACATCAGGACTGGAAAGAGGAGTAGATATCAGGCGGAAGGATCTGGCCTTCTGCTGGGTGACAGCCACCTGCATGGCCTGTTCCTGCTTTCTCTTTTCCCCAGGTGACACTGTGCTTCCCAAGCAGTGCGAGGACCTTTCTGATGGGAGTGAGCAGCAAGGAACTGACTGAATCATGGAATCATGGCAACGGCCTGTAAGAGTCTCAGCTATGGAGGTCCTGTAAGGGTCTCAGCTTCCTTCCTGCCCTGCGCTTGACTGAGGGACCCTGCGACCAGCTCAGGAGGTAAGAGGGGGCCATGGGCCCAGCTCTGCCAGCTTTCACTGTGGAAGGGAGCAGTTCAGGGAAAGACACAGCCTGGGTGAGCCTGAGCTTTACTCTAGCATCTGAGGGAGCTGTGGACATCAGCTGTGGACACGGCTCATCGAGGTGTGGGTCAGCTGTGGATGCTCAGTGTTCTTAAGCAGCCCAGCTGTATCTCACAGGCTGTAGTCACAATTTCCCTGTGAGGCTGAGATACCCTGAGGATCATGGCATCTGTCACTTTGCTCTCACGCCCGTACTCACAGTCTCTGAGGAACGACTTGAGCCCTGTGACCACGTCCT
>NW_024885104.1:2877-6768 GCF_019232065.1 Centrocercus urophasianus | reverse complement strand
CCTGCTGTGTTTCTTTTCACTTTTTGTGGATGAGCAAGTGGCCCTTTAGGGATGAGCATCTCCTTGCTCCTTCCATTCTACAGCTCGTAGCAAGGTGCTCAAGACACACCATAGTTGTGGGGAGCAGCTGGCACAAGAGAAGTAAGTCCTGAGGCTGCAGCAAAGGTTTTGGGTCATTTGCAGTGGCTCAGTGGGAGCTTGCAGAGGCAAAAAGCAGCTGGAGATGTGCTCTACAGTTCTGTGCTGGTTTGCAGATTCCTCAGGAGTGGTCCTGGGTCATCTGGCTTCCAGCAAGAGCTCTCCTTGTCTCTCCACAGATCTCATCCCAGGTGCTGTCTGTCTGTCTGTGGTAGATTCCAGAGCAAGGAGGCCTCTCCATGCCATCTCTGCACATTGATTTCAGCCTGTGGCACCCCTATTGGGACGCATGGATGCTCCAGGAAACAGCTGTGAACCCTGGGGCTGGAATAAAGATGCCAAAAACAATGCAGAAAAAAACCCAGAGGTAAGTCTCAGTTTGTGCAGGAAACTCTCAGGCAACACACCTGCTAAGGTGAAGCTGTTTTTCACCTGCAACCTAGCCCTAATTCCAGGAATCAAGCATACCCCACACACCACCAGCTGGGACCATCTGGTGAGGTTTGTTTTGGATGCTACTCTCCAGCACCCCTTTCGGTGCAGCCAGTGTGCTTCCCATGGATGCTTGCTGCTGTCCTGAGCCCTTTATAACCTCAGTAGCCCCTGCTATAAGGCAGCGTACTTGAGAACTAAAATGGCATGGTTTTGTAGGAGGGAGCAGGGGTTTGTACCAGGGAGCTGCAGAGCATCCTGGGCACAGCATGGCAAGATGGGAACATCCACCGCGTGTCTGTGTTGGCCCTACAAAACTGCACAGGGGCACAGCATCTCTAGCAAGAAAACCTCTGCAACTCATTCTGCTGCCTTATCTTTTTAAAACATGACACGGTCCAGCTCATTGTGGCCGTGGGACACAGCAGCTCTGACAGCATCCAGTGCTGCGGCATCCCGCTGCCCGCCTGTCCGAGGGGCCAGGGCTGATCCAGAGCAAGGCAGCAGCTTGGCGCTGCAGTGGGAAGCGGAGGTGTGTGGAGTGCTGTAGGTGTGCTGCTGTGCCACGTCGCTGTGGGGTAGAGCTGGTGCTGCAGGGAGCCCTTGTGGGATGGTGGTGGTGGGTGGGGTTGGAGGGCTGTGCAAGCTGGCTATCGCAGGGCTGGGGAAAGCAGGAATAATGGAGATAATGGAGAGAGGTGGCTTTGGTGGGGCTGCCTGATTTTCAGGTGCTCCAGAGGGTTGCTGAAGTTGATCAGGAAATGCAGCATCTCTGCCTTATAAATGTTTCGGGCTGAGGCACTGGGGTGAGTGGAATGGCACAGCTGGGTCTGGGAGCGATGGCTTTGGGTTGGGCCAATTCTTGGTATCCCCTGGGTGAGCCAGTGCCTTTGCCCCTGCCTTCAGTTTCACAGACAAAGGGGGAAACAGCCTGCAGGCCCAAGGCTGCCTCGTCCTGTTCCACTTGGCTGTGGGTGGTGTGGGGCTCTGTGTCAGTGGGCTGAAGGCCCCAGGGGGCACCCAGCAGGCTTTGACAGCAGCAGAGGTGGCTGCTGCGGGCTCTGTCTGCTCCACGCTTTGGTTCACAGGTCTTGGGCTGCTCCCAGTCGTCCTCCGTGTCCTCGGGTTGTGGTTCCAAGAAATCCTTCAAGTTGGAGAAGTGTCCCCCAGAGGGGTGGCAGCTGATGTGTTTCAGCAGCTGATTGCAGTATGCGTGAAAGAAGCCGGTGAAGGCAGCGGGTGCAGGGCCCCCATCCTCAGCTCTTGGGTAAGGCTGTCTGTCCTGCCAGGGGAGCACTGCGGTGGGTCCTGCCTCACTCCAGCTCCCCTGGATGCGTCCTTCAATCCTTGTGTCTCCGGGCTCCTCTGCTCCGTGAAGTGGGGGTTGGCTGCCAGCCGGCTGGGCTCTGGGTTGGGGTGAGTGCTGCTCGCCGCCCCATTGCCCTCCAGGCAGTGCTGTTAGTGGCAGTGGCAGGACTCTGCCTCACTCACCTGGGCCAGCAGCTTCTTCTTGTCCAGCAGAGACGTGATGGGGTCGTTGCCTTTGGAGTAAAAGCTGGACAAGAGGCACTTGCAGGCTTCAGTGTGGGCACAGCGAGTGCCGGGCCACCCCCCCAGAGGGGCTGTGCCAGGACTGTGGGGCTGGCACATTGCTCCACTGGCCAGCCTTGCTTGTGGGCCTCTGTTTGGTCTTCCTGGGTGGGGAATGCAGCCATCAGGAGGTACCCGGAGGGGCAAATCTGCTCAATGCATCTTTAAGATGGGGAAGAAGAGTATACATATCTGAGAATACCTCAGTGGTGTAGAAATGTCAGCACTGATGGATGTCTGTGATGGAAGCTTGTGTGGGAGCAATAATTCAGTAATAAAATAGGTCAGATCCTTACGCTGAAGTTGGGTACCTTACAAGAGCCATTTTGTGATTTTGTTTGACAGTTTGCTCTGCATGATGTGGGTGGTGGAGCTGTGCTGATGTAATCCATTTCCAGTTGTGAACAGGATTGCTCTCAGAGCTGCTGCAGTATGATGCATGTTGGCTGACTGTAAGCTGAAACTAATTACCTCTGAATATCAGTGTCTGTGGGGATTTTGTTTTTAATTCTGTGATTTCATCCTTGCCCTACAGCAGCTCTGAAGAGGCCTTGTTTTCCCAAACCCTGCTTTGCTGCTAATTGAGGCTGATGGCAAGTGCTGTGCTTTGGGCCCTTTGCTTTTAGTTTCTGTGGCCTGTGTACCCTGGAGGGTGCTTTCTTTCACATTTTTTTTGTTTGCTAGCCACCTTTTTGGTAGATAAGATTTATTAGGGATGTTCTTGCTTTCCTGTGGTGGCTGTATGTAGGTACTGGACCAGGGGAGGTTATCAGAAAAGGGAAGGATTTGCTGCACTAATTGAATTGCAGCCTTTTAGACAAATGGAAGTTAAGGTGCTGATCCTGTGCTGTGTAGCTGGAGGACTTCCTCAGGAATAATCTGGGACCTGATTCCCAGTTCCCAATCGGAGCTTCTCCATCTGTTTCTACCCAAATTGGAGCAGACCTGTATCTTGGAGGCAAGATCTGGGCAGTGAAAAGCTTAGTCTTGAGGGATGTTGACTGGCCACGTTAGTATATGAAATGTTCAGGCATGGAAGAGAACAGCCAGTTTGCAGCTGAGGAATAGTTTGCCTTTCCTCTGAAATTCTTGCCCCTGGTTTCTATGAGCACTGTTGCCCACTGCTTGCAGTGAGACTCAGCCCTGGGTATGAGGGGGGCCTGGTGCTCAGCGAGGTGTAACTGCAGCTCTGCACTGAAGCAAACTGCACCCAGCAGTATCAGAGGAGCTGGAACACCTGGTGTGTGCTGGGTTTTAAACTGGACGTGCTGTAATGGTCCTGGACTTGTGGGCTGCCACTCGTTACCTTGGGACATTTCTGTAAGGCTGTTGGAAGACGTTAGGACTGCCAAGTGTCCTCGTGCCCTTCTGTCAGCGATGACTGTTCTCAAGGCACACATACAAGCAGAGTCATACTGTCAGGTTTGTTTTTGAAGTGAAGAGACAAAAATGAAATGGGGCATTTTTAGCTTGGATCAGTTCCCTAATCCGGTGCAGTGTGTGGTCTCACACTGAGAAGGTGATGGCTGAGCAAGGCTGGGGGCTGCTGGTGCTCCTTAAGAGGGCAAGGAGCGCGCTGAGCTGTGCTCCTGGCTGGAGCTAGCAGGTCTGCAAATGGCTGTGCTGAGGGGTCAGGCCTTGCAGAGAGCTGGGGCCAGCAGCTGGGAGACGGCGGCTTCACAGCCAGCCCTCCTGCAGATCACCATGACTGGTGTTGGGCTGCAGCCTTGC
>NW_024885104.1:0-2867 GCF_019232065.1 Centrocercus urophasianus | reverse complement strand
TGCTGCAATACCATGATAAAAATGATATAAAGGATTCTAATAACTAATGAATTTGTTCGTTAATAGATTAAGTGTTGTCTTAAGGGCAGCAGTTGGAGTCCATCTAATAAAAGTTGGCTGGAGGTGTGTCCTGTGGCTATGGCAAACTTTGCTTCATGGTAGCCTGTACTTTTCAGTAGCTGCTTGCCACGCTGTGATGTGGTTGGAGAGGAAGAAACAGAGCACTGGTCATTTCCCAGCAGATCGCGATAAGTTTCTACTCAGTCACGATGCTCTGTGGTCTGACAGGTTTATAATTATTATCCTAAGATTGATGTATCTGAGGGGACTGTAAAGATGTGCAGCATTAAGAAATCAGTAATCACTGCATCTTGAAATGCAGTTTCTGTACAACATCACCAGTGAGCATCAAAGGTTTGATGCTAGGCTTGTCATTCCTTCCTCTCCATCCCTTCCTCTCCTCTCAGCTCCCAAGTTCAGCGTCCTTTGCTGTGTCAGAAAAGGGACTGTGTGGTGGCCCACATCTTTCCTGATGGAAAAACAGGGATGGGAATACCAGCACCATTGGAGAGGCTGTTCAACTTGCTGTGTGAGCTTTCCTTTCCCCACAGTGCTGTTTTGGTCTTGGGAAAGTCCCCCTCTTCTCTTGCGCAGTTTCGTCCCTGCTGGATGAGGGTGATGGAGGTTCACACACTGTTTCTCCATGAAGGGCTCTGGAGGGCCGTGTTAGCTGTGTGCAGAGTTGTGGTTCGTGCCCATTTCCCTTTCCTCCCTCTCCCTCCTCATTCAGCCCTCATGGAGCATCACGAGTTTGGCCGTCAGGTGCCGCCGTGTCCTGCAGGACTTCCTTCTTTCGCTCTGAGTTCTCCGCAGTTGGGCCTGTTTTTGAGGTGCTGTTGTAAGTAATGCTCTGATCTGGAGAGCTGGAAACCTCTTTATCTCAGAGCACAGCTGTTCACAGCTGGCAAATAATGGACTGCATGATGGAGACTGGGAAACTACTTCAGTTTCTCTGTGGAAGGCTCAGCTTTACAGCACGAGGTTCTGAGCTGGTCCAGTTTTGCTCTCACAAGGAAAATAGAGGATTGGAAAAGGAAATGCTGTCACAGCAGTAAGAATGTGCTCATCTACTGACTTGGGTGGGCCTTGGCTAGGAGCTGCAAAGCGCCTGACTAAGAGTGCTGACACTATTGCCTTACTGTTTGTGTTCATTCTTCCCCTACATTCTGTTAGAATGGGTTGAAACATTTTTTCAAGTGTAATTTAGAATCGTAGAGCTATTAAGGCTGAGAAGCCCTCTGAAGTCATCTAGTGCAGCCTTCACCACCATGTCCTCTAAACCATGTCCTCCGTTTAGGCAGCTCAGCTGCTGACTGAAAAGTGAGGCATTCCTTGATGCTATCTTCATATCTTCCATCTGCTGTATTTGTTGTCCAGGTCTTATTTCATGTTCTGTTTTCTCATCTACCCCAATAAAAGCACGCTCGTCTTGGGGAGGATGTGGCAACTTGAGTGCTGCTTTTTACTGTCCTGAGAACTTCTGATACGTGGGTGTTCACCAGTGTTTCCAGTTCTGAGATGGGGAGAGCAAGACAAAAACGTTTATTACGTCTTCCCTTCTCAGGTGCAAGAGTCTCAGGTTATGTCCAGAGGTCTGGCAAGCATAGAATAAGAGGTTTTTGCCTTTGGTTCAAATCGTGTACTTTGGCTAGCAGGGCAAGCCACAGGATTACCCAGCTGAGCAGAATTATTCATGTGTTTGAGTATTCACAGGCTTGTGCCTCAGGAAAGGTGCATGGAAGAGCTGGTGGCAGAAGCAGCCCAGCACGGCCAGCTCCTCACTGCAGTTCTGTATGGGAGAAGTGCCTGGCTCGATGGCAGGACAAGCTTGGCTTTGGCTGGTTTTCAGAGGAAAAGGCAAGCTTTTGTGCTGATGGAAGAAAGCCTTGATGCCAGCAAAAATGCTTGGCCATCAGCTGTGTTTTGTGGGTCTCCATTCAGCGATGGCTTTTTGCCTGCTTAATGATTTCTAAGTTCTGTAAGCCCTGAGCTCCGCACTGTGCTGTTTTCCCACCAGTCAAATTACCCTGTTTCCTTCAGAACTCTCCCTCACTCAGGAGCTGGCACTTTGCTGCGAGTTTTACCTCTCCTTACCTTTGTCACCCGTCCCTGTTGTGTTGGCCTGCATACCAGTCCATGTCCCTGTTGTGTCAGTGCTGTTCTTAACACTGCAAATTGCGTTTTCCCCCTTCTGGTCAGGATACAGAAGCAGAAGCTGACTGACAGCTGGCTTTTCTGCAGATTTTCTGCAGTGCTCATGCAGGTGGTGTGTGGCTGTTGAGCAAAATCAGAAGGCTTTTTCACGTCCCTCTGGCTTTTAGCCGTGAGCATTTTGTTCTGCTGGTTGGCAGCACGGTGAGGATGGGATGGCATGGTGGGATTATCAGTATTTCTAAACTAAAGCCCCTGGCAGATCCTTGGTACTTAAAGCTGTTGTGCTGCCTCACCAGATGGATCAGAAGCGCAGACTGGACTCTCACTGGCTGATTCAGTGGCTGAACAGTGACATTTCAAACCCACGAGCTCGTCTGGATGTTAATTGTCAGGGGGACTAAAGCTTGTTGGAATACGGGCTGTCTCTTCCCATATTGTGTGCGTTGTGTGCAGTTGAGTCTTGCAGTGTGTCTGTAATTCACTCTTCTGCCATGAGGTGGGATGGTGTAACGTCCTGTTCTTGTGACGAACCGAGAGTGCTGCCCCGATGGTGAGTGAGACAAGGGATTCCCTGCTCCTGACTGACCAGAATCCTGGGCAGCAGTTAGCAGGCCAGTATTTTCTGAGAAGGAATTTATTACAATGCATTTCAG
>NW_024885103.1:0-20944 GCF_019232065.1 Centrocercus urophasianus | reverse complement strand
TCTCCTACAGCCACAACATTTTTTGTCTTTGATATATTTGTGATTGTAGTGCCTTGATGGATTTCAGGCAAACTGTTAAGATGGGCTTTGATAATGCTATAAGTTGTAAACGTGTCTCTACTCACAATATATGAGGTTTTACATAGTTCCCACATTGATTCCCTTGCTCCTTTGTCACCTAGACACAGAGATCCACTCGCAAGGTGACCATGACAAAAGTGCACAAAGGAGAGGAGGGGTCCCTTCCCCCTACTTCACTTGCTCCTTTACATTGACCAAATGTCTTTCTAAATGACTTGCTGAGCCAGGCTATTCTTATATCTTACATATAAATGGACTTTGTCTTACAACCAGAAGGGGAAAAAAATTCAGCTCCCAAAGTGAAAAGATTAAGGTCAGTCACTCCACACAAAAAAACCTTTTCACAAGAGCAGCATAACAAAAGGATCTGCAAGCCTATCTGCAACATGGTTTATAGCTCCATGAAAATCAGGAGATGCTATGACATCCTTTTAGAAGACTGTGCTACTTTTCTATAGACTTACAGCAAAAACAGTTGGGCAGAAGAAGGTGATATTAAACACAAAGCTAACTTGCTTCTTTCTGTACTTCTATTTACCTGCTGGCATTTTTTATGTGGAGAACATCTGCAGTGTAGCTGAGCATGTGTGATTCACAGGGAACACGTCACGTTTGGATGACATTGGGTGACATGCCATTGAATGCAATGGAACAAGGTAACCAAATCACTCTGATGTGCTGCTCTGATATCGTGCTCATCCTTGTTTACTCCATCAGTGCTTAAAATCGGGTGACAGAAGCTATCTGATTGCATACCTGCAAAGCACAACACGATCCTTGGACCGAGGCAGTTTTGAAGTACTATTCACAAAGTCAAATGATCTTAACAGATGTTCCGGCTTAAAGATAAATTATTTGTATTTGGCACTGTGGCCCAGCCAAATTGCACTTATTTCAGTAGACTTCATTTTGGCAGAGCAATGAGCAACAGAAAGGACTTACCAAATGCATAAAAAGTCTATTTAAAATTTAAAGACCATGCCAACAGCAAGGGGAGGCTAGAGCAGAGGTTGGCTAATGTAAGCAGATTTACAGTGGCCAGAAGGGGCAGCAAACAGTAATCATCAAGCATGCCCAAAGATTTGGAAGAACCTGAAGCTGAGAAAATCATGGCCACGTTGGAAGAGGAAGACAAAAACTGCAGAGAAAAGAGATCTGTAGATGAAATAATAATAATAATAATAATAATAATAATAATAAAACGCAGCTGTGAAGAGAAAAATCCACACAGAGATGGAAAGAGAGAAATAATGCAGATAAGAATACAGTGCTCACTAGGCTGGTCACAGCCATGTATAGCTGTGTCCACCTAGTGCTGAGCAAGGTGCTAGGAATCTGCACTCAGCTGTAAGCAATGTTCCCAAGACAGGGGTGTGGGGCAGGCTGCAGAGGAGGGCCTGGTGTATTTAAGGCAGGAAGGGCCAGCTTTTTCTTGATTGATTTAGCTTTCTGCAGGAGCTTGGATGTGAGCTATTGTTTGGGTTGAAATGCTGTTGTGTTTTTTTTTGTGGGTTTTTTTTTTGTTTTTTTTTTTTCAGTGTAAATTTGAAGAAGAATACGTATATTAGGAGGGGCTGCTCCAGATGTGCCTAGTTGGTGTTCTTAATCTGATTATAAGCCTGGCACATTGAAGTCCATTTGGCTTATCGCTGCTTGGACTGGGCAGGTGGTGAAGCACTTCAAAATCATGTTCAGTTAAAGTACCTCTGATCTGAAGGCCTTAAGAACTGAAATAGAGTACAGAAGGTAAGATGTAATTGAGAAAATATATTGTGGGCGGGTACAAATAATGGTGAGAATATCTTGATCAGGTCATATTGAACCCAGAAAGTGTAGAATCAAGCCTCGGGGCTTTCCTACAAGCTGAGAGCAGTAAAATTTCATTCTGTTCAGCATGCAAACTGCTTTCTGCACATTGTCTGCTGATGTTGAGCCCTGTGAAGGCAACCTGAACTTTTATGTTCCACTTTCTATATGAGCAGCTATTTTTGGAATCTAATTACCCCTGTTTAGGGAGTCTGGTTAATATATATTTGTGGGATACAAAAATAGGAAGCAGAAGGCCTCAGCTTGTTGGAAATCAATTTTAATATCCCTATGGCTGTGGTAGCATAAGTGTCAATATACCATATACATGTCTTACAGAGGCTTCTATTTTACAATTAAGTTCTGTGATTTACTGCACATGTGCTACTTGGACTGAAGAGCTACTGAGCAGCTTTATTTTCAGAGAAAAGAGGAGAAACAAAGATGCTGCTTATAACATATTCTTAAGTGTAACTGCCTACTTACCTGAAGTTACTGTACACGCTCACTAAAATGTGAGCATATATTCATATTTGAAAGTAAGCTCTTTGGATGTGATATTATTTTTGCTAATTTGAGTTTTCTTTGTGTTTTACACCTGTGGAAAAGGCAAAATGGCCGTGCAATGCTTGCTGACTTCTGGCTCCTTAACACATCAGTCCTCAACTAAGAAGGGTGAATCTTTGTATTGGAATGAGAGATATTATCTTGGGGTGGGTCCAAGAAGACTTTAAAAAGTCAGAATTCCTACTACCATGTTTCTTTCTGCAAAAAGCTCCCTTCTGCTTTCCAAGCATATGGAAAGACTTATATTGCTGTGCTTTATCCAGACAAGGTAGATGCACGAGGCCATAGTCTCCAGGATGGATGTCCTATGCACTAATTGATAGTAATATCTTCTCTTTCTCCTTTAATCCCTGCAGAGAAACAAATTCTATGCACTATAACAAAGAAGTTTCATTAACAGTATATACTCCATTTTATGGGAAGGGTGACCACAAAACTTGTAGCTCTCTCTTGTTAAGGAGAAACACCTGTGAGTAGACGAGCATGCACACATGTGCTCTGAGCATCGTTAAGCAGGAGAGCACTTTTGCCTGTAGGAAAGCGAGCTGCTGGGGGGAAGGACAAATAATTAGAATAAATAGGTTCAGCTGGGCAGAACTGGCATTGCTGGAGCACAGAAGTGGGAAGATGGAGGTGCAAGAGGAGAGGGTAGTGTGTATTTCCACAAGGTGAGGAAGACTGCATCATGGAAGGTATGTGTCTGTGGGTGGGTGGGTGGAGGGTCTTCCAGATATTGTGGACGATATGCATACCATCTAAAAAATTTGCTACTTACTGATAACAAACAAGAGCTGTACTGGAAAAAAAGAGGCATTTTAGTCAGGTGCCTCATGGTTGAACATTGCTGTGGCAGCTGACCTCAGCTTGAGCAAGAAGTGGAAGGGAATCCACTCAGGTGCTAGTGGGTGGAGGCAGCATATGCTGGGGCAGCTTAGACTGCATGGAGAGGCTGTAAGGAGTTCCCTCATTCTCAGGGTGATTTTTTTTTTTTTGGGCGGGGACAGCATCTCGTGGGTCATCTAGGTACTGTGTTCGGTGAGTGCCCTTTGCTTTAGCCTCCAGTGTTCCTGGGAGTCTTTGAAATGGGTATTCACTGTTTCTTAATTTTTCCTACACTGATCTGCTCTAGCTTTTGCCCAAATAACTTTCTCTTAGCAAGCATGTGCTATTTTCTCATAAGGAAAGAGGTCTAATCTAAAGCATATTTTGTTCTGATATTTACAAACATATTAAACTGAAGTAATTTTGTAATAGTCTTAGCAAACCAGGTTGAACTAATCTGCAGAGATTAATTTTGTTCTCCAGCCCCTGTCTATGGGGCAGCAATCTTGCCATGCTTATTGATTATCAGACAAGACTACTAATCCCCTTAAGGTCATTAAGTGTACTTAATTAAAGAGCAGTTAGCAAGCTTCTCTTTACCAAGTTAATAGTGGCTGTTAAAAGTGATTTGTACATTACCAGTATGGTAGCCATTAATCTAAAAGTCAATTTGTCATTTATATTTTCCCAAACAAATACATTCAGTGGGCCAGAAAGGCTAGAAAGCACTCAACATCTGCTCTTGCAGTGCACGTAAGAATTCAACTTTGCTTACTCAAACTGTGAGGCTTAAACAGTTTTCATCTACATTTAAGCAGTTTCCATCTACTCTTTTCTGTTACTCTCTGTCCTTTTTAATCCAGAATTAGAGGGGGAGAACACAATAGAGGGTAAAAATCTTGGAAAAGAATGGTTCTTACAAGTTTCGTGGAAAGTAACATCTAGCTGGAAAAGCTCAAACTACTGTCTTCTCTGACAAAAAGCTTGTAGTTCAGTATTTATTTCTCTGGCTTGTTGATGTGCAATTGGTGGGCAGAATGCTTCAGAGAAGCTTCTTAAAGTCAAGGAAGGAGGTTGAAGGTATGGTCAGGGTGACTTCAGAGATACATCTGGGGGAACAAGGGAGACTGATGAGAAGGAGGGCAGAGGGGATGTATTACCATGGAAATGTTTCATTGTTCTTTATTGGAACTGACTTTTTCCTTACTTTACACAAATGTGAAGACATCTAATTCTTAATATAGTGTTTCAAAATTAAATGCATATTGAAATACATAAAATTTTCTGGTTCTTATTGCATGCATACTTTGTTTTGTGATGCATATAGGTTGAGTCTTCAATATAGGTATTTCACTAGCAGAAACCTACTGCTGCTGATGAGGAAAGCAGTTGCTTTACCCTTTTGACCTGAGTAGGTGTATGGTAACTGTTGAGTTAAGGACTGAACCACTGATTGAGCACCTGGGTAAATGACCCGGTCAGCTCTGGGAGCACAGGTGAAGGCAATTCAGCTGTGACCACAAGGGGTGGAGCCTGGCTGCCCCTCTCTTAGACCTCATTTCAGGGCTGATGGCCACTGGGGATGGATCTCTTTCTGAAGGTCCCTCCTTGGTGAAGTTTTTCCCTGTGAACCTAGAATCTTCTGATATGGGTGAGCAATCTTCTTCCCTTCCTTCATAGCACCTTTCTAACATGCTGGTCCTTCCTTCATCACACTTTTGTTGCAATGCTTTTCCCACTGTATTTCCCTACTGTCCAATTGCTACAGTAGGTAACTTTCTAATAGTGGAAATGTTGAGAGAGCTGGGAAAAATTCAAGGTAGAGGACTTCCCTTAGAGTATTTAGATTTGGGAAAGTTGCAAGGATAAAATGTCAGTCACAAAAGTCTTGTTTTAACCTATAATAAGGATCATTTATTTGCTTTCCATATCTTATTTTTTTTCTTGTATCTGAGATATATATATACATAAATCTTTGATGGTAGACCCCACTGTTTAACTTCCTTTTCCCATTAAAAAATGGATTCTGCACTTGCCAATGGGATAAAATATTCATTTTGAACTCCAGACACAAATACATTCTTAAGCCAGGATAAAACATAATCTGTCTTGATCATACAGCCAGTGTCATTTCTGGGATAGCAGGTGCATTTGAGAACTTCTATGTAAAATGTTTTTGTTTTACTAATCAAGCCTGTTTAGGAAGTTTGCAGACACCTTGACTTCTGGTGAAGGTCTGTCTTTGGCAGAAGTTTTGATTTCAGTGTTTTGCCTGCTTGGGTGTGTCAATAGAGTTTTGTGATGTTAGGAAAAAGGCTGGGGTGCTATCTTGTTCATTGCTTTTTTTTTTTTTTTTAAGCAATTAAGGTCAAGGTGTGTTTGCACAAAACTAGTAAAATGAGGGACAGGAACAAAAGCAAAGGTCTGGAAAATTGAAGGCACTGTGATTTTGTTCAGACTAGTACTGTTGACGAGGAAAATATATATATGGGACTGTTCAGACAAGATGTGTGCTAAGTAGCATGCTTCCACTTGGGAAGATCTCAGTGTTAACTGTTTAGTACAAGCTTAAGGATACAGCTTTGATTTTTCTTTTGTTAGATCTGAAGTCCAGTGGTACTAGGAAATTGTGTAATGAGTATATCTATGTATAACAGAAGAGTACCTGTGTTAGAAGTCTGTTCAGGTTTTCTCACCAGAGAAAGTTAACTCTTCAGGACTAAGGGTCATGCCAGCATCTCTCCTGGGAAATCCTTTAGCTGCCACTAGGATGCCAATAAGAGGTTTCTCCCAGGATTTCAGCAGCAACAGGCCCGAGGCTCAGTAGGAGCACTGCTGCAATCATCTTAATTTTGAATATGTATATACCATTAAATGTGAACCTCCTCCCTCTGACTACATTTAATTTAGATATTTCCAAGCAGCTTATCTGCTAACAATCTTTTAATATTCTATTTATTTATTTAATATTGTTGCTTGGGCTGCTCATGTAATCAGATAAAGGTCATTAAACCAAATTTATGATTAAATAGGATAAAACCATTTATTCTCTTTACTCAGCCTATTAATGTTATAGCTTACGCTGACTAGATTTTGATATTTCAAATGAAGTTACTATATTTTTCAAATCATAATGATATGAAAAAGCTATTTTATCTCATTGTGAGGATTACTTTCTGCTACTTTATCTGCCATAATGTCTGCACATATTGGCCTTCAGATTTCCTCATGATGTTAGCTGTTAACCACGGACATTTGTCTCCCATCTGTTGATTAACCTCTGTGTAGTTTTATTTTGTTGTTTTATTCCTTAAGTCATTGTTGAGGATTTATGAGACTATTTCATACATTAGACATGCTTTGTTTTCAGGTTGCTTCTGGAAACAATCTGGGTGTTTTTTCCTTTAATTTCAGCCAAGTTGTACCAGGGCAATGTTGCTATGTAATGCAATACCTTGTGATTCTGATATGCATTACTGGATTTGTATCCTTTCAAACACATATTTACTCACCAAAATCTAATTGACTTGTTCTTCTATTTGCAAGTTTGAGACCTCCTGAAAGATTTCTGGTTTTGAGCAGTTTCCGTGCTGTCTGTGCTGAGCAGGAAGAGCAGAGCCTAGGGCAGTCTTGTGTCTTGCTTCTGCTTTTGTTTTAAAAGCTCTGTGGTATTTGAGAGTTTTAAAAACAAGGTTCCTGTAGTATGAGCACTACTCCTGCTAAGCTTTCTTTCTCCTTTTAATTGTCTGTGACCTTGTCTTTAGGAAGATTTAATTAGAAGCTCACAATGACCAAGGCCAATTTGATGGGTTTTGTGTTAAATGCAAACTGCAAACAGAAAGCTGAGTTCCTCAGGCAGTTTCTATTGTTGCAGATAGCTGGCCAGCTGGCTCCAGTTTCTCTAAGATGTGTGACAGATCTGAACTGATGCATGTGTGCTGAAATCCAAAGCCTAGAAGAGAAGTGAGGATATGACCAATCTACATTCAAACAAAATCTTCCTAGAAGTGTATGGGGATGCTGAAGTTGAGTCTTCTGGTGAATGATGGGTCATTTGCACAGAGGCAGAATACAATCTGGCTACACCAGCAAATTAACAACATGAAAAATGTGCACAGAAAATGTTGATGAGCCTAGTCAAAAGGTTTGAGTAGTTAAAAAGCAGAAGCAAAACTAAACTATACTCACTTCTAATGCTGTAAATTTCTAGTAACTTAATTTACATTTCTTAAGAAGTAGTTTTTTAGACTGTCTGCTTTCTCTTCTACTGTATAAAAATTAGACTGCTTTCTCTGTGTTGCAGACTCCTGTTTTTACCCTTAGTTTTTTCTAGGTTTTTAGAGTTCTCTCAACAGCTGGCCTTAATTTCGTCATTCAAAACTTCATTTCTCTAGGCAATCGGGCAAATGAATTGTCTTCATCCATGTTTAAAACAAATTCATTCTAAATTAGCCTGTACCCCTTCAGTGTTAATTTTCCATGACTATTATAGTCATTGAGCTTTATAGCATGAACACAGGCAAATACAAAGTTTAGAGGCTTAAATGTTTTTCAGTGGATTTTAAATTGTGGTCTATGTCTTCATCTGTGATTTGAGTCAGTAGGAGTCTTCAAAGCCAACAGATATGGTTTGTGATCATGTGAGAAAGGTATTATTACTACGTTGCCCTTATCCTAGAGTTGGCCTGTAACTACTCAAAGTATGTTTTAAATAATGAATATGAAGAACTTCTGAAATTCGTGTTGTGTTTCAATTATAAATTATTCAAACAAGAACTAAGATATCTAAATATCACTTCAGTGTAGTCCAAAGTTGATGTAATCACCTATCCTCAATAGGGATAGCTGGCTGAATTGCTTAGTATGGGTATTTATTGTAATAGTAGCTATCTAAATATAAAATGCACTATTTAATCGGGCAGTTGATTCGGAGAACAAGATAACTTCATAGAGCTATAATATTTTAGAACATTACTTAGATAAAGGTGACATATATCTCTGACAAATTAGTGTTCGTATGAGGAAATCGAAGTAGAGATCTCAGAAATGAGTTGGTCAGAATCAGAAACGGCAGGTTGGCTTCTTCCCTGGATTCTTTTCGAAAGGAGGAAATTAATTTAAGAGGGTTAAATTACCCCTTAGGAGAGTCCCTCTATCTGCACTCAGAACAAAAGGCATATGAACATATTCATCATGTATTTAAAGCACTCATAACTTTACTTCCAGTCACTCAATTGAGGCTTAGTTCATGGTTCTTAACATTCTCTCGTTATGAATTAGGATATTGACAAATATTATCAGTACACTTAAAATTTAAAGCAGGGCCCAAGAGCAAAAAGAATGTGCAAGTCTTTTACTCCAGTCACATGCATATATTTTTTGGAAGGTATTTCATAATGGATGATGCCAATATTTCATTTTTAGTCTTTTGTCCAACCTGACTTGGTTGAATTTGGTGACAGTGAGGGTATTGCTGTGGTACTTTTACACAGGTAAAAATGACTCAGTTGAAATATGTCAGTGAAGGTGACAATGCAAGTACACTAATAAAGGTGATTTCCACTGAGCTGATCTGCTCATCATAAAATTTCCTATTGCTTGTTCCTCTTGTTTTCTTCTTAAAGGAAAAGACTGAGAAAATGCAAGCTACTTACCTAGAAATCAGCTCTCTATAACAAGTCTAAAGCACACTAGTAACCTAACTGCAAATATTTTACCTCCATATTCATCAGTACAGGCAAATAAACCCTTTGCATGTGCATTTTTTTGAGGGGGGAAATGGAGAGTTTCTATAATAAAAAGCAAGTGTTGAGCCTGGCAGATTCAAAAGAAAGGTTTTCCACATCTTTTAAGTTTTCTGTCACTGCTGTCAGCTGTCACTGTGGGCTAACATGTCAAACAGGTTCCAGTTGATTTTAGTGTTGCTCAGTGTTTTATTTATATTTGTAAAAATGTGTCCTACTTGTCAAACTATCAGTGTTTTGCATATGCTTTTTATAGTCAGGAATATATGGCTTCATGCCCTCACGTAAAGCAAACACCCTCAAGTCCCTGCTCCTCATGTTGTTTCTGCTCTTTTTATGTGTTGCTGTTGGTGGTTTAGTTCAGGCTTGCCTGATGTATCAGTGGACACCCTCAGGAGCTTTACGTGGCAGGGAGAAGAATCTCAATTCTTGATTATAAGAGATTGACATGTTGGTCATGAACACAGAAGACTAGCAGGCACTTCCTACACAGAGTTCTTTATAGAAAATGGTCTAAATAAAAACTCTGGCAGTTAAAATCGGGGAGAAAATGATGCTGTGTCTTGTCAGTTCCCTTTTTACTCTATTTTCATATAAGGAGATTTCATCCTTGTTTAAGTAGGAAGGAGCACTGACAGTGGCGGAGGCCTCTTCTGGAGGTTAAAATAAGAGGCCAGGCCTGCTACTGGGAGATGTGTTTGACAGAATACCTGAGTTATCTGTTTTGTGGGGAGTAAGCGTTTCACCACAGTTCAGTTTTATTTATCCCTCCTGCAAACAGATGCTCGGAAAGCATGAATCAGCTTTTATGAATGTGTTCCACTTCAGCATTATACAGCAGGAGTAAATTTCAAATCGAAGATTTCTGTGCCAAAGGAACAACATCTCCTATAAGTCAGCACGTGGAAGGTATAAAGAATTGTACATTTTGACTAGAAAAGAAGCTGGAACTTCGATCAGCAGCGAGCTGTGGTCTTGGTTGTCTGGCCTTCTATTCCCTCCAGGACTATTGTACTAATTTGTGTGTCTGTCAAGAGAAAGCATGCTTCCCAACTACACGTCTTTTTACTTTGTCACAGAAAGCTCCAGCTCGTAAGTTGAAAAGAGAAAACAAACTTCTTCTGAGTAGTCTGAGCTTTCCTATTTTGAATTAATTTGGAGGTACTATGCCAATACTGTGAGTTATCTCAAGATTTCGTGAAGGCTTGAGTCAGCTTCAAAGATTCTCAGGTTCCAATTTAGTTGTACGTTTCTGAGCTCAACCATATCTTCATGGATTATCACTTTTGAATCAGAATGTTTACACCTATCTGTATCAATTTTTTCTTTTGATCTT
Source organism: Centrocercus urophasianus (assembly GCF_019232065.1). Classification (NCBI taxonomy): domain Eukaryota; kingdom Metazoa; phylum Chordata; class Aves; order Galliformes; family Phasianidae; genus Centrocercus; species Centrocercus urophasianus. The sequence continues at coordinate 10,588 of NW_024885103.1, read as the reverse complement.
CTGAGTAAGAATTCTTACAGGTTTCAATGAAATTATTTATATAAAGCTAAGACATGGGACACATCTTTAATACTGAATTATAAGTGACAACTGTTTCAGTCCCAGATTTCATTTTTAGATATCCAGGCCAACGGTGACACTGTGTAAAATCAACCAAGAAGGATGAATTCTTACTGTTAACTTTCTTGTGGGATGCAAACTATAATGGATTGATTGTATACCAGTACTTTCAACCTGTACACCAAATTAACGACATTTTATTACGGGAAAAGGACTCCAAAGTGTACTTGCCATAACTACAAGCTGGTTGTTCTTAGCCTACCTCATAGTGAGCATTTTCATTAAAAGGACAGATTTCATTTGTAAGAATAATCATGGGAACTCAAGCTTTGTCTGCTTTCAAATCACTGAAGTTTTTCCTTTTTAGAAGAAATTACCTAGCATACTAGAAATGAGATCAAGGTGACTGATTGTATGTTGAGAGATATAAACTGCCAAAGCTAAAAGGACCCTCAGCTTACTATCTCTTCATTTGAACCCTGATGCCACCACTGGCTCTCCTGAAAAGTTAAAGTCTCAGCAGAACATCAAAGTTCTGTCTGCACTGGATGGCTGGCAAGATCAGAACTGAGACTGACCTTTGAATGAGCTTATAAACTGAACAGCATCTTTTAAAAAATAAACAAGTATTATTCAAAGAATTTATTATCTTAAAGTAGGAATGAATATCTTCAGTCATTTGTTGTTCATAACAGATGTCTAGAGTAGGCTAGCAAGGACATTGCTTTACATGTGAGAATTCGGAAGGCTTGCTGGTATTTCGAGCTCTAGGGATGTTAGATTGCTATGTAGATGGCTGCATGAATTTCAGAATGAAAAATAACATTAGGAACTGAAAATCATTTCAATCGCTTAAAACTTCTGCAGTACACAAGTGTCAAAAGGCTGGATACACAGGAAATGTTCCGAGTAAAAGCAATGCAGTATGTAACAATCGTAAGTTTTAATATCTAAAGGTCAGTCTTATTCAAGAATAAGTTCTCTACAAATTTGTGATGGTTAATTGAGAAATAATTGCATTCTTCTGTAAATTACTTTCAAGAGAAGCAGAGTATGGGCGAAGGAATTTTGGGTTGTATTTCGGTGACTGGGAGCTGAATTGCGTATTTTAAATATACAGATGATGGATTAGTAGTCATCTTGACCCTGAAAACTGGACTGTAATATGAGGTTACTTTCTCAATTATATTATGCAGCTATAATGCTTGTATTCCTTAGTGTTATTTCATGAAAATTATGAAATTAACATAAAGTATTTTGAGGAGTATGGTAAATAATTCTCTTTATCCTAAATATCCAGATGCTGAAAGGCATAGACATGTGCGGTTTCTGTGAAGGTGTCCTTGAATGAGAGGATTTAAACCTCAACACTGTTGCTTGGGCCCAAGCCAAGTCATGTGTTCTCATTGGTCTTGAGGCTTTTCCTGTGAATTCAGCTGTCACTCTCCTTTGCAGTCTGTCATAATGGGAGATTTCTCTGTCCAGTCTCTAAGTAAGACTACAGAAGCGCAGCTGAGGCTAAAGAAACCCCTAGCTATTTAGCACCTCATACTCAAGGCTGATGGCTTTCATTGCTCTGAGACCAATTCTGCAGGAGAAATCTTTCTTATGAGATTTATTAAAATATATATTTAGCAAACGACCTTGATTAAAAGAAAATATCTAGATCTTTTAAAATATAAATAATGAAAAATACAAGGGATTGTTGGCTGCCCTTTTATCATTTTAAAAACAGGCTGCATTGTTTTAGCCTTATTGATATAAGTAAAGCAGTGCTTTGCCTGTCTTCATCTGTATCAGTTTAAGCATGTTGATGAATGCACAGTTTATTCTGCTTTTTAATATCCCAGTTTCCCTGAGGAATTTACCTTTCCTCAGAGACTTGAAGAGGGACTAAATTGGACTGAGGCTATACAAAACTGTTTGCAATTTTTGCACACTCCTGTTGAAAATTGCATTGGTATTCCAGCATATTCATCAGGATGGTCATGGGAATAGTAATAATGGCGCGAAGCAGTCCTGCTTTAAAAATATATATTTTCCTTGGTTTTGAGTGCATATAGGAAAAATGGGCATCACTAAATATCGCTTTTGTTTTTTTTGACTTCTCTATCTGTTGAAGTTCTGGACATAATGTGCCACGTTTTGTCAGGAAGGTGTGTGTAAACACAGGTGAACTAAGTCAAGTTAAAGAGAATATACTGTGACTGAATTCTTCTTCCTTCCCCATAGTAATATAAAAATTTTGATTGTTGGTCTTCAAGGTTTTTTTTGAATGGCAGGTAGAAACTAAGTTTATCTGGGGCTGCTTACCTTGTACAGCTCCTGGGAAGGAGGAAGATGCCAGAAAGCATAATGTTCTGAATTAAATCATGCTGCAGTCTATGGTTCAAAAATTGTCACTAATTTTGGCCTTGGGAAGAGACCAAGATTAAGTTTTCTACATTAAGAATAGGTGGTCCTCTTCTTTCTAATATCCTTTTACCCAATTTTGGCACTCACTGGACTCAATCTGATAAATCGTTTGGGTGGAGAAGGACAGCTACTTAGACAGCAGTGATCTGTTAGATTGGATCTGCTGCATAATCCAGCTGCATGTTTTTCATAATTTTACTATCTAGTTGTACTAATGCTTTCTATGTTGCGCCTTATCTCCCCCGGACTTGCTTATCATGCTTTATAGATTTGCATTTATTATTAAATCAGAATGAGGTTAAAACAACCTTTCCTCAAAGATCTGCTCCCCTGGGAGCTTTGCTAAGAAAAACAGAGGGACTTTACAGCCATCACTGAGCTTCTCTTACTACATGAGGTTCCTCTGTCTCTCTGTTCTTTGTTTCGGGGGGCTTCCTCATCTTTTTCCTTCAGAACACTTTTACCAATGGCCATGCAAATCCATTATACTTTGTTGTGACTCTTAGATTATATTTTCCTGTTATAGATACTATTTCTATTTTAGCTGGTCATACAGGAAAGACTTATAAAGGTACAAGGTCAACTGTATCAACTGTTGCCATAGGATATTGACTGTCCTCTAGCATTTCTGGAATCAATCTTTTGGAGGATAGAGAATCATATAAGCTTCCATCTTTTTGGCTTTTAATAGTAGACCTTAAATATAATTTCTTGTTTCAGCTATAAAGTTGAGCATTTGCTTGAACTTTAGGGAAAATATTTGGATTTTACAATTGAGAGGTTAAACTCAGCTGTTTTTCTGAACATGGTAATTCTATAGTGTTTTTTTTTTTTTTACTTTCCTGCGTTTCTCATAGTGCTTTGCTAAAGTGAATATCAATCTTCTCAATTTGCAGATGAGGAAACTGAAAACTGGACATGTAGTTACTCATTTCTGAACTATGATTAGAACATGGATTTTCTCCAGTTTTGTTTCCTCTTCAGACAGCTTTCTTTAATCTAACATCTGAATTTTATTATGAGACGGGTGTCCATTTATTTGATTTAAGCTAGCCTATACTTACCCTACAGTTCTATATAAGTATATAATCCTACAGTGAATGTTAATGTTCCTCAGAATTTACAGTGTAGAATAAATGCACAGAATGACTTTATGCAAAAATGTGTATGCTGTTACAGCAAGGGTAATACTTGTGGAAGATAACTGGGTGTCATGGTTCTATGTTTTTGTTTTTTTGTTTTTGGATTTCAGTATTCCACATCAAAACATCATGCAGTGTACGGGGCATTAAAGTGTCACTGCCCCAATCCCAGGTACCTATCCCTGTACATTACAGCAGTCACGGGATCTGGCCCTTCCGGGTGGGGGGGGGCGCTCTCTTGCTGCCTGGCAGTGGGTGCTGGAGGTGCTTTCCTGGCCATTCCAACCTTTTCAGGTTTGACTCGGTCCCGGGAACTCTCTCTCTCTCATCTTGTCTTATTTATTCATCTCAATTTCAATTAAATTGTATATATTGTGTTATCTTGTATTCCGATATTATAGTAAAATAAGTTTTCCTCCATAGATTGTTGCCACTGCTCTTTTCCTCCCTTCCTTCCTTCCCATTTTTGTGGGATTGGGGTGGGGGGGGGAGGGCAGAGGCCTGTCGCCCCTGTCACGGACATAGATTGATCTGGTCAACTCCGTGACATCACCACACCTCAAACAGGTTTCAGGGAGTTGCAGAGAGTGATAAGGTCTTCCTTGGAGCCTTATCTTCTCCAGACTCAACAATCCTAGCTCCCTCAGCCACTCCCCAGAAGACTTGGATTCCAGACCGTTCTCCAGCTTCGTTGCCCTCTCCGGACACATTCCATGGCCTCAAGGTCTTCCTTGTAGTGAGTGGCCCAAAACTGAACACAGAGCTCATGTTGTGGCCTCACCAGGCAGACAATCACCTCCTTAGTCCCTCTTGAATGATCTTGGAACTCTCTGATGTGTACTATCTTTGTGTCTTTACATACTCGACTGTGAATTATTCCGGCCCCTCTGTGAATTCTGTGAAAAGCATCATCATGAACTGCTAGCAAAGAAATCAATACGGCATAAAGCTGCACTGTGATTAAACTAGAAACCTGGAATCAGATACATGGATCATCCAGAAGTAATGGTTCCCATTTATTGATTTCCATGGAAACTAGAACTGAGGCACAAAGGGCACAATAACACAGTTTGATCGAGAAAATTCTCAGCTACAAAGCCTTTTTTTTTTTTTTCAACATAATCACTGTCATCAGCCAATTTGTGCAGATGAGCTGCTTGAGACACTCTCTATTTCCCGGTGTGACAGCTGTGCATGGCCATCCAGAAGGTGGCTTGCTTTTCACATTGCTGTTGCCACTGTTGAAATGCACTCCGTGTGCTCACATCCACTGTTTGGTCTCCATAAACATTCAGCAAGTGTTGATGAATATTGATGGATGCCATTTTTTCCATGCTGTGGAATGCAAATCCAAACCTTTGCTTCATAGATACTCCCACGTCATGCACCACTTTGTCAGACTTGCACCTCTGCTGCCATCAAGATGTCCACGAAATGTAACGAAATAGTAACAGAAAGGTTCCACTTCTACCGCCGAACCAGGAACACCCACTTCAGATACCATGAGCAAACATAGTAGAACAGGAGGCATTAATTTCAGTGCAGCTCTTGTACAACGTAGGAATAAATATAGAATTTTGGTATTCCAGGATTATTTTGATAAAACATAATGCTCATCAGTGATGAATTTTTGTCCAAATTAAAAAAGACACTGGACTACAAATTGCCATTATGCCTCTCATTAGTGCCACATAGCTTACAAGTGTGTCATCAGTGCCACATAGCTTCCAAGATGCCTGCCTTCTGCACGGTCTCGAACAGGGGTGATGGCAGTGTCCACACCATTTCGTCTCGTCTCTACTGCGATGAAAGAACAAGCTGTGCTATCCTATTGGTTGGTTTCACCCCAGGAAATTCAGCCAAATCTCATCTTTGTCTTTTGTAGTGAACTCCACCAGAGTGGGACTCCTGGTGGCTATACAAGCCAGTAACCAAGGCGTTGCAGTTTCTTGTCACAGGCTACAGCTTTCTAACATGCCAGCAACACATGGCTCTGAGCTTGCTTAGGCCTGCCTGGAGACTTATTGGAGCTTCTTTAGCTGTTGACAGCAATTGTCTAATCACCAAGCCCATAGTGCTTGCTTTTTCTTTACCTGGCTTGCAACAATCTCATGCTCTGACACCTAATGTCTAATTGCAGCTATTGGATATTGTCCTGCTATGTGTACCTGCTGAGGTGCATTTAGAAAGACTGCAGCACAAACACAGCGGAATCTGCGCAGGCAGAATATCAAAGACAGGAGGGGCTTGTAGAAATACATGTGCAGTAAAAGGAAGGAAGGCTAGGGTGAATGTGCAGCCCCAGAAGAATGGGGCAGGGCAGGCATTAAGGGCATGGAGGGCTTGGAGGGCATGGAGCCTCCTGTGCTGCATGTGATCATGCAAAACAAGATTTGAGAAAATGGTGAAGAGCTCAGAAGCACAGTGTGACTCCATCAGTGCCAAGACAAGACATGGACAGCTCTGGGCAAGAACTTGTGGGGGGGGACCAGGCACTGTGCAAGACACCAATGGAAGAAAGTGCCACGAATTTGTGAGTAAACTGGTGTTTCATGAGGGAAAATGCCATATATTTCGGGTACCAATGGTATTTCTGTGATAAAATGCCAAAAGTCTGGGAGTGAGTGCCATGATGAGGAGTGCAATGCAGTCTATTTGGGAGGAAATGGGAGGTATTTCTGAGAGTTCTCTATTTTTCTGGCTGAGAATGTCCTATTCAGGGAAGAAAAGTGGTATTTCTTACCAAAAACGCCATCCAGTTCGGAGACAATCTCCTATATGTGGGAGAAGAGTAGCTTTTGTGTGAGAAAACGTCATATTCTTGGTTGCATCATATTTGGTCTTGTCCTCTGATATTTTTGGGAGAAAACCTGTGGTAGTTGTAAGGAAATGGGTATTTCTGGGAGAAAATCTCATATTTTTGGAAGAGAAGGTCAGCTCTCCAACTGAAATGTGTGGTATTTCTGTGAGAAAATGACCTACTTGTTGGAGAAAAGGGGGAAATTCTGGGAAGGAATGTCTTCTATTTGAGAGCAACTGTCTTCTTTTTGGAGTGCAAACTGGTCCTTTGGGGAGAAAGTAGGGTCTATGTGGGAGAAAATGTCCTCTTCAGGAGTGTAGAGTAGTACTTTTGAGAGAAAATGGGAGGTATTTCTCAGAAAACTGCAATTTCTGGGAGAAGACAGCATGCTTTGTTGGAAAATGGCATCTATTTGTGAGCAAGCTGGGATTTGGGGGAAAAAATGCCGCATTTTAAAAAAGAAGCTGGTATTTCTGGGGGAATATGTCCCATCTTTGTTAGAAAACTGGAATATCTGTGATCAAATGTCATTGTGATGGGAGTAAACATGATATTGAGGAGTGTAAAGTAGTGCTCTTGGGATGAAATGTGAGGTATTTCTAAGGGTACTAGTATTCCTGGGAGAAAATGTCTTGTTTTGGAGAGAAAATGTCGTTGTCGTATTTTGGGGGGAGAAACTGGTATTTCTGTGACAAAATGCCCTATTTCTGGGAATAAGCGTCATATTGAGGAGTGTGAAGTCGTATTTTTGGTAGAAAATGGGAGGCGTTTCTAAGAGAACTGGTCTTTCTGGGAGAAAATGTCTCATCTTGGGGGGGAAAGTTCCGATGTCTGTGAGAGAACTGTGTTTCTGGGAGAAACTGTCTTCTTGAGGCAGAAAAGATCACATATTTGCGAGAAAGCTGGTATTTCTGGGAGGAAACGTCATATTTTTGTTGGAAAATGCCACATTTGCTACTGTCATGTAGTATTTTGTGGATGAAACATGAAGTGTACCTAAGAAAACCTGTATTTCTGGTAGAAAATGTCATCTCTTTGGGGAGAAGACTGGTATTTCAGGGAGAAAAGATCCTTGTTTGGGGAGAAAGTGTCCTATTTTTGATGGAAAAGTGCTACTTGTGGGAGAAAATGCCATGTATTTGGGTGAAGGGTGGGATTTCTGGGAGGAAATACCGTATGTTGGGAAGAAAGTGTCCTCTTTCAGATTGAAATGGGATCCTTGTGATCGAAACTGTCCTACGTTTGGGCGAGAACTGGTATTTCTGGGAGATAATGTCATTTTATTGGAGCAAGCCATGATTTTGGGGAGAGAATGTCTTATTTTTGGAAGAAAATGCCGTACCTGGGGGGGGGAAACTGGCGTTTCTGGGAGAAAACGTCATCTTTTGGGGAGAAAACGTCACCTTGAGAATTGTAATGTCGTATTGTTTGGAGAAGGCGTGAGGGATTTCTAAGAAAAGTGGTATTCCCAGGAGACAGCATCATATTTTGGGGGAGTGGGGGAGGGGTCATCATCTGTGTGGGAGAAAGCTGGTATTTCTGGGAGAAAACATCCTCTATTGCAGAGCCAAGTGGTATTTCTGGCAGGAAATGTCCCACATTTGGGAGTCCAGTGGCATTTCTGTGATAAATGCCGTATTGTTGGAGGTAAGTGTCATATGGAGGTGTGCCAAGTAGTCTAGTAGGGAGGAAATTGGAGGTATTCCTTTGAACGCTGGTATTTCAGGGAGAAAACGTCTTCTTTCTGGGGGAAAATGTCATCTGTTTGAGGGAATGCCGATAAGTCTGGAAGAAGATCTATTTTTGGAGGAAACCGTGATATTAGGGAGAGAAAAGCGGTATTTCTGGTCCAAGATGTCATCGAGTTGGGATAACGCTGGTGTTTCTGGGAGAAAACATCCCAAATATTTTGGCTGAAAACGTGGTATTTAGGGTTGAAATGTGGTATTTCTGGGAGGAAATGGAATATGCATGAGAGAAAACTGTTCCTTTGGGGAGAATGTACCCTATTTTTGACAGAAAATGTCCTATTGAACAGTTGAAGTCTGCATTTTTTGGAGAACATGTAAGTTATTATCAAGAAAACTGGTATTTCTTGGAGATTATCACATATTTGGTTGGAAAACGTGACACATTTGAGAGAATTTCTGGGAGAGCATAGCATATATTTTAAGAGAACACGGAGTACTGAGAGGAAATGTCATCGTTTTTTGGTGAAAAAACGTATTTAGGGGAATAGAATCGTGTTTCTGGAAGAAAAAGTGAGAAAACTGGTATTTCTGGGAGAAAATGTCATACATGAGGGAGAAGAACAGTATTTCTGTGAACGAATGCCATCGAGAATTTCTGCATTTGTTTCTTTTCTTTTTCTTTTTCTTTTTCTTTTTCTTTTTTTTTTTTTTTTCCATGCATGATTTGGATCAAACTTGCCAAAGATATCAGAAACTCCAAGAAACTGAGCCAGCTGAAAAAGCTGATCACCTGAATGCATTACAACTCAAAGCTCTTTCTACTAAGCCTTCTTCAGACAGTATGAATGCAAAGAAGGTTGCCTGAAACTTATAAGTTGAGGAGCTGCCTACTGATGCAGTGAGAAAAGTAGAACAAAACCGCATGCTTGATTGAGGCTGTACTCAATCAATCAATCTGACAGCCTCACACCACGTCTACAAGACTATCTGCAAGATGAAAGAACAGCCAAACCAAAAACAAAGATACATTTAGCCTTTCCTCAGGTAAGAACCAGTAGTAGGTCGGTAGGTAAGACTGTAAGAACAAGTTAAATGGGTAGTAATACTTCTCTATGAGATTTCTATATATTTACATGAGACTTTCATTCATCTGTAGGTTAAGAATTTCCTGAGACAAAAGTTTCCCGGATATTTATTCCATTGCTTTCCCTCCTCCTCCTTCAAGAAATTCCCCACTTTAATTGCGTTCAGGATGAGGAGCCACCTCTTCTTATTTATTCCAAAGCTGTCACTTCCTAGTTATTTCATAGCTACCATTGTCTGGTTTTATTTGACATACCGCAGTTCTGGTGTTGGAAAACACCGTGAACCATAATTTCCTATTGATCTTTTCTAAATTATTTGTATTTTAAATAGAGTTCTATAATATTGCATTTAAACCATGTATTTTGCAAGCTGAAAAGTCCTTTATTAACTGCTTGTGCAGACATACTGTAGGGAACTTGCTTTATCAGGGGGCTTGGAGCAGATGGGCTCCAGAAGTCCCTTTTCAAACCCTACCATTCTGTAATTTTATAATTCTTTGGCCTTTATTCGTCCCAGTTTTGTGGTGTTTTTTTTTTTATTTTTTGTTCGTTTGTGGTTTTTTTGTTTTTTGTTTTTTTATCGGTATTCTTTCCAGTTCTATTACGTCTTTCTGGAGTGGAGATCAGAAATCCAGGCATTGTATTCATAAGGGATGGGATCCCTCTTGAGTTAGTTAAGTCACCTAAAGATGTTTTTATCCTTATTACTCTACTAATTATTCAGACTAATTCAACCATGTTTCTGACATAATAGAGCACAGAGTGGATATTTTCTTGGAATTACCTGAAGTAAGCCAAGACCACATTTCCCAGTAGTCATACTTAGCATTTGGTCCTTTATAATTCATGCCAAGACAGGCTGTCTCCCTTTGCCTTACTTCAGTTTGACTTACAATGAATTTCACTTGTTGCTCAGTTATCCGGCCTATTTCTTTACAACTCCTCCTGTAGATCTTGGCTCCAGTTCTCATTAGTCACAGAATCTAAATGCAAGGTGTAAGATCGTTTGTACTCCAAATAGATGACTCTATTGTTGCTTAAATGGTCATACACTGCAAACGCAAACAAATGTAACTGAAAATTCAAGAGATAAAAGATGGAGGGCTAAGTTGAACTCATGTCTGTGGCAGAAAATGTGCATAGGTACAGATTGTTATCCTCTTGCTGTTTCTTTTGCAAGAGAAGAGAAATTGGAATATTGATGTGTTGTGAGAGTGACAGCATGTGTGCTGCTGCTGGCCAGGGAGAGTGAATCTGGCAGTGCTCAGATTCCTTGAAGTCCAGTGATTCCTGCACATGGAACAGTGTCAGACTTGAATAAAAAGGGGTTTTTGGTGGTGGTGGTAAGAAGAAAAGAAAAGAAAAGAAAAGAAAAGAAAAGAAAAGAAAAGAAAA
>NW_024885102.1:71674-72703 GCF_019232065.1 Centrocercus urophasianus | reverse complement strand
ATGGAGCGGCGGCCGCTAGGCTGGGAGGCGCCCTGGCGGGCAGCGCGGCCGCGGCATCGGGGCGGGGGTCAGGAGGGCGGCGGCGGCGGCTCTCCCCGGCGCACTCACCCCCGAGCCGCCCGGGCCCCGCTCTCGGCTCCTCCCGCCGCCTCCGCCGGGCTCGTTATTGACTTTCAGGAAAACTCCCGACGTCACCGGCTCCCCCCGAGTGTCTCCCCCTCCGCGGCGGCGGCGGCGGCGGCGGCATCCCCAGCTCTCGCGAGAAGCGCGTCGGGGACGGGGGGGGGGGCCGCCAGACAGCGAGGGGGGAGCCAGACAGAGGGGGGCGGCTGAGGTGAGGGTGGGGGAGGCGCCGGGTCCGCGGCCGGCGGCAGGGAGGGAGGAGGAGGGATGCGGAGGGCCGGGCCGGCGGCGGGGCTCGAGGGGATCCGAGCTGGAGCGCGGAGCCCCCCGACGCGGACTCGCGACGACGCCCGGCCCCGCGCTGCCGTTGCGGGATGCGGGACGGCCACCCCTCACGAGCCGCAGGGCGGGCGCTCCGGGAACGGCACGCGACCCGCGGGCTCGGAGCGAGCCCGACGCCGAGGGATGCTGCCCGGCGCCGGGGCTCTGCGATACCCGTTGCTGCGGCTAGCGGTGGGGAGAGCACGGCGTGGATGCGGCTGCGGGGTGCTGAGCGCGGCACCGCGCTGCTGCAGTTCCGTCCGGGCGCGGGGCTGCCCCGGCTGCTCCCGGCATCACCGCTGAGTGGGAGCGCGTGTGCCTGCACGCACCTGGGCTCGGTGCGCAGCAGCGCGCGTTCTGTCAGTCTGCGCTTGAAGTGATACGCTCACGTTAATGTTCTGCGCAATGGCATCTCGCAGCTGACCCTGATTTGTGTCCGAACCTGTACGTGCAGAGGGAGCGGTCTGTAGAGTACAGCTGTCTGCCCCGTTACGTGTGCGGGGTTCCTAAAAATCGATACGAAGGCATTGAAAAAACTAAATTCTCCCCCTTTCCTTCCTCTCCCTTCCCCCCCAAAAAAAGAAA
>NW_024885102.1:56769-71574 GCF_019232065.1 Centrocercus urophasianus | reverse complement strand
AAAAAAAAAAAATCTTATTTATATATATATTAGGTTATATATATATATAAAAAATAAAACAACCCAGACTATTTCCTTAGGATGTATGTACCCCGTATTTGTTTCTCGAGAGTCCCTCCCACATCCTTCCTTTCTCTGTGACAATTTCAAACATCAGACCTTCTTTCCCTTCTCGCTGCGGGGCTGCAGTGGGAGCCTCCCAAGGGCCCGAGCAGCGCTCAGGGCATAGGGCTGCACAGCTGTCCCGGGGCGGTGAGGCCGCTCCCCCGCACCGCGAATCCCGTTCATCAGTCTGCCCTCAGAGCCCTGAAGTTTGCTCGCCCTCCTGTTAAAACAGGCTGCAGCCTAAACTCTCAATTCTGAAGAAAAGCAAAATTTTTAATGTATTTGGTTAATATAGCTATTTGGGGGGGAAGGGGAGGGGGGTTATTAAAAGTACACTGCTAAAAGTGCATTGCCGAGTATTATTTCCTTCCCCTGATTTTACAGCTCAGTCTTCCTCTTTCCTCAAAGCACCACTAAAGCAAGCATTAGCTATCGGTATTTACATACAGCCGCGTTGTCAGGTATGGACACACACCTCGACATTCAAAATGAAAGGGGTGGATCTGGGAAGTGCCCTCAGTGCGCCGCAGAGGACCCAGGCCCTGGGGCAGCTGGGGTACCTGCTGTCCAGCAGCACAGAAGCTGGTGCTGCATTGCTGCTCTTCTGTTGCTTGCCACAAACAATGGCAGATTTCCTATTGGTAAAGGGCATTTGTGTGGCTGATAACCCTGGCTCATCCTGGAAGTTTCAAAGAGCTTCCCTGGAGATAGGTGTCTTATGATGATAGAAAGTTTGCTTGAATATGTAAGTATATATACTTGGTGTACATTGCCCGAGAAAAAATCTGGCACACAAATCATCTAAAAAAGAAAAAATGATACTTTAAAAAAACAAAACAAAACAAAAAAAACCCTGCTCATTGCTTATGATAAGGGGAAATGGCTTCAAGTTGAGGGAGGGAAGATTTAGGTTGGATGTCAGGGAAGTTCTTTACTATGAGAGTGGTGAGGTGCTGGAACAGGCTGCCCAGAGAGGTTATGGATGCTCCATCCCTGGAGATGTTCCAGGCCAGATTGGCTGGGGCCCTGGGCAGCCTGGTCTAGTATTCAGTGGGGAGGTTGGTGGCCCTGCATGTGGCAGGGGTGTTGGAGATTCTGATCCTTGAGGTCCCTTCCAACCCGGGCCATTCTGTGATATGTACATTTATTAGAGAGTATAACACCCTACCACATTAGTCCCAGAAATCAGTGTCACTGCTCTGTTTGGAAATTGTAAGCCTAGCCTTACCTGTATTTCTGTACACATGGTTAAATATGTTATAGAAATAAATGCTGCTGTGCAGCAAAATACAGTTTGTATTTTCTCTTTTCTTAAAGCACATAGCCATTTCATTGCTTAGTATCATGCTCCAGGACATCAGAATGATTTCTTGCAAAGAGCCAATTGCCATAAGGTTGGCAGTGGTCACCCTGCATTAATATCCAAACGGGGACGTAGCTGTCCCAGACATAACATGGCTGTGCTGTATGTATTGTGAATATTGTGAGCTTGCCAGCTCTGTACAAATTACATCATTTTCAGATTAATTACTGTATGGCATGAATTTAACAAACATACGAACATGCTAACAAAGAAAACACTGCAGTTCACAAGTTAAGGACAATCAGAGTACGTGTAAGGACAGGAGAGAGCTGGAGCTCAGAACTTATGTGCTCCAAATGCAGCATCATGAGTCAAACTGGATAAACCCTGTTTTTGTCGTCCATACTGGCATCACCAATAAGGTTTATAGACTTCTATTTCATCGCTGGTCAACATGATGTCAACAGAAACCAAATGGGAAAGTTGCATGCCATCTCTGGAAGTTCTGTCCTGAGGCAAAAAAAAGGCTGTTCCTCATGCTTCACCTAACGTGCTTCTGTTAGTGTTGTCACCACCAGAGTGATGGGATCTAAGGGTATGGGCGTACAAATCCTGCAAATAAGTAGTAAGTGGGAGAAGAACAGACTGCCTGCAGAGCACTGCTTCTCTGCCTCTGTGCATTGCATCACCTTTCATTTCCTTCTTTTTTCCTCATGTCAGCTAATAAGCTTGCATCCATGTAAAAGTCTTTATTAAAAACAATTTACCCTGTAGAGCAGTGATTTTTCAGAAAAAAAAGGGGGGGAAGAAAAAAAAAAACAGCAGATAAGATGGCCATCTCTGACTTTCAAGGCAGCTCTCTGTTGCCTTGAAAAGCACACTGGTATCAGACAAAAGGGCAAAGAAATCTGCTGTGAATGAAGTTGTGCTTAAAAGATATCCTATACGTTTAAGTGGCTCTAATAATAAGGAATTATTATAGTTCTTCAGACTAATAATAATAAGGAATTATTATAGTGGCTCTAACGTGTCATCTGCAGAAGTCATGGCTTAAGTTTTTTGTGTATTTGTAGTTCTTAAAGAGCCAATACATGTGCTAGTGAGCATAAGTTCCTCCATTGTGAGGGGAGAACACGTTCACCTTCTCTTGAGCTGTGACAGTTCTCTTTGTTGCCTCAGGGCTCTAACCACTTCTACCCAAATCCTAGCCAGCTCTGTGACAATTAGATTCCTCACGGCCAAGGAGAGTTCGTTATAAAGCTGCAGCATTTAGATAAGATGCTGGGAAAAGTCTGCACAGAGGGTGTTACAATCCATGGGGTGCTGGGAGAAAACCAAATTACACATGTCCAGTTGAATTCTAAAGTGTCCTTTTCTCCTTTCTATCGCATTCACTTATAAATAACTTGATTGCCTGGAAGCAGGAGTTGGAGTCACTGATCCTTACCGGTCCATTCCAACTCAGGACATTCTATGACTCATTGAATCTCTCTCTTTATGCTCTGACTCCCAGTGGACTTCTTATTGGTGCTTCTGTCTCTGAAGCGACCTTAGAGGGCCCTATCCCACTGCTTTCTGTAAACTTTCATCAGTTTCTACTCCTTCTCCCTGGATATTTGTGTTGTTTGTGTAAAACAAGCAAACAACACCTTAAATCTCATTCATTTATTTCTCGTATATAAAACGTTGTAAAGGAAACCCTACAGACTAGGTTTTGCCTTCACAATCCCCATTTTGCCTTACGCTCCACCAGCTCCATGAGGCTGGCCTTCAGCGTCAGCTGCCAAGCACCTGAGCTGGCCCATGGCTTCACACCGTGTTGGGAAGTTTGTCTGCCCACAGAAGTTTCTGCTTTCCAGAGGGTCCCAGTTCTTACCAAAGATATCCAGATATGAACTCCAGTTATTATTATTTTAGACCTGCCGGGTGTAGGCTATCTGTGAATATGCAACAAAACCATACAGCAATAAAGGAATTATTATTCTGTCCACCTATGTTTTGCCAAACAGCACTGTAATTATGCTGAGCACATTAGAGAGAAACTTTAGATAAAGGACTGTGTAAATATCAGTTGATAGCATTCATTTTACAGCATGTTATTATTGCTTTATAATTTATCCTCCAAAGATCTGGAAACGTGTTTCCCTTCCCTTTCTTTCCTGTACTCCCACACACTGCTGCTTTGCAAACACAGAGGAAGGCACATGCCCTGCCCCGACGCCCTTACCCAACTTTGAAACGAGATATGACAGTAAGTATGACAAACAGCAGGAGGGAAGGATGGGAAGAGGGCAGCAAGACTACACACTTGCACAGTTTAGCTATATGCTTAATATGATGTATAGGCCTTCAGCTGAACTTAGAAATTTTTCCTCGGTGAGAAAATAGTTACCATGGTGTACGGATTTATCTGAGGGAGGTCAATCTACTACAGAAGCAAGCCGAAGAAAAATAAAATGCCAGCCTTTCTGCCTGAGCTTTTTTTCTCCCTCTCTTTCCTATTCTATTTTAATTTCATCAACACAGATAAATGTCTTTGAATAAAATTCTTCAATTACCAGTGTACAGCAATTTCTAAAGCAGAGCCCTGTCTGTGTCCTGATCTCACTTAGCTGAAGTCAATGAGAAAATGCCAGTTGATGCTGGTTGGAAGGATCAAGTCTGTAGTGCATGAGCAAAATCAAGGACTATAAAGATTAGTGAGGAGAGGGACAGAATTTTAAACAGATGTCTTCACTTCAGAGGTCTGTGAGTTTTCTCCATGTGATCCTGGGAGGGTCATGGCTGCCCGGAGTTCGAAAGAAGTAAGGAGAAAGCTACCCGCTAAGGGAGGAAAGGAAGCCACCTACTGCCCAGCTGAGTCCAAATCTTCTCCTCTTTAGAACTTTCTCTGGCAACTACTTGGGTTGTTAGTGGTAAAGCATCCCTTATCTTTTGAGTGTGTTACTTTGAGCACCTTCGTTTGCCCCTGGACACCATGCAGGCTTCTCCATGCGATTCTCTGAATTTCTTCCCTGATACATCCACCACCTGGCTTGAAGCTGAGGAAGTCCTCCATGTTTTTGGTCTGTAAGAGAGTGGCTCAAGCACAAGGAGATTCTGTTAGTGCTGACAATAAAAGTACTCCTCTTGTTCTGAGCAAACTGTTGGCTACACTCATTGCCAGATGCTGCCTTGCTGCATTCCCCATCAGAGCACCTGCATTTTCCAGAAACTAAACTATGATATGAAATTAAAGAATTAGTACAGAAGCTTAGAAGACAAAGACAGATTGGGGTTGCAATAACAAGGACTTTCTCAGATCTGGTAAATGTGTTCTTGTTAATAATGAAATATAACGATATACTAAAATATTAATGGTGCATTCATTAATAGTCTTCAAAACTGAAGGACAGACTGCCTTGAACACTTCAGTTGCCTTACAGTAGTCGGCTCGTTTAACTGTATGTTTATCTGCTTTGTACAATGGAGAGCTAAGAAAAGATAAGGATGAATCTGGCCCTTTATAAATACCTTTTGTATACAGGAGTCTGAAATGAAGTAAGGGATTGTCTACTGTAAGATTTTCTGCCAAAATCGTTAGCAATCTGTTTAGTAAAACTTCATGATAGCAGAAGTCTGATCAATTATTGACCTCTTCTTAACTTTATTTACCATGAAATGAATAAAAAAGAAAAAGAATGTTAGCTAAGAATGGCAAGTTGTAGCTAAGTGCAAGAAACAAAAGTATTCATCCATCTTCTCATAATGCCAAGATTTGAACAGGGTGCTCCTGAGCAGATGGTTTAACAGACTAAAGCATTAGTTTGCTGATCCTCCATGCTTGCTAATTAATTCTTCAGTTTACTAGGTTTTAAGATGATTGTTAAAAACAAAGCTCCTCCTAAAATAAACTTTAGGTAAATGTTATAAAGTGGTAGTTAATATCATAATGGCTGTAACAAAAAATTTGTGCATATTCCGGAAAAGACCTTAATTATCTTAAGTCCTAAGTATTTCCTGAACAATTCTGTCTCTGAAACTGTCTTCTTTTAAGAATTTGCTTTTGTTTTCCAAGCTAATTAATCCTCTGCCTTCCTGTTAACATTGTTGAATCTACATTCTGTCCTTGACTTCTGTGATAATGACATATACATTAACATGCAGAGGATCTAATCTTTTATAACAAAGTTCTCTCCTCCTCCTGAATTGTTTTAAGACCGTTAACACACAAAATGTAAAAAGTCAATGGTGTCTGTATTGTTTCTAAAGCCACTGTAATTCTAGCTAGCTATGATTTCTTGTAGTAATTAATTTCAGGTTAACGATACTAAAAGTGAATTCCCATTGTGTACCTTAAGATACAGAACTGTAGGATATTTTGCTGTTTATTAGATTAATGCAGAAGGCAAATCATTCATTTAATTCAGGTTTCATTTTTATAGCAGTTTTATAAACTGGACTCCAATTTGAAGACAGCAGAACTCTACCCAGAGGAAATTACTGAATGTATACTACAGAGATAAAAAGAAAATCAAACAAAAATAGGTGATACAATATTATTTTGCAAAGTACTAAGTAGGAAGAAAGCAAAGTAGTAGGAAAACAAGATTTTCACTTACAAAAGCTAAGTCATAAAGTTTGAAGGCATGTCTCTTGTTGCTTGCAAAGGAGTGGTCCACTTTCAGCTAGGGGACTCAGAGAATTTGTGTCACGTTGACTCACGAAGGCCTAAAAGAAACTCATTTCCATTGGTCCTGCTTTTCCAGAGAAATTTCGCAGTTGATTTTCTTATTGTGTTTTGTTATGACTGTGTTTGTGTATGCAGTGTGATATCTTTCTTTGTGGCTCAGGTTTACCGGTTAGAATTCAGAGTTGTATGTTATCTCTGTAACTGTTTATGCTGTCAGAAATATTACTGATTGTTTGTTATGTTAAAAACTCTTAGCAGTTCCCCTTTCAGAACGACTGATAAGACTTCATTGCTATTGTACAGAATTCATGACTTGTTTCATTCTATAATCTATCCATCTTGTAAACCAAGAAAAAGCTATTATTACAGATGATTCAAGGGTGAACTTCCTAGTAAGCTGTCAGAGTGTTGTCTTCATAGTATCAGTCTTCGGGAATTTTGAAACTGTTTTAATACATCCTTAACAGGCAATCTATGTGGCCACTAAGGAAATAACCTATGTATTTACATGACATCTGGATTGAAATGAAAGTGGCACAATAAGTGGTTCAAACTGAATTAATACTAGTAAATTCAAAGCTTTATTTTCAGTAATTTTAGCTAGATGGTTAGCTTGTATTAAAACAGTCCCAGAATTCTATGTCCAACCAGTGCTCATCTTTTAAATGCTCAGAGAATTGAAAGGAATTTAAGAACAAATGCTCTGATGTTGAAATTTTACTTTACATTGAAAGATTATAGTCTGATCTCTTCCACAAAGGAAGAATTAAGACTGCAGTGTGATTCCATGGTAGGTAGAATGTGTTTTCTGTGTAAGAAGTTATGGTAATTTGACTATTCTATGGAGTAATCTGTAATTCAACATGAAATGCAAAGGTCCTTTTTATGGGTCTACGAGAGGATCTGAATTAAAAAAAGTAAATAAAACTGAAAACAGAAAAACTCAAAACAGAAATAAATTACAGTGTTATCACTGAGGATTAATAAATCTTGAAACAGAATTGAATTGTAATGATTCAAGCAGCATGTGCTAGATTCTCTTACATTAGATTCCAGTTGAGTACACTAGTCTAGCTAATCTGACATTGTCTTGATTAAGAAGTTAGGAACTTGCTGAGGCTTGTGATTAGCTTGACAGTCAAGATTTGCTAATCACAGTATTCTTTCTCAATCCTAGAACCTGAGCTTATGAAAACTCCTTTTCTTTCCTTTCCCTTCTGACTTCCTCACTGTGTCCACCTTGCACATGGTAGCCCAGCTGGTAGCCATGCATAGAATCACAGAATGGCCCTGGTTGGAAGAGACTTCAAGGATCACGAGTCTCCAACACACCCTGCCACAGGCAGGGTCATCAACATCCACATTTAATACTAGACCAGGCTGCCCAGACCGGGCCATGAAAACACTACTAGGGACAGGGCAGATAGATACACACATAGGTAGCCACTGAGTTCACATTTAAGAATTTGCCAGATAGAAATGAGAGCCTTCTCACTCAGTGACAAATTCTTTTGAAAATTTTAGGAACTGACCATCTTTGAGGCTTTCACCTCTGTTTTAAGTATAGCTGGAAGAAAGAATATAAATAAAACATTATTGGAAGAGAAAGGACAGACAGGTAAATGGGCATAAAAACAAACGTTTTGAGAATTTTAACAGTCACCTGGCAGTTAAGTTGTCCTTTTGAAACTGTTTAAATATACTAATTGCCATTTTGCTTACAAATCAAATCCAGCCTTCTCTGAGTTGAACAAGATAGCTCGCTTTACTGCACACAGTAATGCTAAGATGGTTTCTGGAAAAAAAATAAAGAAACACAACATTATAGAAGAGCATTATATTTAGAACTCTGTGAATATTTAGGGAGTCAAAATTTGATTGCCAACCTTGATCCACAAATCTAAAATGCACATATGGTTGATATTTTTCTATTACATAGCATGTATTTCTGGAAGCCTCATCACTTTTGTCCCTTTTTGATCTGAAAAACATTTTTGGCACAGCCTCAAGATGAAATTTCGAATGAACGTAAAGCATTTATCTCCGTTTGCTAGCCAACAGGCCAGCTATCAGTAGGCGGTCTGGCTGCGCTATTTCCTTATGGATTAGTATTACAGGACTGTAATTATAGTAAATCTTTTTACTTCGTAACAACAACAACAAAAAAAGATATTGTGAGTTGAGAAAGTTGCTTTGTACCATATTTTTGTTACAGTTGTATACTTGACAGTGATTTTTTAATCATAGTTAATTATAAATGATTCATCAGAATGTTTAAAGCCCCACAGAAATGTTTAAATAACTCATGGCTCTTATTGCACTGTAGTGCTTTAAAATATTACACTCATCTTAAAACTAAGGAGTAAATTCAATTACACTACTGTTGTTTATTACACTACTGTTGTATTACACTACTGTTGTTCTTACCTTCCTGAAGTAACTCATAAGATGATTACTTCAAATCATCTACAAAATATAGCACTAACAGTACTCATCTGGAATGCAGTTTCATAGGATTTCTATCTTTTATATTGTTCTCAAGCTGTTCCTTTCTGCCTTTCCTTTATGCAAGCCAGTTTCATGCAAAAGGTCTGCCACTGTCAACAGCTTTTTATTTCCTGCTTTCCAGTTGTGAACAAAGGTAACAAAGCCTTCCAAAGGTACCAAAGGCCAAGTTTTAATCCTCTGCACAGTGAAAGATCTGATTTTTTTTCTTCAACTGTCCTAGTCAGTGATACCATTGGTAGGTTTGTTTGTTTTACAAGAGTTGTAGCTTAGAATTACTATAATAACTCTAGAGCCTGGATATAAGGTAATCATGGGTAATCAATAGGACAATCACAGGAATAAGATGAAAATGAATTTCAGGTCTTCACTCTTAATTAAACTTCACAAGTGCACAGTTAGAAGGCTAAGTTACGATACTGCTTAGAAAACAGAAACCTTCAGGAAGTCAAGGTTGTTAAAAGGGTTCTGCTCTGAATCACATTCTATGCAAACCTGCCTGTCTCCATTAACTTTGTCGGTGGTCTTAGCAGATTTGCCTTCTAATTCAAAAATGCAATTTAGATGTCTAAAGTTACAGAAGGTGATTATTTCCCTTGCTTCTACTTGTCAATTCCACAGCATTTCCTTCATTTTTTAAGGAAAAATGTGATAGTAGAGAATGCTGCTACGAAAAGGAAAATGGTTTAGCGCTGTGCTAATTGCCATCTCGATTTGGTTTGGGATTATATTGCACAAAAATAAATGTTCTTTTTTTTCCCCTACAGTGCAAAAGAAAAAGGTTTATTGTGAGAGAAGAGACCAATCTAGTCAATAAACTACTGTCCATCTGGGTTAAAGGAAGACTCTTTATTCCCAATTCCTTTCAGTATTTCCCAATGTGAGAGAGATGCTCCCAAATTATTTAAGAAATGTGTACTCCATGAAAATTAAGATCTTGTAGCAACTGAATGGAAAAACATTAGAAACTGGTAATATCAGTAAGCTTATAAAAGTTCAAGGTGAAAGGCAGATTTTTCATAAAATTTTAATTTTAATTTGTGGAAACAGTAAAATTTATATGACAATATGTTCAGCTCAGACAGCTAATTATTTAAGTCAGCATCATAGCCTTTTTTTTTTTTTTTTTTTTTTTTCTCCTTTTGGAGAAGGTAAGCAAGCATTTCTTTGTCTTGCTACAGATTTTCACAGAGAAATGTAATGCTTTTGGGACTTCTGTGTCGCTGCCAAATTCAACTGGATTTGGCTAATAGATTCAAAAACTATTAGAAAGAACTGGAAAATGAACAGGATAATATCTTGATAACCTTAGGGAATCAGGCTAAAACCTATGAAATGTTTATGCTTTCAAGTTTAAAGAACAGTGGTGCAGCAGAGTTCTTCAGAGTGCCTCTTTACAGGTGTAAACGCCATGGTCTTCTCTGTATCTGGCTTCTCAACAAGTAAATGAAGTATGGATGTAAGGTTCGGCAGCTTCAGCACACAGGACCACATGAAACATCTGGTAAAATATCTTTAGTTTCCTAGGACTGGATCAGCACAAACTTTACAAGTAATATTCAGTATCTTTTTATAAAGTAAAACAGATTTCCACCAGAAGATAAACAACAAAGTATATTATAACCTTAGGAGATTCATCCAGGAAGGCACAAAGAGTAGATGTAGCTCTTGCTGCTGGCCCTATAAAAATGCAGGTACAAGCACCTGAGCTTTGTCTTAATACTCTCAAATAACACTGACTTACATATTTACCTTGCAACTCAGGAAACTGAAATGCACCACCACCTAAGTATAATCTGTGAGAAGCAATTCTCAACCGTCAAACACCAAGTCCAACTCTTAGCTTAAGTCCATTATCTGCAACGGAAGATTCATTTGGAACTCATATGAATGAATCTGCAATCAGACATCAACACTCCTCTATGGCAGTCTTGCAAAAGTTTTACTCCATATCTTCTTTTCGTCATTAAGTATCTAATTAAGTTGATGATCTTATTTCTTTTTAAACAACCATATAATAACTCAAAAGTTGTCCCTGGCTGAAAGGGAATAATTACTTGGTGGATGCCATCTCTTGTCCATTTACTGTTATGCTCCTGAAGATACAGAGAGGGATAATTTTACTGGACTTCGATCACTCTTTTGAAGCTGTAGGTATTTTTGAACCTCTATCCATGTACAAAACTACTTTTCATTTTTCAAGTTCAGTAGTCCTTCATAAAGGCCATCAACTGCAGAAGGTGGTATCACAAGTATTTGTAAGGATGGCACTTTTTTTTTTTTTTGGAACTGCTAAAAATCAGCAGGACTTATCTTAAAGTTCAGTTCCAAGCTCACTTGTTTAGGTTACATGTGCTTGCAAGAAGTCTTCAGTGCAGTCTTAGTATTTTAGTCTTAACTCTGTATTTAAGAACTCATTCCATGAATGTATCATATAAGTTTCTCCTGCTATATTTGAAAATCTAATGATTCTTGTTTTCAGTGTTTCCAATTATAATGAATGCTTTTTTAATTGCACTTTGGCCTGAGTGTTCTTACTCTTATAATGAACTCTTGCATCTTCCACTACAGAAATGTCTTTCCACTTTGTTAACTGCTCTTCTTGATGAAGTACCTAGAGAATTTCTTGTTGATTAAATTCATTTTTCCTTTATACAGTCTCTTAGATCAGATATCCAAAACAGTAATTAAAGAAAAAAAAACTCCTGAAGGAATATTTTTATACTTTTTTCCTACCTGTACAATTCCTTTTGGTGATAGCTATCATTAATTCATGTTCTTCTTTTTACACTATGATTCTGGTAAAATAGTCTTCATATTACTTTGTAATTTAAAGTATCTTCTGACATTTTGATGTTGACAGAACACATTGTCTTTGGTAGTCCTGATTCTTGTTATTTCAAGAATTATTATTTGTCTGTTCCAGAGTTATTATTTGTCTATTTGTACGGGATCTTAATAAAATTCAGAAAACATGGCAAGGGTATAGTCAATGAATATAAAGATGCTATAATTATGAAATAAATGAGAGTTTAGCAAAGACTCTTATATTATAATCACAAAAAAGAGAATAGATAGACTGCTTACCCACATCCTGGGCTCACTGCAAAACCCCAGAAGAGGGATCTCCAGAAAGAGATCCTTCCCCACTGGCAGTCAGCTCTTCAATAGGTCTAGGAGAGGTGCAGCCTCCACCCCTTCCAGCAGCACAGGTGAATTGCCTTCACCTGTGCTCCGTGGCTGACTCATGGCTCGCCTCAGGTGATCCATCAGAGGTTCAGGCCATGATTCAGCAGTTCCCACACAGCAAGTAATGAAGAAGGAATTCTAAATAAATTACCTCTTGGGGATTATGGTAGGGAGACTTTACTAATAAGTTCTCCCTGAAATGTGTGGAAGTGGAGTAGTACAAATTTAATTTATACTGTGTTATTCTTTTTAATTAGGGTAATAGATAAGAAAAATTGAATTAAAATTAGGTTAAAAAAAAAAAAATCTATTTAATTATCTGTAAGAAAGACAATAATGGCCCAGCAGAATAAGCTTTTCTTAAAATCCTGACCATTCTTCCTAAGCTCTCATATAGAGAATGTCATGGATGTGGCATTCTCTGACTGATAACTCAGTCAGCATTCACACTCAGCTCTTAGAGTGTTCATTAAGGCTGCTAGAATGTCGGCTTGTTATATCTTTAGGTACACATTTCTGCAATAAGACCACCTGACCAGGTTTCAACACGGACAGAGCTGATTTTCTTCACAGTGTCTGGTGTGATGCTATGTTTTGGTTTTAGAAGAAAAGCAGTGTTGATAACACACTGATGTTTTACCTTTTGCTGAGCAGTACTGTACAGAGCCAACCAAGACTGTTTCAGTTTTCTCAGCTTCTACTGTCCTACCGATGAGAGGCTGGGGGGCACAGGGAGCTGGGAGAGACAGAAACAGGACAACTAACCTGAAACTGCCAAAGAGACATTCCATACCATATGACATCATGCAAAAAAATGTGAAACTGAGGGGACAGCCACTGCTTAGGTCTGACTGGGTGTCAGTCAGCAGGTGGTGAGCATTTGTGTTGTGCATCACTTGTTTTGTAAATAAATATATATTAATTATCACTATTTGTTTCTTCCTTTTCTATCTTAGTAAATAGTTTTTATCTCAATCTGTGTGTTTTACTTCTTTCTTTTTTTTTTCCCCCATTTCTCTATCACCAGGAGAAGCGGGAGTAAGAGAAAGGTCACGTGGTGCTGAGCTGCCTGCTTCATTAAACTACAACACTATCACAACTTACAAGATATGCATATGTTAAATGTTGAGCAATTTGTGTGTTTAATGCTTGAACTGGTCTTTCACAGCGTGAAATCCTGCGGATCAGAGCTGTAATATAGAAACATACGTGTAATCTTTGCTGTCCTGGACTTATATTATACTACAGCAACTTTGGACAATAAATTTGAAAGTAAATAACATTAACTTCACCATTCTTCTATAAAAAAAGTGTGAATGGGATTGGGAAATACGTGCAGTGCCTCAATTTTCTGGGCAAATGCTAATGACACTTCTTCTGTTACTTTTCTTCTAAGTACAAAAACCTCTGCCGAGTTAAAAATTTGCTAGGGAACATGCAAATATTGGAGAAGAGAAAGAACATCAATGTTTATTAATAATGGACGTACTGATAGCTGAGGGCTCAGCAAGAATTTTATGTTATTCAGGTTATTCTGGCAAATTTCAGCAAGCCTGTTTTCCAGAAAATCATCATTCGTAAAAAAAACTTCCCGAATATTTTCATTCACAAGTATGATGTTTTGCTTAACTTCTGTTTTCTGCTTTATCATATGTGCTCTGTAAAATCTGAATGTGTGTATTTATATGTATTTAAATCAAAGTTTTCCTTCCAAGATTGATCCTGCTCATTTTGAGTTTAAATATAAACTAATATAAAATTACTACTTCTAATTAGTAATAAAATCTTCCGAAGTCCAGTCCCATGTTTCAGGACCTCGGAGAGCACCCGCGGTTCTAAAATGAATTTCGGAAATGGGCAAAGCACACAAAGGGAAAAAAGACAACAGTTCTATGAATGATTGTATTTTATTAATAATCTCTGAGGTCTTCAAATATTTTGAGTTCTGCCTCTTGAAAGAGAAGCTGTTAAATTACCTACTTTGGGAATATCATACATGACATCATATTTTGCACATTCAAAACAATCTGCTGATTTCAGCAATTAAAACAAATTTGAAATAATTTCCTCATAATAAGAATTTATTTGTACTTCCCAGTTTGATATGAAGACCACTGGATCTTACATGGTTCGATTGTGAAATAAATATAGGACCAAATTAATTTTGATAAAATTACAGTATTGATTTTGCAGGAAGATTTTATTTCTGTAAAGGAAATGTATTCAGTAAAAAATAAATCATCAGGCCTGCCTATTGAGGCAGATCTGTGCTCATTTGGTCTTCATTTCAAAAATGGCCAAGAAGACATCTGAATTTATATATGCACACTTTTTTACATCCATTGCAGTCTGTCTTTTCATTCTTATGTAACAACCACTTTACTAAATGAACATTTAACAGAAAAATTTTCTGAAAACATTAGCTGGAGTCTAGAATTTTCTGTTTGCTTCAACTATAGTAAAACTTGTTGCAAGCTGAAAATAGGCTGGTAGAGCATAAAAGCAGCAGCACTTACTCTACAGCTAATAGGTAAAACTTCTTGTTTTGGTACTTTCTCAGCTGTCTGAAGAATGTCTTCAGTGTTGTCTTTAGATGTTTAGTACCATTTAAGATGCCATAAGATTTTTGAGATTGACACAGAGCCCGCAGGACACCTGTACTTTTCTGGAGTAGCAGCATGCTAGGGCATCTCAAATAGCATAGGTTTCTATGGTATCTGTATAATTACATTTTTACATTACATAATTACAATAATTACATGTTCACACTAAGCAGATAATCTTTTTCGGAAATGATAGGGAAAAATATATTTGTAAACAATCAGAGAACTATGGTACTTAGACCATGTGTTACTTACAACTCCTTTAAAGCTTGTAAACGTGTTGTTATAAGTCACAGGTTTTTTTTCGGATTACTGCAATTGTGGTAGATACAACATATCTAATCCATATCTGAATAAAGTGGCTTATTTTCTTCTCAATATTTCCTTCCTTCCTTCCTTCCTTCCTTCCTTCCTTCCTTCCTTCCTTC
>NW_024885102.1:0-56759 GCF_019232065.1 Centrocercus urophasianus | reverse complement strand
CCTTCCTTCCTTCCTTCCTTCCTTCCTTCCTTCCTTCCTTCCTTCCTCCTCCTCCTTCCATTTTTTGAGGTAAGAAGTATTTTTTTTTATACCTGCACAAATTCTTAGATTTTTGACTGAGACAGTGGGAGATGATGTTCTGTGGTTTGATCCAGGATCTGCATAGCAAATTCCCAATCATGGTCAGACCAGAACCAAGAATCAGTCCAGGATTAGGCAGCTAAATCAGAAAACTCATAACAAGTTTATGGAGCAAAGTTTGGTATGCCAGGACAGGTACACTAAAGGTCATGCCACAGTCATATGTACATCTGTATAGTCAGAGAGAAACTGATACCAAAGCCAGAAGCAGGACTAAACAGGAAAGTAAGAGATCTGAAAGATGGCTCTGTAAAACCAATAACTTTAGGCGAGGAGTAGAAAACTAGGGAGGGTAGATAAGTGAGACTTGTATAGACTAGATGTTGTGAGTAATATTTGCACTTCTCATATGAAATCATTGACATTTTCAGACATTTTCCTTGATTGTTTGGAAAGCATCCTCCAAGGACACCAGAAAGTATCCAAAGAATAGACAAAGTAAGCTGGAAGACTTTCTAAGTGAAAACTGATTTTTTCTAGCCAGTTATCTTCTCTTCAATTAATAGTTGCAATAGTAAGCCAAGTGAAATCCTAATGGAGACAACTGCAATCTATGAGATAGTGATTGAGACTCTAAAGACAGCAGCCAATGGCTGCCTGCTTGTAGGATGATTCACTCCCAGGTGCTGAAGGGGTGATTCATCCTCAGTTGGGCAGTGACTCATTACAACTCAGTACCAGTTTGATTTCGACCCTGAAACATGTATACATATATACTTGACATCATATGTTGGTAGTGTGTGTTGGAATGTTCTCTGAAAGATAATGAATGGATATCAAATGTTAGCAATGCCCAGACAATCTACCTCAAGTTGTGTGGAGAAGGGTGCTACACAGGGAAGTAGATATGAAGAGCTATCCTGAAAGAATTAGTGCAAGTCAGAAAAAAAAAGGGGTAAATAGCGTTCCAGTTGCTTTCAACCAAACTAAATTTTGAATAATAAGCTGATAAAAAAAATGGAAAATGTAACAGAGCTGTTTCAAATTCAAAGTACTTTACAAAGCCAGCTACAAGCACTGAAAAAGAATTTAAAAGGAATGTGTTGGAATTTAAAAGTCATCATAATTAGAAGTTTAAATGGCCTTTTGATTCTCTGAAACTACACTTTGAATTTGTTCTCCTATGATAGTCTGTGAACTGAAGGTATACTGGAAATAAGCAAAGACATCTAAGAAAGAGTTGTGTCTCTACGCTAATTATTGTTCTCCTGTCTCATTATATAGCAGTCCAAATAATGAGATGAGTCCCTTACTCACTGATGACTGTTTTAAAATGTCACCCATCCTATTTTCCTGAAACTCAAGGTGACACAGTCATAAGTGATTAAGTGGACAGATTTTGTTTCATGATTTTAGTGTTTAGATGCAAGTCTTTCCTTTATAAATAGTGTAACGTTTCTTGATTTCCGTATGGTCTGCCTTTGGTGCATTCCTCTTCTTCAACTTTTTATGTTATTTCAATGTTCCTACATAGTATATTTTAAATTTATTAAATTATTTTTACATATTATGTATTACAGAATGTACATCTCTTTCTGTTTGGAATCAAGAAAAATATCAACATCTTCCCAGCCAGAATATAATTTATATACTTTTATGTACACAAGCGTATTTATAAATGCTCCTAAAATCTTATGAACAAATGGATGAATGTGCAAAGCAGTATTTAAAGTGATATGTATGAAGATTGTTCTGAAAGTAATGCCTCCTATTTTATTGTGTTGGGCCACTACATCAGGAGGATGTTGGCGGTAAAGCAGCAGAAGTCAAACCTTCCAACCAGTGTTCCATTTTATTTTGTAGTTATGTGACAGATGGCAGCAGAGGGGCAGTCTGACTGAATGACATTTGACATGGAAGTGCATATGAAGCAAAGGTGTGGAACTGTATGAGTGCAGAAAAAAATTGCACCCATTGGCATTCACTGAAGCTTGCTGAAAGTTGATAGAGACCAAATGTGAGTGCAGTGAGGCAGTGGGTGGTGTGTTTCAGCAGTTGTGACAGCAACAGTAGGTCACCTCCACTGGTACTTTTGAGTGTGGCATGAAGGTTCTTGTTCGTAACTGGAGAAAATGCACAATGACTGGTGGTGATTATGTTGAAAAATAGTGGTTTGTAGTTGAGAATTTTCTCATCGAATGATGTTATTGTGCCACTTGTATCTGCTGTAGTTTCCATGGAAACTACATGGAAATAAAGAGAGGCATTACTTTCAGAGCAACCTACATATGTATTCATTGTATGTTTTCATATATTCAGGTTAGGGTGGAATAGAACAGGCAGTTGAGATCTTGTTGACATTTTAATGAAGATTTTTTTTTTTCACCAAGAAAAATAGAAAGGTGTATTTTATGATAGTCTTCTCATGGAGCTGCAGCAGAAAACCAAGGATGAAACAACACACTCAGACACCACTGGTATGAAATTGGGATAAGAAAGTTACCCACCATACTTTTATAGTTTAACTGGAAAACCATTTGGTTTTAGTAACCTGTAATCCTCCATATAGCCGAGTTTTAGTATTAACTCCTCTGTGAACATGTGAATTTTGGATGAAACCCATCACTTATGCCTCTATTTACATTTTCTTTAAATTTACCTGCATGAATATTATGTTTGTAAAAAACACTCATTGTATATTGTATGTCTGAAAAAGAATTAGGGCTATCATTCCTAATATTCAAATAAAACACTATGCTTTTCAACTATCTGCTTGGAGATGTACTACTGTTAAGTGTACAGTCAATTATTCACAGATGGGGAAATGGAAAGTGGTGCATGTATTTCTCTGAAGGCTGGTACCTTTAGTGCTGGATGATGTTGGTAATTCTGGCAGCAACAGTACAAACACTTCTTTCCACAGGCTGTCAGTGAGCCGGAGTGTGAGAGCAGTGCATGGGGTTAATTTAGTAGGTACATTGTAAAGTACTTTTTTTGGTGTGGTCTTACGGACTGAAAATGGATTTCAAACTGTGCATGTGTCAGGCTCTTTCTACAGAGCAAGCTTCATTTCTAACTACCTGTCTGTTATAAATATTTTCTCTTCAGCTCGGCTCCCAGGAGTACCAATTTTTGCCCAGTGATGGGCAAAGGACAGCAGTGCCTTGGTCTGCCAGCATCGTGTCCTCAACATGAGGGTCCCACACATGCATCTCCTCTCCATGAAGGTCAGTCATTGCCTCACAGCTACTAGGAAGAAATCAGATAAAGTTCTCCAGGTTTATCCAGTCAGCCACATCCCCTAGGATTCACCTGGCTGTCACGGGTATGTGGATGATCTTGGTTATCATCCTTATGCTCATCCTCACGTTACTCAATGGCAAAATCAGGCATATGGATCTTCCCATTGATGACCACTTCCCACCCAGCCTGCTTCAGCTGCTCACCAATGCTCATCCTCCTCCCTTTGTTCTAAATGACCCTCTTTCTCTCATTTCTCATCCTTTAATTTCTATTAGCTCTTTCCTACACAGATGTGTAAATTATCTTTCAGAAAATAATGCAAATCCCTCTGGTTTATCTAATTAAACCAGATTCCTTTGCCTTCAAATATTCCCTCCTTTAGGGAATTCAACTCTACTGGGCTGAAACAATAATAAGACTACAGAGCTTTCTCCAAGAGTTTCTCCAGAGTTTCTGTCAAGTGTGTTTGGTTTACTCAACAGTCCTGGCAGAGCTTTCTGAGTCATTCATGTCATGTGATAATCATTACCTTACCTAGAATGCTGATGAACTAATTTTTGCTTTCTTCTTCTTTTTTTTTTTTTTAATCTTGCAGAATTCATGAATTTAGAGAACCTGAGATTTTTCTTCTATTAAATCTTATCTTTATAATGACTTATTCAATATCATGTTTCTGAAGAGACTCTCAAGACAGGATCAGTCAGAGTATAAATGGGCCTGAGGCTCAAACTACTAGGACAGCATAACAATTTTCAGATGTTTTTATTTATGGATTCTTCCACTTACCCTCCACTGAATGCCAAACTCTGCTTCATAGTTCCATGAGATGCCCCAGGTTTCAAGGCACTGCATCAAACCATACATACTTATACTGCTTAGAAGTTTCTCAGCATTGTCTGTAGCTGGCCTAAGGCAAAGCAGGAACTTTGTCACCACTGTTGTTTGTATTAGAAATAAATTAGAAGTATTCCTTTAAAATGACAGTACCACAATGCAAACAACTGTCACAGAATGTAAGAAAAAACATGCTGCCACAGATTACATGTGAATATTGATGTACTGAATTCCTTTTAATCTATTATTTGTTCACTGTTATTAATCCTCTCTCAGACTGAACATCTTGAAAAATCTTATTTAATATTGTAAAAGTTTTGCAGTAACAACCCAGATGCTTTCCAGTGGGTCAGAATTGGCAGGATAGTTACAGCCTACGTGCTGTAGGAAGTGAAGGGAGCTGGTGCTTAAGCTCTCTATTTCATAGATGCGCTTTCCTGCAGACTACAAAAGATAGCCTCACATCTTGGACATTCATTGCCTGGGAGAGGTCTGCTCAGGATGTTACTCTAATTCTGTTCTGAAACTTCTTTGGAGACCTGCATTTGTCTACAAGGCAGATGCACGTGCAGTGGAGCCTAAGCTGAAATATCAACAGACACCTTGAAGCATTCACAATTTCTAAAAAAATAAAAAGAGGAAGTTTTGTTTTGAACTGAACCTGGTCAGCTCTGGTTTGCTTACAGGGGTTAACCAGCAAAGGTGTAAAGTATACAGACACCCAAATACAGGCCTAAATGTTTTTAGTATTTTAGTCCTCATTATCACACTTCTGGTATAAGTAATCCCACTTGGAAATAAGATAATTGCACACCTTAAATGATTAAATGAGAAAAGCTTGTGTTATGCTTTGATGATGCATTTTTAAGTGCATCTGCAAATTTTCTTACTACTTTCAAGTCATTAATTGACTTCTAAAATTGTATGGGAATTTGACTATTTCCTTTTTTTTTCACTATTAAGCTATTTAATAGTATTCTGCTACTTTGCATACAGTTAATTATAAACAGAAAAATATTACATAGAGGAAAAAAAAAGTAGTGAAGAAATGAAAGTCATAAAAGAAAGATTACTAGGGTAAATCAGTTACAAATACCTCAAGACTGATATTGTAAAATGATTCATGGAATCACAGAATCATAGAATCACAGAATGGTTTGGATTGAAAAGACCCTCAAAGCCCACTGAAGTCCCAACCTGCTGATGTGAGTAGGGCTGCAACCCACCAGTTCAGCTGCCCAGGGCCCCATCCAACCCGGCCTTGAGCACCTTTAGGGATGGGTCACCCACAGCTTCTCTGGGCAGAAGTGCCAGGGCCTCACTGCCCACTTGATAATAGAATTTCCCCCTAAATGTAACATAAATCTTCCCTCTTTTAGTTTAAAAGCATTCCCCCTTGTCCTATCACTATCTGCCCCTGTAAAAAGTCAGTATCTTTCCTTTTAATAAGCTTATTTTAAGTAATGGAAGATCACAATGAGGTCTCCCTGGAGCCTTCTCTTCTCTAAGTAGTGAATTAGCTGATATAACTTAATTATCAATTTCGAGTTCAGAAAGACAAGTTGCTTTAGTTATTTTTTCATTTGCTATTTTCCTTTTTCTACAATGTTTGGGTAAACCTAGTCAGTAGACTAAGTCAGATTTCAGTGAGGTCAGATGAGAGATTAGGATTCCCGGGGGTATTTACAAACTCCCTCTTGGGAATCTAGTATTCCACAGACTTTTTAAAATCCAGATCTAGCAGAATTTCTAATTGTTTCATGGAAGGTATCAGGCTTTATTTTGTAGTACAGATTTTCATGGAAGAGAGTGTTTATAAGAGAATTAAGTACCTAAATAGACCATTGACCATTGGCCTAGGTCTCCATTCTGTATCTCCTTCATTAAACTCCTTATTGCCTTGTGGAAAAGTTCAAGAGTTTACTGGGACTGAGGTAATCATTTCTGGCTGGGAATCCTGTGCAAAGACAGATGGTCATTGCTCATCATCATGTTAGTAAGAAGCCTAATACTTTCGGACTTCAGCTGTTAATGCTAGTGTATTTGGAGTAATTCTAGCATTAGGCATCAACTGTGTTTTCCCTATCTTTTTATACACGACACATTATAATAATCTACTGCATTTAGGAATACAAAGTATATTGTAAATGTTCTTGCCTCAACAGCAAAAGGAATAGGTAAGGCACCACAGATCATCACTTATTTAGATGAAAAATCAAAAATACTGCCTTTTCAACAAAATGTGATTCCTCAGAAACCATTTCTGTGAGACTGGGGAATTGCCACTAGTTTCTAAATTATTTATTCAAAAAATTTCTCAAGGTTTTAAACTAATTTCTTCTTAAATTCCAGGCTATTTGTTACACATTCCTAAAACCATTGTTGTCTTATATACCCACCATTCCACAAAAAAAAAAAAAAAAAAAAAAAAATTGCTGTTTCCTGTTTCTTATTTTGTGGCACAACATTTCAAACTTGTGCATAATTTGTTTACAGTCTTGACAAGCTCTAAAAATACTTCAGCACAAGTAGCTTGAAACAATAAGCCTTTCTCTGTTCAATCTGTTCTTCAGAATCAACAAGAGTGGTTCAACAAAGTGTAAGAATTTACATTTAGCCCAAGAAAGGCAACATGCTTACTCTTGCTTCTGACAACAACTTATGAAAAACATTTTAGTATGCTAAAATGAAGTTTTAGGAAGAAAGAAAAATGAAAGCTCTGTTAACAAGTGGAAACGTACGAGATGCAGTGAGAAAGCCATCAGCCCATAGAGTGAAGTTCAGGCTTTGTAAAGATATTTTGAGTGCAATCCTGATCATTTGTTCTTGTTACACGCACAAGAAAATGACTTGCCAAATTATTTTGGGTATCTTCTGTGTTTTTCTGTTGCAGGTTGCCCAGAAGTGAAAGAAAATTACAAATGACTTTGTGCATGCTGGCTGCAGATTACTGGTGCTCACAAAGAGAGGATTATTACTTTACGTGGAGAATGGGGGTTATTCTGTTGATAATGCACTACAGTAACCTCTGTTCATTCCTTTCATTCCTTTGAAGAAGCTCAAAATATGATCACGCACCATCACAACCCCTGCCAAGAGACACAGGCTATAACAGCCACAGGAATCCCACACCTGCTGCCTGCTAAGCCCTTCGCCGATCAGCAGCATGGAGTGGCCCTTAGAGGAGAAGGCTTGGGCAATCTCCTTCCTGGCTCAGGCCACCTTCTGGAAGTTCACCAAATCTCTCTCCATTTTAGTCCTTCAAGACCATTCAGTCACTCGAGGAAGCATCTTCAGTACTGATGTGCTGGGGGCTCTACTCTGATTTCTCTGCCTTTAAAACTCAAGCTGTAGTGGTAAACGTGCAAATATTTTCCTTGATTAAGGAAGAGGAAATATATCTCCGAATTTAAAGGAGACATATATAGAGAGAGAGAATGCAGATGGCAACAGATACTTCTCCTGCAGTACATGGTGCTCATTTCAATGACTGATGTCCACATGACAAATTATTTTGACCTTACAAATAATAGATGTCTCAGTAATGCAATTTGACATTACTCTTAGTTCCACTCAGAGTTCTTTTTGCTCACACAAAATTCCCAGTGACTCACACTGGATGTTTGTTTTCTCTTTTGAATTAGTACTTCATTTCCCAGAAAAAAAATAGAAACTGAGTTTTGAAGACCTTGATAATCAAGCCCTTGTGATTAGACCTCATGCCCATCCAGTGGAATTATAATGGGGTAAATCTGCAGCAGATGTAGGTCAGCACAATTCCACTGAAATTTATACTGTCATTTTAAGAAGGTGAAAGCATTCTGCAGCTGCAAGACAAATAATCACAGTTAGGAAATAGAAACACTCCTGAAACTTTGATTTGCCCTCTTGTAGAGTGAATCAGACAGTGAACAAAAATTCGTTAACCTCACCATTTTCTCTACAGTGCTCCAACAATGGATTTTGATAATTTTCTTTAAAATACACCTATGAAAACAAGCAGTTTAATTATACTCATGAGACAAGATAATTCAGGCCAAAACCTCTCCCTGTCCATTTGCTGGTTTCCCACCTTCAAACATTCAGCTCTGATTTATCTAAGGCATACAGTGTTACTGAGCATCATATTTTTGCAACCCGCCTGTACGCTCAAAGCAGAGGATGTATAGACAGTGAAATGCTACCCGTAAAGCAGGTTGCACCACTCGTGCCTCGATACCCTTTACCCTGAGGAAAGACCTGCTAACAAACAGAACGTGATCCAGCACTGAGAGGCTGCACCAGGCACTGGGTCATGTATTTCAGGATGTAGAACTTATTCAGACAGCATTCAAAATGTTGGCTATGCTTAAAGTGTTGCAACACTGCCAGGACAAGTGTCAAATGTGGCCTTTAGCCCAGCTTTGGAGTCCCAAAGGCAGTCTTAGCCACTGCTTCTCTAACCCCTCTGCAAGGCCATGATGCCTGTGACAGAGGAGGAGACTGTGCTGTTGCTCCTGCTGCTCCATGCAAGGACTAACCACAACTGGGAAATGACCGTGGGACTCACAGGCTGTCTCTGTTTGGCACTTCAGCTTTACCTGTGGCCCAGTCTAATCTCAGAGAGCAGGGATCAGGCAGGAGAGAGTCCAACTTGCTGCCTATGATGGTTTTTCAAAACTCTACAGCACCAATAATAAAGGAAATGTTTAATGCAAAAATTAAGAAATGGCTGTATGTTAGGTAACCATGATATTATTATAAATCTTGTGCTTGGGAACAGTGTCATTCATGTTCAGTTTCCAAGAGGACAGTGATTATTAATAAATTACAACATCATTAACATCATGTGAAAAACAACATGGTAAAGAAACATTTCAAGGGAGCTACTGTTCATAAAACCAAGGTAATAGAGTCACTGCAGTGATTTTGATTTTGTTGCTGTTTATGTTACAAGAGGCAGTGGAGACTGTGCTTCCATATTAAAATCTTTGTAAAAAACAGTGGAAAACAGAGAGATGCAAAATATACCATCTCAAATACATACGACAAAAATAGAACAAATTCAATGTATTTTTTAAAAGTCATATTAAATATAGCGAAAACTATGCACTTCTGACCCTATTTTTCTTTAATTTAGGAAAAAAATTCATCTCCATCTAATACAAAAAACATTTATACCATGACAGCCCCACCAATAAAGAAATCAAGAACTTTAAAATCCATTTGACTTGAGCTGATCTTCTGACAGGGGATAGCTTTCTTTTACAGTACATAATTATATGCAGTGTCAGCATTTCAGCTTTTAGGAATGTCTTTGGTTACGAACAGTTTTGATGTCAGAACCTTTCTTGATCTTTCGCGGGCTTTGTTATCACACAGCCAACATTTAATTCAGGAGATAAAGTCCCTGCTCTAGATCTGCAAGAATCACGTAGTTGAATGGATTAAGGAATTCAATAAACGTTCCTGCCTGTGCCCTTTTTAGTGAATCACATCTCTGATTCTCTGCTTAAATGGGTGAGATCAGCACTCACACTAGGAACGTGTGTTGCCATACACCTTCTCTTAGTTACAGGTAGGTGAAGAGCTTAAACTTGTTTCAAATTTGCACCTTTGGAGACACCCATCCCCACAGTGCTGGCAGAAGGAACAGTTCAGGTGTGGTTACCAATCTGCAGTATAAACACTGGCAGGTGTCCCCTTCTCACCACCACACTTGTTCTCTACTGTCACCATCTCTCACAGCTTGACTCGAATGCACATCTCAGTAATGTCACCACAACAAGGCCAGCACACATCTAGAAACATAGAGAATTTTAATCAGGACAGCAAATTCCCTGTGCCAGTAGTTTCCTTCTATTGGCCTATTGGCCACGTTCTGCAATGTATACACAGTGCTGCACTGCCCTTCACCTTAAATCCAATGGAGCCAATAAAATACAGCTTGTGGGAATGCAGGTGCAGGCATTTGGTCTTGGAGGACTGATATCAGGGCATATAAATGAGTAGTATCAGCACAGTAATGCTTTCATCACTTTCATCTTATGGAGGTGCTTCATCCCAAAGAAAGGCTTTGCTGCCCAGCTGAACATCCAACCCACTGCCACGTTTGGGTACGCTTTGCTCAGGGTCTGGTGCCATGGAGGGCAGCAGCACGGCCCGATTCCAGCAAAATCCTGGTACCAGCAGGGCCCCTTGGCTGGGTCAGGTCATGGGATCAGCTATAGAGGGCAGAGCACAACACTCAGCAGAAATTAAGTGGCACAGGAGATGCTAATGGCCCCTGTAGTACTGGAAACCACTGTACTGAGCCACATGTGAACAAAAAGCAGGAGTGCAAATAAATACAAGCTTTTTTGTGCTTTCTTCTGGCTTGCCAATTACATCTTTTTAAATAATGGCCTTTGAGAACAGCTTTCTCCAAGCCACTTTGTTTTGTCCTGCAGTGAAGCTATACTTCTGTTCTAATGTGACTTGCTGAGATGTTAAAGCAGAAGAGTCACCAACTCACCATTACGATTTTATTGTAAAATCAAACACAAAGAAAAGACAGCTAGTGAGGGTGCTAGTTCTTATTTTCACACAAAACAGTTAGAGTGCTGAGCAAGGAAGAGGAATAATCTGGCGAGGCAGACTAATAGTCTGGCAAAAGCAGGAAAAACACTCCTCATCCATTTGTAAGGGAACAGAATCAAAGCTATATGAGAAAATATCTGTCCAAGAGTTCAGTGCATCTGTGATAATGCCCCACAGAGCACTACATGGTAAAACAAACAAAAAAACAAACAAAAAAAACTATTACTTTTCAAAGGAGATAAATTGTTTTAGTTTATAGCAGCTTCAAGTAATGAAAAGTATAGACAAATAAATAAATACATTCAAATTAAACTGGACATTTCATCATTTCATGCCCATAAATTGAGTTATACTTGGATTTAAAATCTTTTTTAAACTAAAATAAATAAATAAGGATTTAAAATAAATTGAGTGTCAAAGAGAGGTAGTGGGTTTGGGGAAGACCATGCATTACACAGCCTAGGGAATACAAACCCTAGCAAGTACATACTGAACACAGATGTGCTGTTGGACTACCATTTACTGTGTGCTGAGAAACATAAATAAAAATGATTTGTGTGCATTTTATATTTAAGTATCCACATATTAAAAGTATCCACAATGAAATGCTTTACATTAAAAAAAATCAAAAAAAAAAAAAAAAAACTTCTACAATTTCCAAATAAGCAAATCTAAAATCAGAGAATAGAGCACTCAGGGAAGTGTGCTTTAAACTGGTTACTATGTGTAAGTAATTGCAACTGTTTGGGAACACACAAATAAGATAGAAAGGATTTAACATAGAATGTAGGTAAATTTAATGTTATTCCATGTATTTAAACTGGAAGTCATAATGGGCAAAATGAACAAAAAATCTTGTTGTGACATACTAAGACATCTACATTTGAGAACACTTTAAGTTCACAGAGCCAGATGAAGTGCACAGGGAGTCTTCTGCTTGGTCTACTTCTACTGAGGGAAATTTCATTTTATTCATGCACAGATGAATGGGAAAATAAACATTGGTTGTAATACTTCTAATGTAATGCATTCAGTTTAACTATCAATAGCCTTAATGCAACAACAACACTGCATCATCCTATCGTAAGTGTTCCTCAATTTTGGCAAAAGCAATGGAATTAGATGAGAATGGTTAGAGGGAGTTTTTTGTTCCACACAACATGGTGAAAGACATTTAGGAAAAGAAAGCAAACTTTTCATTAGATACATTGAGCAGATGCTTGCACAAAGTATGAGCTTTCTTGCGCTGTCTTCTTTTTTCTTTTTTACAGATGGGCTACAAATAAAGTTAGAATGGAATAAATTGACATGGTTTTAATTAGGTGTTATCCTTCCTCATCAGTGTCTGTCCTAGTGCCCAACAGCTCTAGTGCTGATGGATTCTAGGGAAAAGATTTAAAAGGATAAAAGGGCATTTTTCAACATACAAGAAATCAGTGGAAGCTTCAAGTTGGCTGTAGGAGAACTGACAAAGCCAGCCAGCATTTTTGAGTTCACCACCTCAAAAAAGCAGGAGATTCGGTTAGAATTAATGATCCCTGAGTGACTGCATGCAAAGCAGAGGAACCTTTTTTGAGCCTTGGCTTGAGAGAAGGACTCACTGCTTACAGCTCCACATCTCTCAGCAATCTTCCAAAGACAGTTCTGTCCTGAAATCATTTCTCTCTCTCTATTCTCTCTCTCGCTATTTTGCACTTCAGCTGTATTTGACATAAAATACCAAGTACCGTGACTGAGGTTTACTCATGCTTGCAAATGTCGCTTTTATTTGCATTGACTGGATTCCCCTGGGCATCTCTTATTTTGTCTGAGCTGGACAAAGTATGGCCATAAATATTCATATCACTAAAAGGTGCACCAAGAGTGAAAAGGAGTGCATAAAACCCCTAACAGCCCCATGCAAGTGTTTTGAGTGCTTTTGGTTGTACCATCTCTCAGGGTGAAAAAGACAATTCAGTCTTTTGTTCCTTGGTTGCTGCCTAACAAGACTGCCAACAGGAGCATGCCAGTGATGGTGATTTGCTTTAACATGTGGACATTTGTCCAATAGAAATGCTGTGAAATCACCAGTGCATTTTACATAAGCCACTGAACAGTCATCAGTGAGTAGGAAAAGGATGCTGCGACATGATCAGTAAATAAGTAGGTGAAATTCTGTCTTGTCTGCAGAGATGTTGGAAGTGAAATCTGCTGCACAGCTTGCGGGTTTATATGAACAGTTTGCTAATTAGAGTTGTATAAAATGACAATTTTTCAAGAAAATTTCCACCCTTCATAGCAGCCCAGCGTGAAATCTGATATTTTTTGAAAACAAATGAACTACTCTCATAAAAAGTTTCTACAGGCAATTCAATGCCACCACTAGCTGCTGTAAGTTTTTCAGTATCACCTAGATGTTTCTTTCTGCACAGATATTTGTCAGTTTCTGGCACCTTTCAGCTGCTGTCCTCCACTGTCCCCTTTCTATTCCTGTTGCCCACCAGAATAATGAAAAAAAGCATCAAGAGAGCTCACACAAACTCACTCGTTTTCTAAGCTAGAAGTAATGACATCTGTTACATCTGTTAAATGAATTGCGGAAAAAAAAACCCTAAAAATACTGAAGTGGATTCATTCTTTTCAAAAGTCTGAGTGTTTGCTGCTGCAAGAAATATCTTCTCCGGTCACACCCACTGGGCTGTTCATGTGCAGACTTTGCTGTGGAAATTCCTTTTTTGGGAAATTCTGCAGGAGGATTTTAAAGAGGATTCTTCAGTCTTTCTAACTGCTGTCCAGATGAAACCAGAAAAGCTCAAAACAGCTGAGAAAGAACAGAAGAACCACAAGAGTTTTCAAAACAAACTCAATTCCTATTACATCCCTTTTCCATTGCTCTTCGGAACTCTGCTAACTGCAGATTTCCCCTATGGGGCAGCCAGAGTGGGAGAGTCCCCCAGTGAAGCATCTCTCTCCAGAGGGAGAGCTGCCAAGAGTGGATATGGGACAAGGGCCGTTCCTGACCTTTGGCCAGTCCCAAGATTAGGCCAGCCAGAAAAACTAATTGGGATGGAGCACATGGCTTTTGACCAGTGTGGAAAACCTTCCCTCTCAGTTGGGAGAGTTCCTGTGTTGATAGAATGGAAAATAAGATATTTTTAATTCTCCATACTTCAATTCTTACATTTATTTTAAAATATCTTATTAAAAGAAGAAGAAGAAGAAGAGGAAGAAGAAGAAAACAAAAAAAAGTATCCCAAATGTGATTCATATCCAGTTAAATTACACTTTTGGCTTTAATGTAATCTGGACTTTGCTGACTACAAACACGATAGTAAAAAGACAATCATTTGTGGGTGTGTGAATGCATGCAAATTTGCAGTAGTGTTATTGGTAGTGGTGGCAAGGAGCAAAGTGAGTGTTTTTAAATAGCTCACACTCTGCCATGCCAGGTTTTAACACGTAGCCTTCTCAGTCACTTTCTCTTTCCTTTTTAAGCATACAAGCTGGAGTGGGAGCTGCTCAGTATTCCCAAGCTTTTATATATATATATACACTAACCTACATTTGCTAGCTAGGTGGCAAGTGGAGTGATTAAAGGGTCAGCTGTGCTGTTTGGGACAAGGAGCAGGAGACCCGTGTAATTCAAGAAGACTTGAAAGGGGAGGAAGCAATGGCCTTAAGGGAAAAACGGAGTACCCTCTTCAGGATAGAACTGAAAGCTGACAATATCCCCAGGGCTCTGCCACAACTCTTTCCCTCAAAGAAAGGACTGGCTCTCTATCTCTCTGACCGCCAAAACCCCTCGTGTTTTAAGGTGACATATGGGGAGAATGGACAGTATGAAACAATGGGGACTGACAAGTCATGTCCTGCTTTTCTTTTAGGTGACAGGTCCCAGGAGCCAGGCAAGGTGCCTGAGACAGCTGGAGGGATGGCACTGCTGCCAGTACTCCCTGTGCCGCAGAGACCAACCACAGCAGTAGGCACTGAACACACCCCAGTGCTTTGCAGCAAGCACAGAACCTTGGTAAGCACTGAAAAGCCAGTAAGGGACCAACAGAGCAAAGAGAAAGAAGTCACATCTATACTCTGGGCTATGAAAACATCTCCTGGATGATTGCAGTAAGTAGAGGGTGCTATGGAAAGAGGAAAAAATAGCCCAAAGGACCTAGCCAAGCTGATCTAGGGATAGAAAGTACTTTTTTTTTTATACCCAGGACAATGTCTTTTCATTTCAGCTGCTGAGGAAGACAGCATTGGAAATGCTTCCTAAGGACTCTTCCATAAGCCCTGCTGGGAAGGGATGAAGCACTTGCCTTACCCCCGAGCAGCACGGTGGATGGGAAAGCCTCCACAGAGGAGTGTGAGGCAGAGAAAGCATTATTTAGTTATTACTGTCAGCACCGTAATGCAGGCTGTGTTTGGTGTTTGGCAGCAGCAGCCGCCACTGTGAAGATCAGGAACCCATTGCTGTAAACACTGCAAAAAGACTGAGTTAGCTCCTGTCTCAAGGGATTCACTGCACCGGTAAAGACCAAGCCTGGTAGGTGGCAGTTGATCATGGAGGAAGAGGTGGCAGACCGGGGGGTGGAGTACTCCAGTTGCATGATTTGGGACTTCAAGGGATTTGTGAAGTGATGAATGACAGATTTCAATGGAGATTTTGTCTGAGAAACTGCAGGAGATACTCCTTGAGTAGAAACCTGTCCTTTACCAGACAGAAAACTTTTCTCTCTTATTTTCTCACTCAGTTTTCTCCATATTTTCTATCCCTTTGAAGTAAGGGACAAAAAGACCAGAGACAACTGTACTTCACAGCTCCTGTGCACGGTGACCTGTGGGTCTGAAGGAGACTGTGAGATGACATTTGTCCTGACTGCTGAGGGATGAACCCAATGAGGTCTGCAGCACTGTCCTCTTATTGTCTCTAGACAGGGATATAAAAGCTGGGCTTGTGCTCTTCACACAAGAATCATCTTAATTTCAAGGTACATGACAGTAGCAACTTTTGACTTCCATTCCAGACCTGGAGCACTAAATTCCAGAGAATTCTATGCACCCAGAACTCTCAGCACCTTCAGAGAACACAACATGATTTTTCTAGATGTGGCTGAACACTCAGCCTAGGAGAGTTCTTTGGTTAAGTGATGAATACAAATAAACAGCAACCCACAGACTTGGCTTTCAAAGGAGATGTCCATTGTGAAGCAAACATCACCCAAAGGAAAGCTGTCCCAATGGGCTGTGGCTCGTTGTGGTGGGCCTTGTGGCAGCACAGCAAGTCCCTCTCACAAACAGGAAGCCTTGTGGAGCAAGGCTTTAGCACAGCCCCAGTAAACACTCCTGGTTGACACATATCCAGAGTTTCATTCTTCTCTATCACTTGCAGCTTAACCCACTCATCACAGCTAAACTGGAATCCTAGTCTGTAAACTAGTCTGTAGGGCTGGAAGAGAGGATCGGGACCAGGTCTCTCTAGGTCAGCATATCAACATATGGGTCATTTTTATGGCAACCACGGAGATTATTTACAGCCTACATACCATGACCCTTGTCTTTTTCTGCTCATTTCTCTGCAGCTATGTCCTCTATAGGAAAAAAATCTTGTCAGTAAGACAGAACTGGTACCATCACTTGCGATTTAATAAGATCAAAATAATTTTGACCAAATAGGGGATGACAAACAAAGTTCTGTTTATGGCTAGATAGATGTAAAGCAGTTGTAGGGGTGATTTAGAATTGATTCAATCTAAGCACATCTCAAAAAATTGTGAAATAGAATCTACCAGCTAAAACTAATGAGCACAAAACTACATTGATTTGGCCCAGGGTGGACAAATAGAACATCTGGCATATTTGGCACCGATGACACAGCTGGCATTGTTGGACCCGTTTCTGCAGAAGGTACAGATGCAGAAATGGGAGAATTGGTACAAACAGTGCAGATGGAACAGTTGGAACAGATGACAGTGGGCAGAGCTGGCGATGCTGGCACAGGTGTCATAACCTCAACAGCTGGCACAAGTTGTGACAATCCTGGGATTTCTTAGTGCAAGGCACATGTTCATTTTGGCTTTAGCTGCAGAGAGATAAGAGCATTTTATAATTAGTAAATGTGCCATTTAAAAAAGAACTTTTTTTCCCATCCTTAAGGACATCCACCTCCAACTGTTACAGCCTGGAATGTGGAGCATTTTTGCAAATTACAATTTCCCAGAGAAAGACACAATTGATAAATACAGATTTAATATAAGGTAATTAGACATTTTTATTCTCATATAGATAATAATCATGAATAGGATTTCTTCGTAAGAGGTTTGATAAAAAACATGGTCAGAGCTGTAGCCTGATCGTGGAGATTAAAGCAAGCTTTGTCTTAAAGCCAAGACTTGTTTACCACCAAATTGGTGGGCTATATTTTCCAAAAGAGCAGTGCTTCACAATAAAGCGGTGTTTGACAGAAACTACCAGAAAGAGCAGAGCGCTGGGTGAGCACTGTAGAAATGGTTAACTCTTTGGCTGAAAAATGAACCGTACATCGGACAAGAATGAAAAAATGGAGAAACCGTGATACTGCCTTTTCCTCAGGAAAGTGGCTTTGTTAAACATTATTGAAAATATCGCTGTTCAGAACCTGATTTTCATCTGAGAGAGCAGACACCTTGCTCTCCTTCAAGCCCCTGCTCTACTAGTGGCTGTAATGAGGCAGAGTCCTCTGATTCTGATGAAAAGATAAGCAATGAAATGAAGTTGCTTGCCAAGGATTTAAAACAGAAATTAATTCCTTCTTTTATTTAGGTTGTTAAACGCTGTGGAGACCAGCCAGGAAGCAAATTTTGCTGAACTCTGGGGCCTGATCCTGCAAAACCTTATTCATGGATGTCCTCAATAGAAGCATAAGCCTGCAATGGAAGTGCTTGCAGGACTCGGCTTCTCTTTTCAGAAGACTTACACCCTGCAGAGAGCTTACTTGTTGGATATATTTCTGAATGCACCTTTTATCATGCTGCTTGCACAAAACCAGTTTTCACCAACCAGATTTCACCACACAAAGAGACTGTTAGTTGGTATTTTTAGTAAAGTGAATGCAGAGGAGAAAAAGGTTTTTTTTAAAAAAAGGCAACACCCCAGACAAACTAATAAAAGTACTGAACTAAAAAATATTTAACAGTTTGAAGACCAGCAAATGTGTATGTACTGTCGTGGCTGGACAGGTTTTTTGTGCTCAGCCATTTTAGGCACGTCTTTGTCCTCTGTTTAATCATGTGCTTCCCTACCTTGTGCTGTAGTGTGCAAAGCCACTAGCTAGTCTGATGTGCTTTACATCAGGTTAACTACAATTTAAGCTCTCATTAAGCAAAAAGGAAATAGTCAGGAATAGGGAAACAGAAGCTGTACTGCTCAGCTGTGGTCCCTGCCACATCCCAAGTTATGGAGACACTGAAAGCAAAACTCAAATTTCCTGTACCTCCATTTCCTGCCTGCAAGATGTGGGTATGCATTGGTGTGAGTGGATTGCTACAAAACTGAGGTTGCAAACATCCACAGAATTAGGAATGGGTCCCTTATGTGGATGTAGCTGCAGTAACTTCTGTTTTCCAGGCTGTCCAGCTGGTGAGCTGACCATTGCAATTTACACCAGGTATGGTCTATTTGAGCAAAGTGTAGCTCATCGCTGTGGCTCTGCTGGTTTCTGGATGGGTCTGGATAGCCAGCACCACGTCCCTACTTTCCCTGGAGCCCAGCAATGGCTACATGAGT
Source organism: Centrocercus urophasianus (assembly GCF_019232065.1). Taxonomy (NCBI): domain Eukaryota; kingdom Metazoa; phylum Chordata; class Aves; order Galliformes; family Phasianidae; genus Centrocercus; species Centrocercus urophasianus. The sequence goes on along the minus strand of NW_024885102.1, from coordinate 38,303 downwards.
CTGGTGACAGGGCTAGTTGCACTGCTATTCACTCCTAGTTGCTGTCTCAGCATGCCAGCCACCACTGCCTTGCCTCAAGGTAGGCCTGCCTGAAGGTCAACAGGGGCACCTAGGAATTGGGCTGAGGAGCTCCTCGAGGCTGCTGACCCACTGCACACTTGGCTTTGTAAGACAAAATAAACATGTGGTTTTCTGTGTTTTGTGAATGCTTTGCTATCTGCCTTTTACTTAATAGCTGTCTGCACGCCCAGAGTTTTATAACCTACTGACGTCTCATGAAAACATTCCTCCCTTGCTTCTGGCCACAGTATTTTATGGTGTGCTTTAAACCCCCCCTTCAAACAGTTGCTGTGCATTCTGGCTTGCTGCTGTCCCCAGAGAAGCAGCACCGGGCTCTGATACTCCAGCTGGGGTAGCAACTGGGGGTCGGCTACTAATCCCTTCCTCTGCCACAGACACACCCCACCAATGCTCCTGCTGACCTTGGGATGAGCTTTCCACTCCTCATGAGTCTGAAAGGGAAATGTGAGTGCCTATTCGTGGAGAAAAGGTGTTGATGGAAGCCCATTCTTCCTCCACTGTGTCCCTTAATACAGGAATCAAATGGCCATTGTACAACGTTGAGTGTCACATTTTTATTCTCTCTTGCCAGATTTCCAATAGACCAAAGTCTATTCATAAAATTCACTTAAATGCACCACTTTCATTCTGCTTAAACCTTTAAAATAAAAGTTACGTGAGATTTAATTAGTGTACGACCAGTGCCATCTCTCTGCATATAGACCATATTTCACCCACCCCACTGGAAAGAAAGCTTGTTAAAATCATTTTCAAGATGCTGCTCAACATTTTCTCCCAACGCATGCTGATTGAGAATCATTTCCCCAGCAGATATAAATCATGGCATCTTCTCCAAAGTCAACACAACTCTGCTGATTGCCTTATTGAAGATCTGGCCCTGTATATTGTGGAGGCAACATCTCCATGAAATTGATTTTGGAAGCAGAAGTGCAATTTTTCTAATATGATTAAAGCACACACTGTTGTGACAGCAGGTACAGGTTGGACATCAAGTTAGTAAATAATGAATAATGGCCCTTTGTATGCTCTGGCACCAGCCTTTGGGATCTCCTTCTTTACCCAGTCCACATGCTGCCCTTTGTGTATGCATGCTCTCCCAGTACACATGCAAATCCGGATGTTTGTGTACTGTTATGAGTTCTGGTTAAGGATCACAAAGCCTTCTCCACCACAGACTTCATGTGTAACCTGGAGCATGTCTTTCATCTCTCTCTCTCTCTCTGTATATACATACTTATGGTGGGACAATCTGGGAGAACTTCCAAATTCCTGAGCTTGGCTGTGTGCCCCAACCTACTAGGGACAGGACATCAGAACCCATTCATCCTCTTGCTTTTGCTGCACTTTTTCAAATCAGAAGCCTGAGCATGATAACCATAAGGAGCCATGGTGTGTCTGGTCTTGACTGCCTGAGCAACAAAGGAAATCAGCTTTTCATTTTCCAAAAAGCTCCTGTGCAACTTTAGTAAAGCCCTGTGCTCTCATCAGTTAACAGTACCACTTTTCTACTTGTGTCTTTCGTGTCATTGTCATACTAAGCCTCAAACCAAGAATAAAAAGATCAACGTCTTCTTTACTTCTTGTGAAATGCCCAGGGCCTCAGAATTATGGTATTCACAGTAAGTGTATCTGTTTCCAGTAAAAATTTCTAAACAGAGCAGCATCAGTTTTTGCAGTAATTTCATACATTGCTTCAAATGAGTTTCAATATTGATGGCATTAATCTAACTTTCTAAGTGAATCTTTAACCTGATTTTTCTTCATTAAAATCATAAGCACACTTTCTTTTCTAATAGTGTAATTTCTTTTCTACATCAGAAAACAGTCAATTTTTGTCCCCCTATTTTTGTTTTGTTTTGTTTTGTTTGTTTGTGTATATCTTGCATTTAAATGCTGTCAATATATTGTAGGCTTTGACCCAAAACTCAATTAAGCCAATGGACAACTCTGCCTGGACTCTGAATCAGAGCGCTTCCAAGATTACCTCCTCCCCAGGTCATTTACCTGGATTGCTCTAGGTGCTTAGACTGTACATTAGCTATATTCTCAGGGCTCCAGGAGGTAAGAAGGGAAGGTGACTCATCTCTTCGAGTCCAACACTAGCCCAGACTATTTGTGATTTCACTCAGTGGTCCCTCTGGCTTCCTCCTTGAACACTTTATGTGGTTAAATTGTTAGGAAAGAATCTCTGAGCCCCAAAATACAATTTTCTGTGCCGTTTGGCATGTGCAGTTCTGCAGCAAATGCCCTAATTCTGCAGCTCCATTGATGACCGTGTTCACTGCAGGGTTCGTGTGCAAGTCAGAGAGGCAGGTCTCCTGAGTTCTGATGTTTTTTTTTGTTCTGAGTAATCAATTAAGTCTATTAGCAAAGCACATGTGCATGTGAAGCAACCTCAGCAAATGATTTGCATCACAAGCACTAGCACTACGTAAATACTCAGAAAACAAACTTTGATGCCATCATTAACACAGTGCAAATTTAACTCCATAAACTGTCTCAAAGACTTCAAAGTACTGTTCTGCGTGGTACCGGAATATGGCCCTAAGTGCTTTCCTGGAACAGGGCCTAATACCTGTACATTCGCCTTGGAAGATAAAATAAGTAATGGTGTACAGGGCTGGGTGAGAGTCATCTCATTACATCGTCTGCTTTTCTTGGCTACTGCAGTTTTCTGATGTTGCTGTGGCTGAGAGAGGAGAGGACAACGGCTCAGCACATTCTGTCTTTGGGATTTGTCTTTGTATGCTCCAGAATCATACATTTTCCAATCTAGACTGTACCTTTCTTTCTGATCCAAATACAAAATTCCATTACTGAGTCCATCCATGTGCCCAGGACCACACGCCTTGGCACTTCAGAGATCTAATTCCATTCCATGGGAGCTGCAGTCACTTTCAGAAACATAGCCCAAGTTTTGTGTCTGTGCAGCCCTGTATTTCATTTCTGTTCATGAGCCTGGGCAGGACTTGCACAGCCTCTCCTCTCTGGATTCAGCAAAGGAGCATTCACAGTGAGGAAGTGGGACTTGCACTTACTATTGCAGGTGACAGTGCAGTGCAGAGCCTGATGAAAGCCTATGCTGCTTGTTTTGTCTCATTGTGATATTCTTTTCTTTGCTTCCAGCACACCAGGATCTTGGACGAGATGCAGTTTATTGAGATTTCTGGCACTGGTATTGCTGAATTACGTTTATTTCAGCTCCACAGCCACAAACTCTCAGTGCTGCAGGGCTACACATCAGGCTTTGCTGCCTTCCAGTAGATTTCTGTATTCTTTGGTCTTTTCATCTGCAACATGCCCTTAAAAACAGCTGATGCTCAGATACGGTGTAAATGACTAGAAAAATCTCTTTGGGCTACTCATCCTCTGTGTTTCAGTAGCTGTCTCCATGGTGAAACCACCTATTAGCCATAAGTGATTTCGGTTATTCTTGTACATAAGTTGCACTAAAAGTAATGCCTCCTACTTATTTCCATGGAAACTACAATAGATACAAAGAGTACAACAACACTATTTGATATAACAGATTTTTAGCTACAAATAATATTTTTTGACATTGTGACCACCATTTGCCATGTGTTTTCACCAGAAATAAAAAACAGCCTGCATGCTGCACATGTAAAATCTGTACCAGTGGAGATGACCCACTGTTACTGTCACCACTGCTGAAATGCACCACCACCACCTCATTGTGTTCACATTCACTGTTTGGTCCCCATCAGCATCCATCAGAAGTCAATGAATAGTCAGTGGGTGCACTATTTTCAGCATGGAGGAATGCAGTGACACACCTTTGTTTCATACATACTCCCATGTCAGACACCATTCTGTCAGACTGTCCCTCTGCTGCCATCTGTCACACAGCAGCAACGTGTAACGGAATTCTGGTGGGAAGGTTCAACCTCTTCTGCCATACCACCAACATCTGCTTCTGACCTTGCGGCCCAATATAGTAAAATAAGAGGTGTTACTTTCAGAGCAGCAGTTGTATTTTTAAATAACCCTAGCCTGAAGTGGGGTCCTGCTTTTTGGGCATCACAGTAGTGATGAACATTTAAACTTTTATCAGCATTAGTAATAGCACACTACTGAAGTGGAAATGAGGTCTATGTCCCATAAGTACAAGAAGATGTAACCATGTATTTCCTGTAGCTGCCATGCCTTCATACTCATGACCAGCATAAAAGAGTAGGTTTTCTGGAAGAGAGAGTTAGAAAAAATCAGTTGGGTGCTGATGGGATCAAAAAGAATCTACCAGAAGGTGCTGGGGAAGCCTCTCTCTGGTCTGACAGAAAATAGCTGGAGGAAGAGGAGATAAAAAGAAAACCAGCTTTCTAACAAAAAGCCGTTAAATGGGGTAAAATCATAGGCTTGGGACAGTCAGTGTTTTAGGGCAACCTTTGCAGAGTTGCTCTCTGAAACCAATGAGATGTCTCTATTTCACAGGACTGCAACTAGAAGTTGGCAGTTTAAGAAACCAAACGTTAAAGGGAAGCAAGCAATTGGATGAGATGGAGAAAGAACAGCTGCCTCCTACGTGGGAGGTTACCAACACATAAAAATGTTTCGTGAAGGGTCACAACACCAGCAACTGACGGGGCAGATCCTCCTAATCCCTGTCAGCAGCTGGCCGGCACAACCGCACGTAGCGTCCTGCACCGCCGGCAGCCAGCACCAAGGCCAGGCCTGCTGTCATGGCGCTCTGTGGAATTCAGGAGGAGCTGCTGGGCTGACGCGAAAAAGTTCATCCCTGCAGCCCGAAATCCGGCAACTGTCCTTATCCAGGCAAAATGCTCCCACGAGCTTTCACAGTGAGTAAAGATGGCAGCACTTGGCTTTGTCATACCTTCTGGTAATTATGTAAACAGATCATCTCATTTACTTCTATCAAAACCACCCACTAACCAGGGTCTGTGCCAGTCTCAGAGAGATGGTTCGTGAGACTGGAGGACAAATGAAAGGACGGGGCCACACTTGCCACACAGGTGTCTCCTTTTCTCCCTCACACCCGTTTTGCATCACCTGCTTGTTATTTGGGGCCTCTGCTCACATCCACTGCCTTGGCAATAGTCACAATTTGTACCACCATAAGGTGCAAGTAGCTGGAACAAAGCTCAGTAAGGATGATATTATTGTTACTGAAGAAAAGCCAGCACAAAACCCAATGAATTTTTGAGGCAGGTTTTTGTCAGGCTGTCTCATCTACATCAGTTCAGAAGTGGTGTCAAGCACTCCTGGTGGAGTGACTCTCTGCGAGAAAGGCGCAGAGATTGCACTACCCAGACTGAGGGGACAATGGACCCTATCTCTCATTGTAGTCAAACAGGGAGAGACAGCTTGAGAGAAGATGAGGAATGGCAGCTGGTCTCATCCCGGCGTCGCAGGCAACCCCCAAGTTCTCGACCTACCTCGGTTCCCCTGATCCCTCTCTGTAATAGGTATGAAACTCTGAAACCAGAGGGAATGGTGACTGATGATAATGTGGGAGCACTGCCGCCAAGCTTGCCTAAGGTGAGGCGGTCAGCTCCGCGTTTAAAGACTGCCTCCTCCAAGAAAGAAAGGAGAGTGGTAGTTGTAGGTGACTCTCTTCTGAGAGGAACAGAGGGTCCGATATGTCGGCCTGACCCTACCCGTAGGGAGGTGTGCTGCCTTCCTGCGGCCCGGGTCAGGGATATTTCTAGAAAACTCCCTAGCCTTATCCGCCCCTCTGATTATTACCCTCTATTGATAGTTCAGGCCGGCAGTGATGAAATCCCTGTTAGAAGCCTGAGGATTATAAAAAATGATTTTAGGAGACTGGGGAAGTTAGTTGATGGAGCAGGCATACAAGTAGTGTTTGCCAGTATTCCCTTGGTGGCAGGTATGAGCGCTGAGACAACCAGGAAAAGCCATCTTGTAAATGCATGGCTGAGAGGCTGGTGCAAACGCAAAAATTTTGGGTTCTTTGATCATGGGGTGGTCTACTCGGCATCTGGCCTGAGGTCTGCTGATGGGAATTGTCTGTCTCCAAAAGGGAGACGGATACTTGCCCAGGAGCTGGCGGGACTTGTAGAGAGGGCTTTAAACTAGATAGGAAGGGGGAGGGGGATAAAGCCAGGCCTGCTAGAGAGCAGCCTGGGGAAGTGGTATTGGGATTAGGTGAGAGGCAAGGGGCTCAGCTGAGGTGCGTCTACACTAATGCACGCAGCATGGGCAACAAACAAGAAGAGTTGGAAGCCATTGTGCAGCAGGCAAACTATGACCTAGTTGCCATAACGGAAACGTGGTGGGATTGTTCCCATGATTGGAGTGCTGCAATGGATGGCTACAAACTCTTCAGGAAAGATAGGCAAGGAAGGCGGGGTGGCGGTGTGGCTCTCTATGTTAGGGAATGCTTTTATGCTACTGAGGTTATGACTGGGGACGATAACGTTGAATCCCTATGGATAAAGATCAGAGGAAGGGCTGACAAGACAGGCACCCTGGTGGGCGTCTGTTATAGACCTCCAAATCAGGATGAAGAGACAGATGAGGTATTCTATAAGCAGCTGGCACAAGCTGCACAATCGCCTGCCCTTGTCCTCATGGGGGACTTTAACTTCCCTGACATATGCTGGGAGTACAGCACAGCACAGAGGAAGCAGTCTAGGAGGTTTCTGGAATGCGTAGAGGACAACTTCCTGATACAGCTGGTCAGAGAGCCCACGAGAGGAACTGCCCCACTAGACCTGCTGTTCACAAACAGGGAAGGTTTGGTGGGAGATGTGGAGGTTGGAGGCTGTCTTGGGCAGAGTGATCATGAAATGATAGACTTCGTGATTCATGGTGGAGCCTGGAGGGGGAATAGTAAAACTGCTACCTTGGACTTCAGGAGGGCGGACTTTGAATTGTTCAAGGGACTAATAAGGGGAGTCCCCTGGCATTCAGTCTTAGCGAGTAAAGGGGTCCAAGAGAGCTGGTTGCTCTTCAAGAAGGAAGTCTTAAGGGCGCAGGAGCAGGCAGTCCCCCTGAGCTGCAAAATGAGCCGGCGGGGAAGAAGACCGGCGTGGATGAATAGGGAACTATTCCTGAGGCTCCGGGAGAAAAAGAGAATCTACCGCCTGTGGAAAGAGGGACAGGCCACTCAAAATGAATACAAGGAAGTTGTTAGGATGTGTAGAGGTGAAATCAGAAAGGCAAAAGCCCAGCTTGAATTTAACCTAGCCACTGGCGTGAAAAGGAATAAAAAACTCTTTTATAAATACATTAACAGTAAGAGGAGGACAAAGGAGAATATCCACTCTTTGCTGGATGAGGCTGGGAATGTGACTACTGAGGATAAGGAAAAGGCAGAGGTTCTGAATGCCTTCTTTACGTCTGTCTTTAAAAGTCAGACCAGTTATCCTCAGGATACTCCTCTCTCTGACCTGGTAATCTCGGCTGGGGAGCACACTAACCCCCCTGTGATTCTGGAGGAAACAGTCAGAGACCTACTGCTCCAACTGGACTGCCACAAGTCGATGGGGCCAGATGAGATCCACCCGAGAGTGCTGAGGGAACTGGCGGAGGTGATAGCCGAGCCGCTTTCCATCATCTGTCAACGCTCCTTGTTGACCGGTGAGGTCCCAGATGACTGGAGGCTTGCCAATGTGACTCCCATTTATAAGAAAGGTCGTAAGGAGGATCCGGGGAACTACAGGCCTGTTAGCCTGACCTCGGTGCCAGGGAAGGTTATGGAGCAGATCGTCTTGAGGGAGATCATGCGGCATGTGCAGGGTGACCGGGGGATCAGGCCTAGCCAGCATGGGTTCATGAAGGGCAGGTCCTGTTTGACCAACCTGATCTCCTTCTATGATCTAGTGACCCATCTGGTGGATGAGGGAAAGGCTGTTGATGTGGTCTACCTAGACTTCAGCAAAGCCTTTGACACTGTCTCCCACAGCATTCTCCTGCAGAAGCTGGCATCCAGAGGCTTGGATGGGTACACTCTTGGCTGGGTAAGGAGCTGGTTGGAGGGCCGGGCACAGAGAGTGGTGGTAAATGGAGTCAAATCCAGCTGGCGACCGGTTGTGAGTGGTGTTCCCCAGGGGTCGGTGCTGGGGCCTGTCCTCTTCAATATCTTTATTGATGACCTCGATGAGGGCATCGAGTGCACCCTCAGTAAGTTTGCAGATGACACCAAATTGGCTGGAAGTGTGGATCTGCCTGGGGGTAGCGAGGCCCTACAGAGGGATCTGGACAGGCTGGAGAGCTGGGCTGAAGCCAATGGGATGAGTTTCAACAAGGCCAAATGCCGGGTCCTGCACTTCGGCCACAACAACCCCAGGCGACGCTACAGGCTTGGGGCGGTGTGGCTGGAGGACTGCATAGAGGAAATGGACCTGGGGGTATTGATTGATGCTCGGCTGAATATGAGCCGACAGTGTGCCCAGGTGGCCAAGAAGGCCAATGGCATCCTGGCTTGCATCAGAAACAGTGTTGCAAGCAGGAGCAGAGAGGTGATTGTTCCCTTGTATTCAGCACTGGTGAGGCCGCACCTCGAGTACTGTGTCCAGTTTTGGGCCCCTCACTGCAAGAAAGATATTGAGGCCCTGGAACGTGTTCAAAGGAGGGCAACAAAGCTGGTGAGGGGTCTGGAACACAGGCCATATGAGGAGAGGCTGAAGGAGCTGGGAATGTTCAGCCTGGAGAAGAGGAGGCTCAGGGGAGACCTCATTGCTCTCTATAACTTCCTGAAGGGAGGTTGTAGTGAGCTGGGGGTCGGCCTCTTCTCTCGTGTCATTAGTGATAGGACCAGGGGGAATGGCTTCAAGCTACAGCAGGGGAGATTCAGGCTGGACATTAGGAAGTATTACTTTTCAGAAAGGGTGGTCAGGCACTGGAACGGACTGCCCAGGGAGGTGGTGGAATCACCGACCCTGGGGGTGTTCAAGGAAAGACTGGATGTTGTGTTGAGGGACATGGTTTAGTAGGAGCTATTGGGAATAGGTGAACGGTTGGACTGGGTGATCTTTTAGGTCTTTTCCAACCTTGGTGATTCTATGATTCTATGATTCTATGATTCTATGATTGCCACAACCAATTCCCTCGTTACAAAAAAAAAAAAAGGGGGTGTATATTTTTGTAACAGTAACGTATAATACATAAAGTTGTTGAAATTCCTATCAGTTGGCACTCTGTATAGGAGTCTTGTTTTGGCTGATATATACAGCATATATTGGGGAGGAGGAAATTTGCTTTCTTTGCAAACATGATGACTTTCCACAAATCAGAATTCTTCCTCTCCTGTTGAATATTGTGGGGGCTTTTCACAATTGAGTGGAAGAAATTTAGGGCTGTAAGTAATTGAGAGTTGGCTGCTTGCACACAGGAAGAAAGGAAGACAAACAAAATGTCACAGGGATTATTTTTATCTCTGTAAAGTGTGTGAAAATAATTTATGAAAGCAACATTTATGCCCTTTTGAAAATATACGTACAGAAGTTAGAAGTCTGGGTGGTTCTCTCCAGGCTACCAGGAAAGCAAAACACGTACTGTATATCTGCCCTTTAATCTAGCAGATCTTTATTTGCAGATCTGGCTGTGCATAATGTTTCTGTATCTCTTCTTCTGCCGAGCACAGATTTGATTCATAGATATGCTGGTTCAAAGCTGGAGGAATCTCATTGGCTTCAGCAGATGCTGCTGAAGGAGAAGAGGTGAAGTGGGCCTCCTCTCAGTTTAACCTCAACCTCTTCTATGTGTTTTGCTGCATAAGTATTATTTCACCCTTGGTTGGACAGATGGGAAGAACTGAGGTAACTCTGTCTTCATGAACAGGGGCTCATTCCTGGTGTAAGACTACTCATTGGACCTAGCCACTCCACTCCCATAAGGGTGTGAAAGTAGGGTGGTTGCCAGCTCCATGTCAGCCCACTGTGTTACCAACCACAAGTATTAAACTATCCCAGCACAGGTCACTGGAGGACCTTAACTTCAGGGATAGAACAAAGTCAGACAACTCAAAGTAACAGACACAAGTTCAGTCTATCTAAAATGAAGTTGATATTGGCTATTTAGAGCTTCAAGAGGAAGAAAGTGTTCTGAAAGCCAGTGTTCACACCACAAAACCCAGAAATGGTGAATATGGACAGTGGTGAGGTGGTGGGAAAGATGCTAGGAACACCAACCTTCTTTCTGTCCTCTTTGGAGAGTGTCCCAAACCAGTGTGCAGTTCTAAATACTTCTTTAAGGATTACCCTGGAAATAATACAGCTTTTAAGGCCAAATACAACCAAGCCTATCAATGGTGAGATTTTAGTTTAGTTTTTTTTAAATGAAAGATTCTCTAGCACAGGGAGGAGCTGGAAATGGGGTTGCATTTTTATGTGGAGCTCAAGTGTGAACATAAAACTATTTCTACAATCAGGAGCAGGAGATTTTTATTCACTGCTTTTTAGCATGAGCATCCATCAGAGAGCAAGAAACAGTCTGGATTAAGTTGATGGAATTTTGGTCAACTGGAGTTCATTTTACAGAGAGAATACCACATGTGCTCCTCTGAAGAAGAAAATGTAAACTGCACTGCAGAAGAATGATCCATCATCATACCTCTCTTCTTCCTCTTTCTTGGCTCATCTGTTTAAAAATTGAGGGAAGGAGCAAAAGATGGACCTGACTGCAGTGTCAGCTCAGGAAAGGGAGGGAGATGGTAGTCATCAAGTGCTGGAGAAAGGGCTTAGTTCTCTGTAAGAACCATAAACTGCTATTGCCAGCAGAGTAAGAAGCTCAGAGGAATAGGGATGGAGATGAGGATGAGGTCAGATCAAGAAGAACCACAAAGACTCTGTATTTGAGGAGGCAAAGACATGTTACTCTAAATGGTAACCTTTCAGCATATAAAGGGAGGCTATAAGAAAGAAGGGGACAGATAAGCAGGGCCTATGGTAGATGCCCCATCTCTGGAGACATTCAAGGTCAGGCTAGACAGGGTAACTTCTGAGCAACCTGATGAAGCTGTAGGTGTTCCTGTTCATGTCAGGGAGTTGGACTAGATGAACTTTTAGGATCCCTTCCAACTCAAACAACTCTATTATTCTGTGTTGAACTTCAGATCCCCTCATTTATTCTATCTAGCACACCCTCAATGAACAAATCTGGTGAGACTAACCAAGCTGTTATTCCAAATAATTCAGGATGTCAGAAAATAGCCCATTAGGAAGTCAGTATTACCGCTTATTCATGCCTGTGTCAGAAAGCTGTCTTGCCCTTAACAATTCAAGAATATATAAAAACAGCTTAAAAAGTGCTTTTAGGGCTGCAGTTGGAGAACTGCTTGTTTATCACTGTTGTCATGAGTTCAATCACATTTCCTAGGACTTTTGCACATTCCTTTCACCACCTGTAAAATGAACCAAACAACACTTGCCCATCAGCTGTATCAATAGACACAAGAAAGAGTAAAAAGATGAAAATTGCAACATAAATCCAAACCCTCATGTGAAAGCTCTGTAAACATTAGCAATTACTGTCTAAAAAGATTAACTAAAAAGTGTAATCCAAGTGCTAACAGGGATAAATCTATCTGAGCATGGAGATAATGAAAACTTTCTTGGGATTTTCTAAGTATAGCTAAAATGTGCAGTTTCTTAATTAACTAGTCTATCAAGCAGTAAGATGCAGGAAGGTCTTGCCAGAAACAGCAACCCACCACTGAAGAGCATATTGCTTCAGGGACTCACATGAGGAGGTTGGGTGCCCTGGAAGCTCTTTTGCAAAGGTTGTAAATGTTCTTTCTTAAGCAATAACAACAAAAAGTTATCAAGACAACAGGAGTGATAACCAGCATAGATTTCTGTACTTAATTATTTTTTATATTTGTTACTTCTTTCACGCTTATTTTGGAGAGCAACAGTTTGAGAAAGCCTGTAAAATAAAATGGACTTCATGGTGTGAGTTCTGAATCACAATTTAGATTTTGGCTACTTGTTTTCCAAGTGTATCAGTGAACTGTCTCTTCCCTCTTCCTTCTTTCAGCTACAGACATCTCCAAAACTTACTTGGGAAGAGATGCTCCTTCAGTCAGGTAACCTACTGTGTGTTCAAATATAATATCCCAGTTGTCTTAATTGTTACTACAGAGGCCAATTAGGAATGACATGGAAAAGCTTTTGGAGATTTGCCATGTCCAAATCCCTGCCTTGAGAGTGGAGCAAGCTTGGTTGCTAATTGCAGCAGTTATTTGTTTGTTTGTTTTTTCTTCTGGATATTGTATCCCTTCCAGACAGAATCTATGATGACTACAAAATCAAATTTTCAGTGAGACACGACCTTCTTTCTCCTGTTAGCACATTCATTCCAAGGTGAACCAATATTGAGCAGAGTGTAATGTAGATTTTGCCAGTACCATCTTGCTTCTAACAATAATAAAACCAAAGTTGAAATACTGAAAGTATTCACATAGGTAATAGTTAACATGATTAACTTAGTAAGATTTACTTTTTTTTTCCACTTAAAAAAATGTAGGAGAACTTATCTGCCATGAATGTGCCTATTTCACTCCAATCTGGCTCTTCTGTATTCCACAACCCAAACATGGACATCTTTTATCTGCAAAACCTTCATCTGGTTCCAGGTCTCTACTGAATTCCAGTTCTGTGTGTTCTAAAGTGCTAAGCATTCTTTCGCTCAAAGGAAGCTTATATATTCAGGAAAGTACATAGACTGACACATTCTTCTGGATCTAGACTGCATGTTGAAGAGTTAGATCACAAGCAAATGTAAGGCCACAGACCTTGATTTTGCAAACACTGTGCTTCTGAAGACACTACTACCTCTGGGAAACTAGTCATCACTAGGTGCTGCGGTTGTCCCAAGGGGCTTTGATGCAGTTAGTCACATCAGCTGAAAACACTTTTACCATTGATCCTTGCTCACTTACTGTTAGGAGACAAGGAGGAGCACCATTGTTCCACTCCTTGCAGAAGGGTGGAAACAGCCAGAGGGCACTGGTAACACAGTCAACCAAAGAGCCATTTGCAAGGTAAGTGTGCAGCTGTGGTCCCCTCCAGTTTGTAACTCAAGTTTTAGTAGGTATACAGCTTTCCAGAAATTGAAGGTTTATTCCCTGTTTCAAAGCCCATATTAATGCTATTTCTTGCATGAAAACAGTAGGGATGACTGGGATTCAATTCAACGTTTGCAACTCACCACAAATACAAAGACCTCTCAAAAGAACTTGAAGAGCTTTGTCTAGTAATAACACTATTACAGGGACTTTTAAAATGTCCATTATCACTGGAAGTACACTTAACTGAAAATCTGGATTTTTGTTGGAAAATAAAGACGATTTACCAAAGCTACTACAGAGTCCAGGCAACGTATGAAGAGTTTTTTCTTTGATTGCTTGTTTGCTTTCAAGTATTGTTTATTCACCTATAGTTGCAACTATGACCTTCAAAATATCTAATATACTGTGTTTCTGAAGGAGCCCAGATTTGTTATTCCAGGGCAGAAATGTCAGAATTAAAGCAAATTAAAAAAAAAAAAAGCTTGCAGTGCTTTACGTTTAAAAACTGCTGGCATGACATGCACTAATTCATTTAAAAAAAAAAAAAAAATCTCATTCATCAAAACAATTCATTTTTTGTTTAAACAGCCTGAATAAACAATTTCTTACTGATTTAATCCTAGCATACTTTCCAGCAACAAGTGGCTCCAGTTCATGTACAAGCACCACAGTGTCCTTAAGTATCAAGAACGAATTGGGTACATAGAGGACATTCAGTAATCACCTCTACTTGATTGCCTGGCATTCCAACTCTCCTTTTTCTCTCCCCTTTTTCAACTATTTCTCTATTGTAGCAAATGCCATTAAAATCTTGAGTTTATCAGAACATTCTGAGAAACATCTGGATTGGATACTTTATTTTCTTTCTCCTGTCAGTGATGGGCTGACATGGCATGAAGTGCTGTCCTGAATCAGCAGTAGATTGTGTACTTTGAAAAAAGGTCACAGGAAGTGTTGGAATAGCAAGCAGCCACTTGGAAGTGTGTTTATTGCAGATATCACTATTGTGAAAAAAGAGGAAAATAAGATACCTTTAATACTTCCAAATATACACATTTATTTGGTTATAATGTCCTTTTTCAATCAACCATTTAGCATAATTAGAAAGTCTTCCTGCACCACAGTGAAGGCTACACGCTAATATCCAAGAGCCACATTGGTGTGGGGCAAAAAAAAAAAAAATAAAAATAAAAAAAATAAAAAAATAAAAAATAAAAATTATAGTAGAATTTGCTTGGTTCTTCTCCAAACCAGGTTTTTCTTTGCCAGGACCAGTGGCTGCCAGCATTCAATCTGAGACAAACCATCTCTTGCATTATATGGTCATCCATCTGCATACGCTGAACTTCTGAACGCACGTCTCAGCGCTGTGCTATTTGGGTAGCCAGCTCATCGCACCGTCTTTCAGTGTAGTTCCACCTTCAAACTGCTAGGAAGAAATGGCAAAGAAAGAAGTCTTATACTTGATGTCTGTTTCTTTTGCTGATACAAGCATGCTACTGTCTTAGTGATAAATGTCAGTTTTTACTATTTTTCATGAGGGCAACTTCTCAAGATCTACAACTTTTCACCTGGGCCATTTTCCTTTTGATCTACCAGCCATATTGCAATCAATCCTCAAATTCCATCCATAATGCCTAATTCTGCCTGTGGAATACACACAGCCTATTCCACAATGAGTGGAACTAACACAGGGAGAAGCCAGCAGGCTTGATTTACTTGATTAATGATACCTACAATTAAATGAGAGACAGCAGAAGTGAAAATGGAAAGTCAGATTGTTTCAGCTAATGAGAGCTCTGAAAAAAAACCTTTCCTTTTCCATACTTTAACTATTTTTCAGGCATCACAATTAAAATATGATTATTTTTATCTTGTCAAATATAATTTCTCAATATGTATAAATACAAGGGTTTTTCATATCCATCTTGCAAGTCAGCTTTCATCAGAAGAACCCGTGCGACAACTCACTGGTAGAAAGTGCGTGGTAGAACTCTGTAAAACTTTGAGTGGCATCCAGTGCTTAATTCTGCCCTCACAAGTGAGGATTTGGAAAGTTCTCAATAAGAAATAAAACAGTTTAAACACAGATTCGCCAACACCAGCAACTGTTACAATTTTAAGAATTAAAATCATTTTCCTACAAAATCATCGGAATAAGGAAGATTTTTTTTCTAAAACTTTATCATGTGCTGGTAAGCGTCCTTGAAAACAATGTGACCTCAAGAGAAGCAGTTGGTACTTGTATTAGTCAATACTTTCAACTATAATTCTCATCCTATCCTGTTCTACTGTGAACAGATTAGAAGAACAAGTAGAAAAAAGCCTTGAAAAACCTCAGCATTGTCCCTCCTGGGTATTCTCCAAGCTGAGATTTCTTCCTCTTCTCCCCTTTGAAGTGCACACAAGAAATGTACAGATCCAGGGTGATTTACAGAAAACTGAATTAACACTTGAGAGTTTTCAGAGATTCAAAAAACAAATTATTTGCATGTGTTCAAATAAAAGCCCAAGCAGGATTTTCTGGCTTGACTGATTGGCTTTTCCAGAAGAATAATTTAAAACTGACTGTTGGAAACACTTTGATTTTTGAATTAAGCCTCAGTGTTGGTGCAAGCCAGGGGAGCACTTTGGCCACGCGGTAGAAATAGTATGGATGAGCATGCATGGAAGCTGCTCATCACAAGAGGCAGGCAGCACGCAGCTGGCCCACCCAAGCACCATTTTGCTGCCATCACCTTCACATGGGGAAACCCCAAGACTGATTGTGGTCTCAGAGCCTCCAAGAGAATGATCATGCTGTATCTTCTGGGAGATCTGTAAAAAGAAGACAAATAAGGCTTTAGTACAGTTTTCAGAACTGAGAGTTTTCTGAATCCCCACTGAGGACATTACAATGCAGTCAGACAGCCTTGACCATTTCAGAAGAACTGAAGAGTGGTTCCCACAGCTGGAATGGAAAAGGTTCACATTGCCATATTTCCCTATCTCTTTCCTCCCTATGCTTCCTCCCTAGAGTCCAATTCCTTCCCTTTTACAATCAAGATTCCCTATCAAATCCAGCTTTCTGTCCTGCCTGGCCTTCACCTGTCTCGTGCCCCCTGCACAGCCCCCAGCTCGTGCTGCTGCTGGACCAAGTGGTGCTGGAAAACATCCTCTGTCACGGGGGGAGATGGCAAGTGTAAGAGGGCTGGTGGAGCTGCAGGGATCTTCAGGACTTGTGCGTGCCTGCCTGCAGGTGCAGAGAGACCCAGAGCCATGAAACTGCTCCCTTTGCATTTGGAAGATTTTTTGGGCTGCAGGAGGAGGAATTCATTCCTTAGGAAACATCTGCTAACATATAATATTGGAATTGAGCAGCAAAAAAGGGAAACTCCTCACCTCAAATTGTATCACTTTAAACGCTGCCACTCCCAGTTATTGCAGCACAACAAAGAAGGTCTTGTTGGGGTAGTGGGCACCACTTCCCCTGCAGCTGGTGCTGGAGGTGGAATAGCTTTCCTTGCCAGTTGTGGGCTACTTCACAGATGTCCTTTTGTTCCCCTTTCACACTAGCCACAATTTCCTCTTAAACTTTAATCCTCTCTCCGTTTCTAATGTATGCAAATATATGCCAAAATTCAAGTCGGAGATACAAGACAGAGTAAGTTATTGGAGTGGGGGTGGGAGGGAGGGAGATGAGGAGGCAGCGGAATTTCTTTGTTAGTGTAAATGTTGCAAGGACCAAAACTGTTTAGAAAAATATCTGAAAGCTAAGACCAAAGTGCCTTTATTATCCATGCTAACCTGCAGGAACAGAGAACAGATGAATTTTCTGTACTGCACAGTTAATATTTGAAAGGGCTCTCAGAGCAAGGAAGAAAACGCCTGCCTGTCCTCCCTGCCTGCAAGGTTTCAGCCAATGTGCTGATTGAAGAGTGGCTTCCTCCCTCCTGCTGTCTCTAAGAATGCCCATTTTGCTTCCTTCTAAGTTCCTGCCTTAGTTCCTCTGGCTGCACAAGGCACAAGCACTCTGGGGAACTAGTTCTCAGAAGAAGCGGAAAGACCTGGTCATCTAAAGCAACCAGTGAAGAGCACAGGGAAATGTCTGGGCCATAAGTGAAAAGAAATCTTAACTGAACCAAGAAAAAAAGGAAAAAAAAAAATTGAAGCATTAATTACTATTCAGGCAGGAATACCTTTCTTGTAGACCAAGGTCCAGGCCAGTGATGTGAGAGCAGATCAGGAAAAGAGGGACTGATTCCATCCACTGCTGCCTGGGAGAACTCATGCATCTGCTTTACTTCCCAGGGTATAAAATGAGAGTTTGGATACTGGAAACTGAAATGCTAGAAGATCTGCTCAGAAAAATTAGGAAACTTTATCAGTCCAGAAGAAGCAAAAGGGAAAACAGGCATATTGGATGCCTACAAGCTCTTCTGAATGAAAATTGGTTCCTAATACCTTAAATGTTTTTCTTTTGCAGATCACACCTGCTCTGTTCTTGTTTTGTGGTTTCCTTTTAAAGGGTCTCTTTCTCTCTGCCTTCTTTAGCTTTCTCTCATCTCTCTCCATTCCTTCAGTCTGTTATCTCATCTTCACTTCTCCTTCTGTCACGTTCAATTGTTCTCCTGTCTACCAGAGTCTCTCTCTCAGTATCCTAAGTCCTCCGCATTTGTGAAATATAGCGTAAAAAACAAAAAATTCTATGGAATACAAGCACCTGTCTAAACAACAGGGCGCAGATGGACTGGCACAATTTGTCCAGAGTCTGTGAAGTTGGAGATCTTCAAAAGCTGCCTGGACATGGTCCTAGTCACCCTGCTTTGGGTGTCCCTGCTGGAGCAGGGGTTGGAGCAGGCAGACCCAGAGACCTCTGACAACCTCAGCCATGCTCTGAGATTCTGAGATTCTGTGACTCATCATTTTGAAAAGCTCAGTAGTAATCTTTGGATAAAAAGTGTTCTTTTGTTCCCAGAAATGTTCAGTTCTACTAGAGGGTATGGAGGAAGAGCGGGACATGAATGATCTGGTTTATACAGGTTGCTTGTTAGTTGAAACCGATAAATATATACCAGAAAGTTTCCTCTGGAAGGAACACGTACATACAGCAAAGGTACAATGCCATAGTGGTCTTGCTGCATGTTAAGTGTGTCCCTCAAATTCCAGTCTCCATTGGATATCAATCTGCTGTGGTTCTCTCTTGTTCCTCCCTCAGGCTACAGAGGCTGCAGCATGAACACTCACCACTAGCAGCTTGATCTCTACGGGGCTAGCACAGCAGTTGTCACTGGCATGGAATCAGCTGAATTTAAAGTGCTGTGGGCCTCAGGCCTTTAGCACATGCTTTTGCTGGCCAGAAGAAATAATGAAACCTGCTGGCCAGGATGTATTTTACTAATAACCTTTTAACAAATTTACGGATTGTCACCTCGTGGAGGTTCTCACTAGCCTCTTGTATTAACTTGTGAAGTTACCCATCTCAATCCAAGAATCTGGATTATATTAAGAATTTTACATGGGACCCACAGATAATATCTGAACGTCTCAGAAATTCTAATGTAGCCATTCATTGCAAATGTGCTGTAATACCTCTTCAAGGTCACATATTATGTAACTGCTGCTTTTGGGACCTTGCTCTAATGACTTAAGTTTGTCAGAAGATGTTTCAGACATATATCATAGCAGAAGGACAGGCAAAGGTGCTGTTTTGGGTGTTCCCGTCTTTGTTTCTACATTCCCCTAACTCTATCACAGGCTAAAGGCAACCAGAACAATGATGACTGGTCTTGTTAAAATCTTGTCCACTCTACACAAGTAGGAAAAACTATGAACATAAGAATTTGATAAACCTTGAGAAGAGTTTACTGAAGTTTGGTACCTGTAAGGTCCACCTAAATTACATTCACATATAAAGGCAATAAACAAAGTCAAAATCCAGCAAACAGAAACTCTCAACCTTGAAAGTGTCTTGTCACAAACCTCAAAATCTCGAGCAACATTTCTGATGCTGTCACACAAGAGTCCTATTATTTGTGTGAAGACCAACTCCAGAGATTTATCTAAAACCTAGAAAACAACTCTAAGGAAACAAATGTATATGGAATAGGACCTCATACTATTCCCAAAGGGCAGGTGAGCAGTTTCTGAGATAGCTGATGCATGAACTTTAGAATCAGTTAACTGCATTCATTAGCAACACTCCTTGCTAGCCATGGCTATGTTCTTCAGACCAGAGAAAGCCAAGAGCAGATGGACTTGCATACCCGTGTGGAGTGAGGTATGCAGTTTATGCTATAGGTGCAGTGGACGTGTATGCCTTCTGTTCCAAAAGTTCTGTTTCTTGACTCATGCAGAATATTTTTAAACTTTATTTTTTGGCTGATAAGTATTTCAATTTTGTTTTTTTGCTGAGAACCTCTTTTTTTTTTTTTTTAATTTTATTTTTCAGCAGGAAGGCAAATCATCTTTGAATACTGCCAAATATAACAAACATCTACAGATGGGTTGGTCTGCAGCTGGAGGCTTTAACTTTGTAGTATTTATTTGAAATATCAAAGCCAGCAGAGCAAGGCTAAAACATAGTGGGCACAATTCACAGTGTTTTGGCTCTTGAGCAAATAGCAGTTGAACTTAGAGGTTGGCTTTTTTTTTTTCCTGCTGAAATGGAATTTATGCAGATGTGCTTTGCACTAAATTCATTAACAATTACATCCTGGTGCGGTTTTCACATTTTTGTAAGGGATCTGCATAAGCACTAATTAGATCTAAAACAATGTTACTGTGCAAATTACAGTGCTGATTGTTCAAGTCGCCTTACATTCTGCATCTGCTTTGCGACGATGATAACATAGGTGCACACAGTACAAATGCCAGCTTTTCAAATTTAGTAGGACAATTTATTTAAAAGATAGCATTGAACAGATAATGCTGCCGTTTACATTTCTCTGTGCTGCTTTTAGGTAATATTGTAAAGTAAAATAAATACTAATGCTAATAAGTCGCATAAACTAATTGCCATTTCATTAGACAAGACTGATCTTCTCTGCAGCACATCCACATCTCATTTGGCAACAAGTACAAACTGAGTAGGCTTAATGAAAGCAGAGCTTTGCAAAGACTGCATTCTTACTTGAATGGGGGAACATCTCAAATCCATTGCTTCAAACCATGGAAATGAAATCACTGACTCTCTTATTTTCTGGTTCGAAATAGCGTGTTGCGGTGGAAGGTCACTGGGAATGTAATCTATTTTTAAAGACAAATGGTAGTACTTCAGTATCTTGGTCCTCTCTCCATCTACAGTGCCTCCAAATGTAGTAAGACAGCAACAAACTTTAAGACCACTTTAAATACAAAGTTTTAAATTCAGCCACTGTGCTGCTCTCATTACAGCTTTCTTCCAGAAAAGGGAAACCTGGTTTGGGGGAAACAAAGCATTGCCTATCACAGCTACTAGAGCAGGAAGGATCTTTCTGTTCACCTGGCTTCCTAGAGCCGTGATGAAAAAATAGGGTAAATGGAGAACATGATATTTTGCTTTTCCTGATGAATATTGGAGGAATGTCCTCAGTCTAAGAGAACCACCTGCAGGCACTGAGATGGGAGTTCCAGCTGCCTCTCCCTCTGAGAGCCATAGACTATGAGCACCACATTTGCTAAAACATTACCATTTTCCTACTTCCCTATTTGATACGTATTCCAGCTCTTGCATCCACTCTTCTTGAACAAAACAAGTTAATTTTCATCTTTCTTTTAGATTCATGCATATCATATTAGGAATGACAAGCAGAGAAGGACTCTGCCTGGGAGACCATAAGTCTATAAAAAGTGAGTGGTGTAACAAGGGTGAATAGGAATGGATTGCTTATTGTCTGTCCTGATACAAAAGCTACACCATCAGATAGCAAATTCAACCTACATGAAGGAGAATTCACCATCTTGGCATACAATACATGGTCTAGCTAAAGAATGGCTTGCAACAGGAGGCTAAAAGTTTATTTAGGATCAAGAAACAACTGCACAAATTCACAGAAGAAAAAATAAGCATATGGAGGTCTATTAAGCACAAAAATACCACCTTTGGCTCAAGTCACTGAGCTGCAAATTGATGGTGGCCTGGGGAATGCTACGGAGGGGATTTAACTATACAGTTCTCTTACTCTTATACTCTTTCCACACATATTTTGGTCACAGTTTGCTTATACAGACTATCTGACTGGATGAACACTTGATCTGACACAGCTTGGCTGTTCTCATGGTCTTCGTATCCAATGTCAGCTGCCGAACTTCCACGACTGAACTTCAGATACTGAACTTCAGACATTGACTGCACATAGTGACTTCTATCTCACCTCAACAGAAAAATGCTTTAGATTTAAAAGTCAGGCATTGTTTTGAACACGCTGTGGAGATCATTCACACTATCCTATTCCAAAAACTTCTGTTAGGGATGTTGCCTAGAAGCTATTATCTACTATGTTTCCCTTATGGCGATGGAGAGAAGGTCCTGTCCCAGCCTGACAAAGAAGCCTCAAGGGATTCCTCCTCTCTTCAATGATTAAAAGGGAGTCTCTACCCGGTTAAAGTTAGTATTCATTAATACTCTTTGGTCTTCTATTCCAAACTGTTCTAAATGCCTAATTCCTGCAGATCTCTGTGAGTAGAGCTATGAACATGACTAGTGTCACTAGATCTAGGATCCGTAGTCACTCCCATGGATATCTTCTATGTTTCAAATAAAACATAAAGTCAGAATAATATTAAAAATAGAATCAATATAGCAGTATATTTAAATGGCAGACAGGTTTTTTTGCTTATTTTATATAAAAGTGCAGTAGTATCCTAAAATTAATTAAGCCAGCCTGAGAACATGATGAAAGGGGTATTTAGCATAAAAGTCTTTGAAGTTTCCAGGAAAGAGTGAGGTATATAACTCTGAATAAGGGGATCCCACAAGATTTCACTGTATTGAAATTAAAAGTGCATGCTCTTACCTCAAGGATTCTATTTCCATCGTCTCCAGGGTATTATTAGCTTTTGCAGCACTTTCAGCTACAGGTTACGCTGCATTGCCCACACAGGCCAAAAGGACAGAGAAAGAGTGAAAGAGCCAAGTAACCCATAGGAATATGTAGAACTGAAGGCTGGGGGTGTGTGCACTGTACTCTCCCTCTACCCACGCCTTGAAGGACAATTTTACCGTGCAGTCTCATCTTACCTTAAATACAAAGCAGTTATTATTTCTTTCACTTTGCAATTTATACCAGGTCAGTTCTAGCAGAGGTGGGAACAGAATCCTTGTTTCCCACATGGCACATTTTGTCACTTCTTCTAGCTCTTAGGATCTAGCAGCTGCTTCCCTTTAATCAAAGAGAGACTTGGGAGTCTCGTTCTCCAGTACGTTATTGATGCATTGCCAAATACTTGCAGAATCTATCACTTAAATCTGTATCAGACCCTCTTCAGTTGGGTCTAAATCCACTAGTTGCTACCCTAAGTAGCATTTATTTGATAAGGCAACTGAAAATTTTTGGTTCAAATCTGCACGATAACATGCGCTCTTCTTTTCAGCTTCTCTTTTTTAAAACCTTCTGCTTACATAACAAAACAGAACCCTTAACATGATTATTTTTGCCCCTAACCCCGTGCAAATCCATGAATGTGGCTTATTTGGAGGAGAACTGAAGCACTTTGCGTTTTTGCCCCTCGTCACATTTTGATTGCTGGTGTCACACCTTGGCAAACCTGAGAGATGAGAATAAACTTGCTTCTGCTACAGGGGGCACGTTTAAATCAAGAGATTCCTGCTGTTGTTCCTGAATTACTCTATGTAAATCATACCCACTTCTGGAGGATTATCCTAGCCCAGTGAGCCCTGAGATCTAATTATTGTAGCAGCATTGGGGTGTTTCCACCAGCTCCCTGGAAAAATCCAGTTATTACCATCAAGCAGTGACAATGTGCACATATTGCAAGGTGGCAGAACTCTTGTGTCATGAATGTAATACAAAAACATTTGTCTCCAGCTCAGACACATTCTGTCAGAGCATCCTCAGCACATCTCTCCCAAGGAGTCAGATCTGACACTTGGAATGGCTGGCTGTCTACTCATCCACCCACTTCTTCTCAGGGTTTTTCTTTGCCTAGCAGGAGTGGGTACAGGGTTCACCAAGAACCCTGAAAGTAGGCTATTAAGTGACCTAGATTATGGCAAGAGGGGTTTCTATTTTTGTGCTGCTTGCCCTATGTGCTTATGTTAGGTGCCTTGTCTCCAGGGCAGGCTATATCCAGCAGGAAATCTGGTAGGGGGAGAGAAGATGTATTAGGGAGAGAAGGCTATCTGGAGAGAAGATGAGAAGTGAATAAAAATAATGGACCCGAGGAATAACTGGAGTACAAAAATGCAGTTGAAATCCAATCCTTTCTTATGTTTGTGGTTTAACATGTGTCAGTTGGCACATTAACAGTAGCATATGGGTTGCTCTGATGTGAGTTACTGCATACAGTATGTTATGTTCAGGCCTAAAATGTGTAATTCTTTTGGATTAGTGTTGGCAGATTTCAGAGTGCAGCGTACAGTAAATGTTCATAAATTTAATATATTTATAAGCTTTTCAGAGGAGCTCATTGCTGTCTGATCTGAGAACCTCCGAAGCAGCTCTGCAGCACTGGTAACTTGAACCTCCTTTATCGAGGCAGGAGCCTGCTGCAGGGCTGTGAGCAGAGCCTGAGCCATCTCCTGAGTCCTCACCCACTGACTGTAACTGTGTGATCTCTCTTCTTGAGCTCTCTGCAGAGAAACCTCCATGCCACTGAAGAAACACAGGCTTGCCTATGGCAGCTATTGTCAGGTGATGTAGCTGTAGTGCTTACTACCACAGTCTTTCTCCACGTCCGACAGATGAAACAACTTCGTTGCTGCTCATCACACCACTCCACCAAAGCCCATCCTGAATGGAGAAGATGAAGCTTGGGAGCACTGTTTTTATTAATGGAGCACATCAACAAACAAGAGCTTCTCATACCAGATGTGCCCAGCCCCCACATGGCAGGACAGCAGGCAGTGCTTCTCCCAGAGCATGGTGGTCAGGTTAGATTGTGCTTCCTGGTCCCCACAACTGAAGAGTGGCAGCTGGTAGGCTGGGGTACAACCACTTACTCCTGACCTACCCTGTGCCAACTAAGTTCTCACAGAAAGACATAATCATGTTTCACCGTCTAATGTTTTTAAAATAAAGAAACAGAGGAAAATTGTTTATTTCTTTGAAACAGTTTCCAGAGGAGGCTGTCTGCTCATCTCTTTCCCTCGATTCCCTGCTGAGGCATAACAATGTCACTTTTCCTGGGCTGAGGAAGCATTTGTTTGTTACTCTTTCTGCTTGCTTTACCCTGTTTGATTTGCAATCTAGTCTTCCCAGGCAAACATACCTTCCTAATTGCTAATGTGCTTCACGTCTGCTCAGTTATCTCCTCATCCTCGGTTATCTCCTCCTCCTCCTCCTGTGGGTGGGAGCTGCTGGACAAGGAAGAAGTAGCTCCAGCACACTTCTGTGAGCCCGAATCACACAGCCACCTGGGAATGGGCAGCCTGCCTTCCTGCTACTGTTAGCCTTGCTGCTGCTCATCACTATATGGCCTTAGATAATGTCAGCTCCCAGCAGTCAGTCAGAGCACTGTGTGTTTTCAGTGGACACAGAACCCATTCTCTTCATCTAGATTCCTCCCTACCACCAACAGGAGGCTTTATGTGTCCCTCCCTGATGGTATTCAGTAGTCTTACTTCTTTCATCTTTTCTTATCGGATTAGAAAATGCAGCCTATCCTAGTAGACACGAGGCATGCTGGGCATAGAACTGACACACATGGATGTATGAACCATGCTGGGGTGAGTCCTGCGCACCTGTGGGACTCATTGGAGCCTTGCTGGAAAGGGGCATCAGGATGCCCTGCACTGCACCCCCTAGCTCTGGGACACAGAGCCACAATGGCCTCCCAGAGCCTCCACACATCTGCAAGGAAATTCATTCCTCAGCTGGCATTCTGCAAAAGGCTGATGTGCAAAGAAACCTGCTGATGCTCCGAATTGTCAGCATTCAGACATGAGCCATGAAGACTTTGAGGAAGACACTGGTCAAAGGCATGAAGAGATGCAGCTGGACCAGGGATGTGCACCTAGCCACACTGTCTAACAGAAAAGCAGAAATGCTAATAAATGAGGTCTGCATTAGCACTCCTTGGGGTGCACTGGAAGTGCTTTCCTTGTTTCTCATAGCTGCATCACTTCCTTAGTGTTAAATATGAGTCCACAATGTGATATATGAGTGTAACATCACTGGCAGAACATGGCCAGCTAAGTTAGCAGTGGCTCTGGAGAAATGCTCAGAGCATAACTGAGGATAAACACTGATGTTTTGAGATAAAAGAACTTACAAATGCTTACAGCTATAGAGGGAAACTGTAAAGAAAAAAAGTGAAAAACTGATGTATGTCAATTAAATTTAGGAAATAAACCTGCTAATATTTTTTAAAAATGCATAGAAAAGAAGGAAAAGGATTTTTGACTCACCAAGATCCAGACTAATGATATGACACAAAAAGAAAGTAGCATTTTCCCACAGAAATTGGGAAACCTTGTTATTTTTACTTAAGAAATCGCCAAGACCCAATAGAGCAAAATGGACAAAACACTCACAATGGAATAATCTTCCATTTTAAGTAGGATGGATGGACAGGGATGGGAAGATTTAGTGCATGTTTCTAGCTCTGTTTTACCTTCTTAACAGAACAAAATCAAGTTACTGTTAATGTAACTATTTGACTTATACATTTCCATTAGCTTTTGGCTTTTCGGAGTTCCCTCTCTCTCTGTACTGAAATGGCTTGTGCTGAGCCTTAGACAAAACAAATGTATTTATTGGAAAACTTGAGCAAAACCTTTTCTCTTCAGTCAAGAGAATGACTCAAGGATCAGACGACTAAGGGGCATTTTCACTGAGGAGGGGTGTACATATTCACAGACACGTACACATTCACAAAGCAAAACGAGCATTTCTGTTTGGGGATGCAGAAGGTACAGCTTATTACTTATGACACATGGCTTTAGAACATTAGCCTTCAAGAGCTTAGATGGGTTTTAAATCATTTTTCCCTTTCCCTTAAAAGAAGGGAAGAAACTAGGGTCAACTCACTATGAGGTAAGGAAGCAGATGAAGTTTGCAGTGGGTTTTCTCTCCCCTCCTTTTCTCCTGAGTGGCAGAAAAAGGAGCCTCCATATTCCTCTCCCACATGCTGTCCTGAATTTCTCTCCTTTCTTCAACACTTAACTTTTTCTTGGAATGCCTTTACGTGCCAGATGACAGTGAGTTACTGTGCTAATTGCTTTATTCTTCAATAAGGACATTTACTATACCAAACTCCTACAATACTTATGTGTAAATTAGAATTTGGCCTTGGAACAACCCTCTTTCAACAGTTAAAAAGCCTTCTTGAATGAATGGCTTTATAGATAAAGAGATTTTGTCTTGAATAGATCCTTCTCTTTTTATCTTCTTTTTTTTTTTTTTCAGCATTAGGAGCTGTTTTTACCCTTGCTACCTGTCACAAATCACTAATAAATCACCAAATTGCTCTCCTTTATGACTACATATGCATTCTGACCTATTCTACAATACCAAATTATGGATCCCCACATACAAATTCTTTAAATAACAGTGTTCTTCAAAGATATAAACTGAAGTTTTAGACAAATGTTTATCAACCTGTCAGCTCTGTTGAACAGTGCTGCAGCTGCATGACAATCACGTCAAGCCATGGGGAGTAAAAGAGGAACTTACCACTTATTTCTTTTTGCCCAGTGAAGAAATGATAATTTTAGTTATACTTTGCTCGCTTGCAACAATAAAAACAAAACGAAGCCACAGAAGAAAACTGTCATGTTACACCCCTTCCATCTGGCCTGTGCTACACACCCACATATCCCGTCATTCTACAAATTAATCTTTCACACATTTTTTAACAAAAAAAAAAAAAAAAAAAAAGTGTTAATGTTATAGAAGAGAAAATAAGGTAAACAGAGAGCTGTGTAAAAATACATTAACATTACAATATGGTGGCAGTTATGGATTTTCTTAATTGAATAGGAGAGTAAATATTCACATCAAATCAATGCCAATGGCATGCAAATTAAAGCTACATTAGGGCAGCCTTGATATAGGCATTACCATTTTTGACACTTCTGTGATTTAAAATAATATGCAGACTTTATCCGTTAATGTTTTCCTCCTTTCTTTCCATTATTTTTGAGCGGGTAATTTGCCATTACTGATCAGAATCATTCTCCCGTGCCCTCATGTCATCTGACCTATCTCTTCCTTGTGCCTGAAGGCCACGAGGGCTCACCCCGTTAGCCAGGGTGACACCGCAGCACTCCCGTTCTGCTTCCGGATCTCCCGCCAAATCATTCTTCCATCTCTTGATCAAAATTTGCTTTTTTTTAAAAAAAAAAGGAGGAGCACAAAACTGAGGGCTCCAGCACTTCACAGAGGGAAAGCCTGGCAGGGGCTCCCAGAAACTGCAGGGCTCCACACACAGGACCGAGTGCGAGGTATGCAATTTTAAAACTCAGCTGCTGTGCAGGAAGAGGGGACCAATGGATCTCTACGGGACAGAGATGAAGGAGTGCATAGAATGATGTACAACCTCAGTAGTTTTAATGCAGGTTCTTCCATCTGGGTGACCAGAGGGATATTCAGTGTGTGCTCTGTGAGTGCCATGCATGTGCAGCCTGGGTCCCTATAGGATAGCATTTTCTGTGGAGGCATCTGTTCCCTGGCAATTTTTCAGTCCTTGTCAGTCATCGCAATTCCTGCACGCAGTCTCCTGCATCTGTGGGAACAGACCCACAGTCAGGGTGCCCCATGCACACACAACAACTGGCTCAGCGCTCACATGGGAGTAACAGGTCATGGCGATGGCAGAAAGCAGTGCAGAAGGGAGGCAAAAATCAAGCCCATGTACCCAACTGATCACTCAGCCTCCTGCCGTGCAGACTCAGGAAGTGGCTCTAGTTTCCTCTGTAGTGCATGTACACAGGTAAAGCTCTAAAATCATAGACTCATGGAATCATTAAAGTTGGAAAAGACCACTAAGATCATCTAGTCCAACCATCAACCCATGACCACCATACCACTAACCATGTCCCTCAGTGTCACACACACACACACACACACAAATCTCCACTTTGTGTGCTGTATGGCTTATGGCTAGCAAGGTGCCAGTACACAAGGTGCAGAGAGACTTGGTGGAAAGAAGAAATGGAATCCTTTGAAACACAAAGTCCCAATAAAAAGAGTCTATACTGGAATTTGTGCGCCTCAATCTCTTATCAAGCTAATACTCAGCATTGGGATTTTCTTTCTGCTTTTCCATACATACAAGGAAAATCACAGTGGTACATGCAAAGCAGTTGCAGGATTATACAAGATATGTCTTATGAATATCTTAGAAGTTGCTCATCAGAATCCCCACAAAAGATGAGAAGGGCTCCTTGTAGCAGCAGAACTGCCACGGCTTAGCAGGCTTTTGTGCAGAAAAAGAGCCTGGGAACATTTGTGCAGTGCTGAAATGGGTGAGTAGGACAGTGGGGGCTGTGAGGAGCCTTCCTGCTTTGTTCTGGAGAGCCCGATCTCACCCACCAGGACTGGTGTGACTGGGGAGAGGACTCCTGCTCTAGTGAGCACCTGGTACTGGAGCACAGAGATCACTAGAGGCTCTCAAAATTTCTCACAGGTGCTGAATACACAGTTTATATACATAAATGTCTCCAAATACATTCCTTTCCCTTTATTGCCTGATTTCTTCCAACCTTATTTTGACCTCTAACTCCCATTCTCCTTTCCTTTCTCCTTCTTACCCGAATTCCCAATCTTTTTTTCTTTCTTTTACATTTTTTCTTCCCTACACATACCCGTTTGTTGTCTTATTTTTTATTTTCCTTCTGACAGGGAAATAAGACTTCAGAGTTACAAAGTCAGGGTGCTGAGTCCTAATAGCTTACTGTATCATTTTGTGCAATTTCACCCCATGGTCTGTCCTGGCTTTTTGATCAAAAGAGCTGAGATAATAAATACCAAATGCAAAGACAGTTGGCTGTAGCAGTTAATGTTTGTGCAACACTTCGCATAGCTAAGCATTGTATCTGCTCTTCACCATGAGAAAGACTTGGAGCTGCTGCCACTGCGACCACGGCAGTCTCTGAATGTGATGATTAATGAGCTCATAGCAGTATTTTGCTGCTGAAGTTAATGCTGCTTCCTGAGGGCAACACGCCTGATGAGAGAGCTTGCAGCAGTCCATACGCTATATTGATTCAAAATGCCACTGTATGTTTTAATTAGCTTTTAACCATTAAAAAGTTGGGCTGGAAATGAAAAAGGCACATATGCTTGTGCCGCAAATGCCTGTACCAAAAAGGTGATCATTAGGCAAAGTTATTGACCTGTATGCTGAATCACCACAGGCAGTCAAAACTCATCTTCCCGGCAGTTAGTATACTTCCATGTTTTCTTTCTTTTTGTTAGCATTATGCTAAATATCCACTTACATCCACTTTCAAGACTTGAGGAATGTATTTTTTTTCATCCATGCTATCTTTCAAGAGTTATAATGTTGAGGAATTGAGGAATTGTGGTTTAGAAGCAAAACACACGGGTAGCAGGCTCCATGGAGGCTGGTGAGAAAGCGCTGTGTTGGAACAAAGCCTTGTGATGTCACCTGTCCTTCACACTACCAAACAGCATCTATTAAGTTTTCAGGTGCTCATTAGCACAGTATGTAATTATTTCATGATCTGTGTTGTACTTACTGTCCAACATCAGGGTATGAAAGAACTGGTTGAAGCAATCTGATAATTAGCAGCAGTTATTTTTGAGAGTTCATGGAGGGTAAGGTGGATACTTCATCCTCAAAAGAGAGTGAAAGGAAATTACG
This sequence comes from Centrocercus urophasianus, assembly GCF_019232065.1. NCBI lineage: Eukaryota > Metazoa > Chordata > Aves > Galliformes > Phasianidae > Centrocercus > Centrocercus urophasianus. Next base: position 8,245 of record NW_024885102.1, on the reverse strand, counting down.
GGCCAGTTATCAAACTGAAACAAATAATCAAACATGTTAAAAATGGCTAGAAAACCAGAAGACCAATGACTTGCAATGATTTATCACAAATAAACCAAGTTAAGCAAATTCAATTCCTCTCTGAGACAGGTTAAGAGGCCCTGAGAGAAGATGCCACATCTTCCCTGCAGCCAGGTTCTCTACACTGTCCTATCTGATGCTCTTTGGACCAAACCATGATACATGGGGAAGCTGAAACTGGTTGCACTAGTGGTTACAGGGCTGGCTGAAAAGTCACACACAAAGAATCCTTGCAATAGACTCACTTCCAAACAGAAAGGACAATGAGTCCAAGTTGTTCAGGTACCTGCCCTAGGACTGATACAACTCAAGCTTTTCATTGACAATACAGATAAACAGATTAAAAGTACAGCTTCTAAATTTGCAGATGGCCTCAGCTTGGAATGGGCTGCACACACAACGGAGGGAATATTATCTCTCAAAATGGTTCTGGTAGATTGGAAAACGGACAGAAAAAGTTTGGTGCATGGCAGGTAAGATGAAAGAAAATCTCTCTGCTTTGGTAGGAGCAATAAACTGCATAAATGCAAGATTCACAGTCAGGGAATGGACAAGGAGAATGTGAACTAATTGAACAGAGTGCAGAATGACAATAAACAAAATGTGAAAAACATGAGTTACACGTTGGACTGTTCAATCTAGAGATGGCAAGACTGAAGTGAGTGAGTTCATATGTGAAGGCTCACCTCCAGGGCATGAGGCATTAGCATAAAGAGGAAACAAATTCTTCTGCACAGCCACTCTGGGTAAGACAAAAAGTGACAAGCTTCTTACAACAACATTTACAGCAATACACCACTACAATCATATTGCCAAAGAGGATGATTAGGCACTGGAACAGACTGCCTAGATGGACAGTAGAATCTCCCTCACTGGAGATTTCAATAAATAAATAAATATAATAAGGGGAATAAGCACTTGTCAGAAACAGCACAGGTACAGATGATCCTGACAAGTATCCAGGCAGAGTGATTAAGTGAAGGAACTCTTGAAGCTCATTCTCTCCTTTTTTTTTTTTTTTGGTGACACTGTGACTCATGGAAGGCACAGAACTACTTTGTGCCCCAAACACACACCAGTGAAACAACAGAGTCAGAGGCCAAGCTGAATGAATCAATGAAAATGGCTCACACTGAACTGGGCTGTCTCAAACTGGTCATCACTTGAGGTTTGCAACTCGTTTAATCTATCATCTGTGCCTACTTTTTCACCAAAAGCTGATATTTGCCAATCATATTGTGAAGAAAATCAGATATTACTGTCATGACTAAAAGCTCTTAAACGCATTCAAGGCATTACAGAGCAGCTAGAAGCAATGTATATTTAAAATATTTAAAAACAGCAAAAGATCAGATTGAGGAAGGAGAGAAAGATGGTAGAACAGTGACACAGTGCAAGTTAGTTTAAATAAAGAATCTTATCAAATCTACTGACTACTTGTTCACATCTGTCCAAATATAACTTATGCCATATGTCCTACTATATAAGTCAGCTTGGAGGCAGGACACTTCCCTAAGCAGCAATTCACTTCCTGAGTCTGCTCTATCTTGCAGAGAATAGAGAGAAAAAAATGACACATTGCTGAAAAAAAATCTGAGAAATAAACAAAATAGCTTTCTAAAAGCCTCTGGGAAATAAAAATCCTTTCTCTAACAGTATGGTTAGCTCAATCTTTTGGGTGTTTTTTGTTTTTTGTTTTTCATGTATTAGGAACAGTATTCACAGTGATGCTGTGCTTCCAAAAAGCTGCCTTCAAAGAAACCAGATGCCTCCGTTTTACTTCAGCTTTTCATGGTTTGCCAAAGTGGTAAAGAAGCTCTGGTACGTCACCCAAGCGACCACCCTCTTACCACACAGCTATAGCTTGCAGCGGCAGCCTCTCTTTTCCTGAGCCAGGTCAGACCCCCAGGCATGGCCAGCTAGATCTTCGACGTTATCCTTCTCCAAGGGCTTCCATGGCCACCTTGAGAAGCCTGCAAGGGGAGGGAGGCACCACCCTGCTGAGATGCACGGCCTGCTAACCAAATGCTTCCCTTTTTCCCTGTAAGTGCTATGGACTGGAGCTTGCAGTTTGTTGGGTAAGATAAAAATATCCGCATCAGAACTCTGTTTTCAGATACCAGAAGCCTCCTTATGGCTCTAAGAGTTTAATTTTCATTTAAACATCAATAAATACAGGCATAAGGGTTTAAGATGAATTATGCAAGCCCTTTAGCCATAGCCATTACATTCTGCCACAAAAATGAGCTGCTGTTCTCACTTTGTTTTATGGGCTCAGTGTAGCCTGTTGTTATTGTAGCTGCCAAATAAAAACCAGCAAACCATGCAAATGAAAATATAATCTTTTATGCTTTCATAGTCTTAGGACAAAGCGGCATGTGCAGTTTTAGAGAGGGTTTTTTTTGCAGTCTGTGTTGTTATGCCCCTGTCTTTGGAGAGGGGAGATGTAGCGGCTGCTCAGCAGCTTGGGCTGGGAGAGCTGTCCTCCATTGGGGCAAGAGCTGTCCTCGCCGCAACAAGACAGCACACAATGGGTTCCTGGAGGTACAAACAAAGGATGGATCAGAGATCCCTTCATAACATTGGAAAGTCCTCTTCTTGTAAAACAACAAATTTTCCACCTCTAACTCCTCTCAAGCCTCCCTGCTCCCTGTTGGAGCAAATATCCTATGATTTACTTTGAGCCACGAAGTTTCCAGCAAATGTGCCAAGACAGAGAGCCTTGTGAAGTAATGTCAGAGAACAGCAGCTGAAAACGAAGGGTAAAAGCGCATGACTCCATATACTGGGACAAAAAGAGCACCAGCACCTTCCTATGCAGCACTCCTGGTAAGGAGAAAGACAAAAAACAAAAGAATCGAGCAAGGGACAGGATCTTATTCATGCAGTTTTAAAAAGTGGGAACATACAGTGAGCATGAGCTAATGTGCTCTCAAGCTAATTACAGCAGAGCACAACAACTGTATTACAGGCAGAATATTGAGCTGATGAGCATGTGGACTCATACACAACATTGTCTGTAACTTCTCTGCACAGAACTGAGGTTCCGAGATTGTCTCTTTCACCTTTAACTGTCTTGATTCTTTCTTTTGTCTGTCTAGGTTTATTTTCGTAGTCACACTCACTGGTGGTAACATTTTATATGTATTCTGTGCTTCCTAGTGGGAGCTATGCTGGATTCTGACACCCACACTTGTGCAGAGATTTTTGCATATTTTTTTTTCTCTTCCACCCATTTTACACAAGATGGTAACATATGGCCTTGGGTGATTAAATGATTTAGTGAATGAACTGAGCAGAAAGAGCAGGCTGATTGGAAGAAGACAGCTTCTGTTTAGGCATAAATGTCTTTGTAATCTGTAATGATAGGAAAGAAATTACAGAAAAAGCATAAGACAATTTAATTGGGTTTTGGTTAAATATTGCATTTTTCAGGTCTGCTTTAAATATAGTGAAATAACAGTATAGAAACTATGACTTATTTTGTTTCTGCAGCATGCGCTTGTAGAGGGGCCACCCCCCTAAATGCACACAGATGTGCACACCCACAGAGAACATAAAGAGAGGAAAAAATAAGCAAATAGTTTTGCAAAACTAAGTTGGAGTTTTCCTACCTTTCAGATGATGCAGTCCTACACGAGTTTGTGTTGACACTGCACTAGTCAGCAAGACTTCACACTTGTGACCTTTAAAATAATTTCTCCGATTACAAAGCACAGTCACATCTATGCAATCTCTTTAGGAGCGGAAAAAGCTTTTACAGAGGAAGATATCCTCAAAGCAGGTTCATCCAATAAATTTTTGCCACTTTAGGGGCCCGAGGCATTAAACCCTAAGATTTTTTTTGCGTGCTATGGCTTCTGTTTCTTGTCATTTCATAGAATCATAGAATCATTAAGGTTGGAAATGACCACTAAAATCATCTAGTCCAACCAACAACCCATCCCTACCATGTCCACCAACCATGTTCCCCAGTGCCACATCCATATAGCTCTTGAACATCTCCAGGGACTGTTGACCTTTAGGTCTAGCATTTGTGTTTGGGGAAATAGCTTCTGTGTTTTTGTGAACAAGACATGTAGTGGCAGTGAAGCAGGTCTGTCCTGGGCCGTGCATATGTTCCAAAGTTGGCCAGAGCTCCAGGTGTGAGCAGCCAGATGTTTCTATACTAGAAATTTGAACCCAATTCATTTATCCATTATCCAAAGCAAGACATCTTTTGAGAGCAAACACTTGTATTCTGGTTCCAGTGATCATACGCATCTTGTTAGTACTCAACAAACAAATCCAACAGAATTTCAGTTCAAGTCTCCACCTACAGGGCCAATTCTGTTCCATGTGATCACATTTTTACACAGAGCCTTGACATTGTTTTGGGACATAACAAAGAAGTCACTGATCTGAGTAATCTTCCCTATTCGAAGCAGAAGCTATAGCTGAAAGTTAGATAAATCTATGCTCCCAAAAAGGGAAATTGGACCTGAAGAAAGCACGTCAGTGATGCCTGTCCTCAAATTGCTGGTCACCATCAGTGCTCGTTCGGTGCACAGTCCTCCTTCTCCTTTACATAATGGAAAAGAGAGAGGAGTTTTGGCCCAAATGCTAAGAAAAGCTCTTAGCTGAGGACATCCTGCTAGCTTATCCAGAAGTTATAGCTCATAACAATTACTGATCCAGGCAGACTCTGGCACAGTAAGATATACATTCAGTCAATGCATGAATGCATGCAAGGCCTGTATTATATCATCTTGGCATTTCCCCAGACCTGTCTCTCCAGACAGAAAACTCAGTTCCATTGTGATATCAGTTGAACCTTGAGTGTGATGACAGATCCAAAAACTATTTGATGTTTTATTTTTTTCTGAAAACCTGACCACCATTAATTAAGATTCAATACAACTCTAAACAAACAAACAAACAAATAAATAAGGTTGAGTTCTAATTGTTTTCCTGGGATACACAACCCTAGAATATTTTCTGCTGGACCTTCACTCCTGTTAGTTAAAAAACCATGGGAGAATTTTAGTTTATCAAGGAAGCCCCAATTTCCCATCATCCTAACAATCAAAAGAGCAGCAATGCATGTGAGTGATTGTATCTGGTCCTATACTAAGAGCATAAAACCAAAACGTCTGGCTAAGATTAGCGGCTTTCATTGTTGATTTGTTTTGTCAATGGAGAACAAAATGGGTGGAATGTATGTTAATTAGGACAGCACTTCTCTACAAGAAATGCAGAAAATTATATTATAGCAGGTATAAGAAAGAAGCGTTAAGGACTGAATGTGCGGTTGGTTGCAAGGTACAACTGCACTGCATTAACATTTATATCCATGGCTCTGGACCTTAAAATCTTGCAGGCATCTCTGACCTTTGTCAGCTCACACTCCTCTTCTGGACCATCCATAAAAAGTTTCCAAGAGCACATAGCACTATTCAAGCTACAGAAATGAATGCAGTTGAAAAGAAAAACCAAGGTCTGTAGGCAAAGTAGGCCTCTGCGAGACATATAGCTACACAGCAATCAATCTTGAGCAGCAACAAACAGCACTGAGAGATTCACCACACAAACTGTTTGAAAAAAATACCAGGAAACTTCAACATGCCTATCAGATCAGAGGTGGAAAGGATCCACCAGAGTTGCTGGTGCTGCAGTAGCATCACACTGCAACGTCAGCATTGGTCATGAGCCAAAGGCCTTCAGGCTTGCTTGTTGCCTGGAGGATATAAATGAAAGTCAGCAGGTGCAAAGGTGCAAGAAGTGCAGAATTGCATCATGTCTTTTCAAACTGTATTTATGCAGTAAATGAGACTCATTTCTTTCCACACTAAATCGAGACTGTTTTTGTGTTTTTTTTTTTGGCTTATGAATGCTTTTAGTTCAATTTTCATGTGTGTTCTCTATGGTTCCTCAGGATGCTTGAGGTGATTTATAAATGTGTGTAGAGACCAGGTGTATTGCCAGATGTTTATATCCCATTACAACAGGGCTTCACAATCCCTTCCAATGGAATGCCCGTTCTATATTATTTCTTTCTAATAGAGCATCATCTGGACTGCAGGGTATTCAAGAGTTTTCCCAGTGCAGGATTTTTCTTAACTCCCTTTTCTATCATCTCATTTCCATATTTAAAATAACACTAAGCCTTTAAACCTCTCTAAGTACTCTTTAAAATTAGAGCTCCTTTTATACAAAAAAAAAAAAATCAGAGAAATGTCAACGGTTCCAGGTTTAAATGAATGAAGACTGACTCACTGCCAAAAAAATTTTTAATCTTGAAGCTTTACCTACATTCACTTTTATTACGTTTCTCTTCATCGCATATTTAGAAATAGTAAAAACTGTTTCATTGCATAGTTCCATAAGTTGCAATTTCAGATCACTCTTAAATATAACTGTGGTAAAAAAAGAGCCCATAGTCCAGAAGCTGGACTGGTCTAAAGAGGCAAAAAGATCATTGTCCATGGCTGTATTATCAAGTGATAGAAAGGAAAAGAGAATGCAACTGGATTTAATTAGTAGTCAGCATTGTAAGCACCAGGTATGGGGAGGTAAGATTTTTCTTGGTATGCTTTAAATCATAGAATGGTAAGTTCATGTGTACGAGGAGGTAAGAACAAGCAAAATAAAAGTATGAACGTCCCACGAAATTTTGTTTTAAAATTATTTTTTAATTTTGGGTGCTGTAAAAGTATGGAAGACCTGAGAAAGTCCATTTGCTAAATGTCAACGTTAGCCAAAAAAATCCTTTCACATGAATTTTTTCACATTCATCACACTCATTCTTCCCAGAGTTCTGTATCGTGAGAATGACTAAACTGCTTCCCTCCAAAGGCTGCGCCTGGATAAGTAAGTGTAGATGAGACAAGGTCTTAGCAGCAGACCCCGAACAGTTGGTGATATCGCTCACACGAGGAAGGATGAGGCAGGATGCAGTTTACAGATCTAGGACAGCACAGTGAATGTAATCATGCCAGGCACATTCACTGGCAGTTCAAACATATATAACTGCATATGTTATTGGTATGTTTTACATTTTAAAAACTTCAGAACTATTTTCAATGGTATTTCTTGATACAATACTTACAGGAATTTGTTTTTGCAATTTAAAGAGAAAAAAGCTTTGTGAAAAGTGTAAAGAATGGCAGGCAGTGGGGAACGGAGCACTGATCTGTCCCAGATGATGTAATTATTAGCACCGGGAGACCATCAGGGAAACATGAGGAGTCAGCATCTTACTGCTATGTCTTGAACACAAGGACAAAAACTCATTGAGCTCAAAGTATGATTTAATATGGAACATGTTATCAACGGAAAAGAAAAAAACAGCACAGAATTCTCTATCTTATACGTGGAATTGTACCACCACCCAAGATGAACTGAAACACCCTGAGATTAATAACTTTAAACATCCACACTAGAGGTCTGCACTAGAGGTTAGTTTCCCAAAATACAGAGAGAAAAGCATCTTCTTTTGTACTGGTAGGTTTGTTGTTTTTTCTATATGCAATACTTGAAGCATATGGACACGTGGATGCTGGCTGCTGTGCGATATACATAGCAGTGCTGTCAAATGATTAGGCACAGCTAGAATTCAGTGTGCTTCTTTATAGTAGCTTCATATTGCTGAAGGAGACTACATACATGCATTCCGCTTTTGTATCCACTCAATCAATTTTGGAAATCAATATATAACCCTCTTTTCTTTTAGCTCTGTCTCTGCTGGTGATTCCTTCAAAAACACCATCTCCTCAGATGGATCTTTTCCTAAGGAAGGCCTTTGCTGTTGGAATCTTGCCTCTACTACCCTCTCCTATCCCAGCCACTGTCCCCAGCCCACACAAGGCATGGTGAGCTCTGAGGAACAACTACCCATCACTGGGCTTAGGGTGTATGCCAACCCCCAGCACAGCCTCAATGAAGGCAACACTGCCTTGAGGGGAAGCACTAAGGTGCATAGAGCAGTAAAGTTGTCAGCGACCTTTTAATGGAGGTGAGCAAGTGTCCAGGGTAATCCTTCACTGGAAGTGAGCGAGTGCACAACCACCACACTCTACAAAATGAACAGCTTTTGGGTGAGTCCAGGAGCCACCTTTCAAGAGCCCTGCTCAGCAGCCCACGCCAGGCTGGCGTCGACGGTGTGAAGGCAGGCAAGAGGGTATGCAGAAGGCACACGGCCAGCTGC
>NW_024885101.1:0-8806 GCF_019232065.1 Centrocercus urophasianus | reverse complement strand
CCCCCCCCCCAGCTCCGGGCTCTCCCCGCCAGCGCTGGGCGCATCAAAGCGGGGCCGGCGGAGCGGTCCTGAAAGGGCGGTACTCAAACACAGGGGAAAGGGAGAAGAAAAAAAAAAAAAAAAAAAAAAAGAAAGGAAAAAAAATATAAATAAGGAGGAAAAGAGGAGGGAAGCGCTCCCCGCAACGCCCGGGGCATTCCCCCCCCCACCTCGCGCGCCCCCTGTGAGAGGCGAGCCTCCCGCGCGCAGGCTTTGCACCGTTCGGGTGGAAAAATGAAATAATTCTATTTTGGGGAGAGGATTTTGGTTCCTCCTCCCGGTATCCCGGAGCGCGTACGGAGTTGCCAGGACCTTATCAAAGCGCAGAGCCGCAGCCGCCGCCCCCGGGCGGGAGCACTGCGCGCCGCCGCCGCCTTAAAGGGACCGGAGCCCTCCGTGCCCCCCCCCCAAAATCCTCCCAGCGCGGGTTTCTGCCTGGTGCTGCGGGTTTGTGGGGGAGCTCGGAGGGCAGCGGAACTCGGTGGAAAGTTTTCTTCTCCAGGAGAAAATAGGGCGGGTCCAGCCCAGTTGTTTATTTTTTAATTATTTATTATTTTTAATTGTTAATATTTTTTTTTCCTTAATAAACGATCCAAAGGCGTGGGTTTTTTTTTTTTTTGTTTTGCATCCTGTTAAAAAAATTTTTATTTGAAATCGGCAAAAACATGCGGGTTTGTTTTCAAATTCAACCCCCTCACTCCCCTCCCCCCCCCCCCCCAACCCCGGCCCCATCTGTTAAATATTAAACAGGCACGGAATTGAGTTGTTTTTAACTTCATGAGAAAGGTTTTAATTAGGGACCGGCCCCCAAACCTGTCCTGTGCCTCCTCCCCTGCTCCGGGCTGGACACGGGGTCCTCCTGGCAGGAGCCCGGCCCTGCAGCCCCGTTTCTGCCCTGCAGCCCCATTTCCCTGCTGTTTGAACACAGGGAGCACTGTGCACCCCAGGTTTGGTGTGCACGGCTCACAAGCAGGTGGCCAAGCTGTGAGGAGGGTAATGCCATGGCCTTTAATGTTGAGCACTGATTAGTTTTTATGATTATCATCACTAATTCTGAGATTGCAGTCCTCTGAGAGGCACTGCTTCTCTCTCCCATACTGACGAACAAATATTTTGGGGTAAAGCCCCACTCTTGCAGCACCTCTGCATTGCAGCACAGCCCCATGTGCCAGCCCCTGCTGCATGCACCCCATACCCAGGTGTCAGTCAGGCTCAGTCAGGCTCAGCACCCCATCATCCCTCTTTTTGCTGGGGGAAAAGGCTTTGGAAAATGAGTCCACACCTCCGGATTGCCCCTGGGGCTGGGAGGGGGGTGGCAGTGACCCTACTTGTGCCCCTATCCTGGCAGCTGGCACAGCAGGGAGAGCCCAGCTCTGTGCCCAGTGCTTAGCAGGACCCTGGGGAGGATGGAAATCAGAGCTGTGGCCATAAAGCTGCACGTCTCCTGCATGCCCAAACTGCCTTCTCTTTGCATGCTGCTGAAAACACAACTGGTTCACAGCATCCCTCACCCAGGGAGCTCAGCACGTGGCATCCTTTAAAGCTGCAATTTCGTTAGCTCTTGGATGGCTGAGCAAGCAGAGCCACACACAGCAGTGAGGAGCTGGCCCTGTGCAGGTTATGGATGCATGGCCTGGACAACCTGTGCTGGTAACATGAAATAAAACATCAGCAGATTTGTTGTTGCTCCCAATTACATATTTTTCAGGCCTGAGAATGTCTGCCATCAGACAGGGAAAGCAAACTTTCTGCACAAGTCCTGTAAGACCAAGCAATGAAAGCCATCTCTGGGCCCAACAAGCAGTTACAAACCAGCAGCATCGCTGGTAGTTTTGCTGCTGGTGGTGGCAAGAATGGACGTTCCACTATGTGACAGATGCCACTGAACCATAAGTGCAGTCCTTTCCTCCCATCCCCGGCCCCTCACCATGGTAGGGCAGCTCCTCACCCAGGACAGACCGGGAGGGAACAGATTCCTGCTTGATGCCACGTCTGAACTTGCTTTGAAACAACCCAACGGATAAAAAACTCTCTGCATCCCATCTGCTGCCGTAGCACTGCCAATTAACCCACTGTCATGGAGACTGAAAAGCGTTTCCACTTTGGAAGAAAATCTCCACCCGTATCATTTCAATGTCACAGGGGCACAAAGGTGCCAGGTAACCACGCCATTTCCCCAGGTCCTGTTGTGCCATCACACTGCCCACAGCTGTGCAGCTCAGGTGCATCATTCACAGCGCTATTTGGGACCACACGCGCATTGCACAGCCCACCACAGAACAGCTCTGACACCAAACGTGGCCTCTTTGGGGACAAAAGGAGAGGAGGGCGAGCGCCTGGGGATGGGGCTTTGTGCTCAGTGCCCGTCCTCCTCCCAGGGCTGCAGTGGCCCCATTCATTTCTGCGGTGTCCACTCAGGGAGCCTATTTTCTCCTCCTGCCCACAGGGAAGAGGCACGTCGTGCCGGAGGGTTGAAAGCAATCTGATGAGCCAGGCAGGCAGCAGTGGGTACAAGGAGGTCTTCCGCAGTTTTCTTCATCTTTATCAGCTCCTGGAAGTCCTTGTTCGTAGATCTACAGGGAATCTCTGTGCTAAGGTAGCAGCTGCAGTCATCAAGAAAGCAGAGTATCTTTGAATTTCCTTCTGATTTTCTAGTCTAAACTTGAATCTGAATTCCCAGGCTGAACAGCAGGAAAATTAACTATTTATATTTTATTTGTTAGCTCTTCTTTTTTATTATTATTTTAGATATAAATTCAGTCAATGGGTGAAAAAAATGACTGCAAAATGCTCTGTCGAGTAGCATCACCTGGCTGTGGCAATGCCCTCGTGGTGCCCCTGCAAAGGGCGGACACGTCGCTCCTTGCTGGATGCTGTGCATCACATCCACGGGCAGAGCAGAGAAGCTTGAAGTCACATCACGGCACCAAAAAGGAATAATTTTAGATGAAAAGAATCCGTGCACAGTGAAGCTCCGTAACAAAGAGAAATGAAATGTTTTGTGAGAGCTTTTTCGGAGCAGATAGTGAGGAAAAAAAACACCATAGGAGAGAAGAAAGCAGTGGGAGCCATTAAGGACACGAGGGCTGAGCCAGAGAGGCTGCACGGCGCAGTGCTGGCAGAGGTGGTCCGTACTGCAATGCTCTGTGTTGTGCTGCTGCAAGTAAGGGCTCAGCCCTTTGCCTCCCTCCAACCATGAGGCTGCTGTTTCGTGGTGCACTGCTTCACAGGAGCTGTCTCCAGTGGCCATCTTCCTGCACAAGGGAGGTTTGACACCTGCTATGGTAAGGTTTGGAGGGGACACACAGCTCTCCTGCCTGCCATTATCCATGGGCACAGCCAAGCCAAGAAACCTAAACTTTGAATCACAGAATCATAGAATGGCCTGGATTGAAAAGGACCACAATGATCATCTGATTTCAACCCCCCTGCTATGTGCAGGGTCACCAACCAAGCTGCCCAGAGCCACATCCAGCCTGGCCTTGAATGCCTCCAAGGATGGGGCATCCACAACCTCCTTAGGCTTTGTGGCTGATCCTCAAAGTGCTTACATCTCTTGGTGCCAACACATCCATCCGAGCCTCCCCTTCCTCATCCCTCCACGGCTTTGGTAATTCACAGCATAGAGATGCCTACATTTCCCATGGTGCTTCCCCTGCACACAGCAGCACACCGAGTACAGGGCAACACCTTCCTCTGCCCATCCTCAAAGCAGTGACAAAGCCTCCAAGCACAGAATCACAGCATGGTTTGGGTTGGAAGGGACCTCAAAGATCACACAGTTCCAACCATCAGTCCACACCATCAGGTCAGGCTGCCCAGGGCTCCATCCAGCCTGGCCTCAAAGGATGGGGCAGCCACAGATACCACCCAGCCCAGCCAGCACCACTCACTCACGTAGCAATCCATCAGTGCTGCTGGACAAGAGCAGAGGCAGCAGAGCACACAGCAGTACGGGCCAGGGGCTGACGTCACACACTGTCATAGGCTCAGCTCTCACACTGGTGGTCACGTTGATAACGAGATCAAAGGCTTGCGAGTATTTCAACACAAGTGCCGGGAACAGTCTTGATCAGAATAAGAGGAAGGCCCTGTATACAGATGACATGAGAGGTTTGCAACCCACATGTGAACCTTTGAAGTTATTCTTCCTCTTTTTTTTTTTTTTTTTATAAACTAGTTTAACATCATTAGTTTAAGAGGTATAAAACCAATCGGCGGGGTAATCTCTCCCTGTACTGTGAGCACAGTGTTATCCACACGCAGACGTGCTTTTGCCATGAAGAAAAAAGCACTGCCAGAGATACTCAAAAATAAGACAAGAAAACACACAATTAGTTCTGTGGGATTTGAAGTTCATTTCACAAATCGACAGACTTTTGTTACCGACTATTGCCAGATAAGTCCGATACATTTTCTCTTCCTATAATCCTTTTAACATTTCCATTCCCCCCTACAGACTCTCTGCCTTGATGTTTTGTTCGGAGCACTCCCTGCTATCTGCACACGTTTGGCCAGATTTTTCCGACTTGAAAGGGGCACCGTATCAGCATTAAATGTTCTATGAGAGCTGATAAAACGCACACGAGCACTTTGCTATCTATTAACATTTTTGAACTGCTTCCTTCACCTGCACGGAATAGTGATTGAAAAGAGGGTAGGGGCAAAAAAGGGGAACGAGGATATTTATGGCCAACTTTCCACAGCTTGTTTTTTCCACAAGCCCTTCCTCATTGCACATGAACCAGATGCTGCTTTCCCTGCTGCTTCATGTTCCAGTAAGTGGTGGAGACCAGGTCCTGCTCTCACGGCAGCTCCTTGCCTGGCACAGCCCTGGGGACAGGGGCTGCCTGTGGCACTGCCCTGGTGCCAACACGTGCCTGTTGGGTGCAGAACCTCATGAGGCTCAGCACTGCCAAGCTGCACCTGGACCACGGCAGCCCCAGCTATCAGTACAAGCTGGGGACAGATGGAGCACAGCCCTGATAACAAACACCTGGGGGTACTGGTGGATACCAGCTGGACTCTTGCAGCTCAGAAAGCCAACTGGACCCTGGGCTGCATCCAAAGCAGGGTGGCTAGCAGGATGAAGGAGGGGGTCTGCCTCCCTGCTCTGTGCGACCTCACCTGCAATAAGGGCAGTGAGGCACTGGCATCCATGGAGATGCTCAGTTCAGGCTGGATGGAGTCTGAGCACCCAACGGAGCTGTGGGTGTCCCTGTTCATTGCAGGGCAGTTGGGCCAGGTGTCTTTAAGGGTCCCTTCCAACTGCAACAGTTCTATGATTCATCTTGGAGCAGTGGAAGCATGTCCACTGATGGCCTTGCTACAGGAGGGGAGGACAGCAGTGCAGAGGCTGCCAGGGGCAGATGCACGATGCCACAGCATGAGCACTGAGTGTGCTACACAAGGATTCTGAATCCAAGTGGCCTTGGGGCTCTCCATCTGCTGCCCTGTGGGTGTGGTGATGTGACCCTCAGACACCACACAGCACGACAGCGGGGTGTCACAACCGCAGGAGAAAGCCCAGGAGCCAGTGGAGCATCAGTGTGGGAAGGCCCACAGCAGATTCCATCCCATTTGCTCATGGAAACAGGAACATTTTTTCCATGCGTGCTAAGTGAAGCCGTTCTCCTGCGTGCCCGGAGCGGCGTGCGCTGGCACCGGCCCTGCAGAGGGTGGATGCTGCGGGCAGAGCGTGGCCAACTCCTGGCACCACGAGGGGCTGCAGAGGAGGAGAGATGTACGATGTGTTACAGCCCGAGCTGCTGCGATCTGGTTCTGCAATGTAATCCTTTTTGTTTTCTGGCCGCCTGCTAGAGCTGTGTAAAAATGGTTGCTTGAAAACTCAACTAAGTATGAAGTGCACTCACTGAAAATCTCGGCAAGGAAAGGAAATCCAAATGTTTTGAGTTTAACTATTAAACATAGTTTCCAGCTAGTGTGCTCAGAATTCGAAATTAAACAAATGAAAGAAACATGTTTCAATGGTTTTATGTAGGCAATAATGTCATTAACAGGAAATCAAGAAATTGGGCTTTGCAGCTGCAGCAAGAAGGTTAACCCTTCCTGTGCAGGGCACTCTGACCCCAATCTGCCACCAAGCATCCCAAGCACACTGAGCTGAGCAGGCTCTGGCTTGGGGAAGGCAAGAGAAGGGACACGGGTGATGAGCCTCTGGGCTTTCCTCATCAGTGGAAACCTAAGCCTCATCCCTGCACTGCCAATGGGCCCGCAGTTGCAGCCCCAAAGGCCCCGGAGTTTCCTGTAAACACACAGCTGCTTCTTCTCTGAGCCCAATCAATGCTGGAAACATCACCAAAAGTATCCCCACCATCCATCACATGGAGGGGGCAATAAGCCAGGAGAAAACAGAAGGCAATCTTTTTGCTATCTAAGGCATATTTCCATGACTGGAGATGCCTATGCTCAAACACACCATGCAGGACACAATGTGAGCATGGCTGTGGCACTGGGAGTGCCCCAAGGATCCCTCTTGGCTTTGTACCAGGGGAAACAGCCTCCTGGGATGATCTAAATGGCTCATGTGGGCAGTCTGCCTGAAAAGAGATGGGGTGGAATGCCATGGGATGGGATGGGATGAGACACCGTGGGGCACCATGTCACAGAGTGCCATGGGATGCCACAGGATGGGACTCTTTATCTTGAATCTGCTTCTGTCACAGAGCAAAAGCAGCCTTTGGGCTTTGGGCTGGCATGGAGCTGCAGACATGGTGCATCCTGAGGGCAGCCAGCACTGCGGAGCCTGCAGTTCCCAACCATGTTTCGTGCAGATCCAGGTCTGTGAGCTGAGGCTTGCCTCAGGCATTGGTAACACATATTTCAGCTCTGGTCCCATTTATCCACCCCGCCTATGCTACTGATAATAGACTCATTAAAAGCACAACAGAAATGCTGAATGAGCTGCCTATTGTTCTAGACATAACACAGTAACACCAATTCTGTAGATTTAGCCAATATACCTTCATCCTACCATTACGCAGGCACACACCCAACATGAGAACAGAAAGCAGCTTATATTAAATTGATTTCAGTTTATAAATAATGTAATATCTGTGCAGGCTAAAAAAACAAGTTACTTAATCTATTTAAAAGCATGTAGTTTGCACAAGCTCATACCCACTCACATCTGCTATCGGAGTGCACACAGATAATTAGGCTCTTATGTGATACACCTGACAGCAGACTGGAAAGGTCTGTAAGGGGTGTAAGGAAAATGACAAAAACCTGTGGG
This sequence comes from Centrocercus urophasianus, assembly GCF_019232065.1. Classification (NCBI taxonomy): domain Eukaryota; kingdom Metazoa; phylum Chordata; class Aves; order Galliformes; family Phasianidae; genus Centrocercus; species Centrocercus urophasianus. Next base: position 1,512 of record NW_024885101.1, on the reverse strand, counting down.
CAGGTACCTGGGGTTAATCAGCACCCAGCCCTGAGCTCCAGCAGCTTTAGGAAAGCCACTGTGCTTGGGAAGCACAGAGCAGCACAGTGCTTTGGGCTGCTGGGCAGCCTGGGCCCTGCGGGATGAGCTGCTGCCCAGCTGCAGTGCACTAAATCCATTCATCTGCTATGGCAGTGATGCAGGTCAGGAAGGAAGGATGACACCGGTATAAAACCTGTTGTACACTGCTATAAAGCACTAAGAGAAGGAATAAAAATCAAAGCGATGTGTCTGCTGGCACTGCCCAGAGCACAGCTGTGTGGAGTGCGGCCGCAGCGCGGGGTGCACAGTGCATTTCTTGGCAGCAGCCACTGCCCCTTTCCTTTGGCCATCCCCTTCTTGGGGAGTGCTTTGTGCATTAGATCAGGGATCGCATCCAGTTAAAAATAGCCCTCCCCCGCACAGAAAAAATAGGCAAAGAAAAGAGCTATTTATACCCTGGATCGATTCCTCGCTCTGATTCACCCTGCAGCCACGGGACGGTTGTGCAAGGCGTGAGGACACAGCCCTCAGACTCCGAGCACTTCTAAAATGGTGATGTTAGCCCACAGGGTTTATGAGCAAACTGCTGAGATGGGCTTCACCTGCTCCAACCCCCCCCCTTCATCTGGGTCAGGGCTGCTCCTCACTGCCAGCCTCAGCCTGGCACGCAGGCAGCTCCAGTGCCAGCTCCAAACGTCCAAAGAGAATCGGATGCATTGCCAAAGAGTGTGACAAAGCTCAGGGAGAACGATCAGACCAACCTGCCTCGGCAGACAGGCTTAAATATGGATAAAGATAGCTGGAATAATATAGACACATTTTTTTCCATGTTGTTTTCTGTTTTGACTCCTTTTGGATTATTCAAAGGGAGGTGCGGGCTTTGATCTCCTCTATTGGCAATATTTTTTCATCTAGGTTTTATAGTTTGAGAAGAGATGTTACATGCTTGCAACAGAGACTATCAATATGATGTGGGTCTGAACAAAAAAACTGGTGTCAGGTTCTCCATTTGGAGTGTTACCTCAAGCTTTGAAGTTCGTAATGATTCAAAAGCATCTAGAGCTGCTACAAATGTTAATAAAATTAAAGCCATCTGAAAGTGAGGCTTGCATGTGCCTTTGAAAGTAGGTCTGTGATCAGTTATTACCCTCAATTACCTTGTTGTCCACTCTTTTAGCTCGAGGTTAAACTCTTAACACTTCGCTTTGAAGTGGTTATCCTTTTATCTATGACCGGACTGAGGAATTTAAGGGCAATAATCAATGAGAGCTTCATAAGAATAAAGGGGAGACAAGGCAAGGGACAGAGGTGTGAATGTGCCCTATAGGGCTGGAGGGGTTCTGGGGGGCTGCCGGGGACACCGTGCTCTGTGATATGATCTTAGGGGATGGGGGGGGAAGGGAAAGAAAAGGGGGGGAGAAAGAAAAGAGGAAATAAAAACAACAAAAAAAAAGAGCCCCATCAATTTCCAAACCACTGCTAAAAATAAAG
>NW_024885100.1:1387522-1513423 GCF_019232065.1 Centrocercus urophasianus | reverse complement strand
CAACCTGGGCTATGGGAGGTGTCCCTGCCTGCAGCAGGGGGTTGGGATGAGATGCTCTGAAAGGTCCCTTGCAACCCAAACCGTCCTGTGATTCTGTGATCTGACTTGTAAAAAAAACCAAACTTTGGACTCCACAATTAGGCACGTTAATTAAATGAAGTGGCTACAGGAACTGCTGTGCACCTGAGCAGCTCCACACTGTGTCCTTCCAGCACAAATGAAGGCACTGAGGAAGACAGCAGGACTGGCAGCGAGGGCAGTTTACACTCAACTGTGAGTACATGCCTTCCCAGCACAAGCTGTGAGAAGCCATGGTGAAGTTCTTTGTGCCGTTCACTTCCTTCATTTGTGCAGAGCCGTGTCTCGGGGCCCTGTCCCAGCACACCGGCTGATGAGGATGACTGGCACCCCAAGGACTGTTTTGGACAGGTAATTTTCACACCGGCTCACTCACCTTATTTCCTCCCTGCAGCTTTATTTTGAGATACAGAGCCATACCAAAAGTACAGGTACTGCTTCAGGGAAAGGAAAGCAACACAGAACGTACGAACTCAGCACTTTATTTGATCAGTGCAAGCTCACAATTACTCCAGATTCGTTTTCTCCAATAACTGAATTCATAAATAACAAGTTAGTGATTCCTTTAAGCACAGGTGACCGACAGCCAAGCCCTGAATCTGCCTCCCAGCTTTGTTTTTACAGCTCATCGAGGAAGGGAGTATTGCCCAGGTCTCCGCTGGCTGCCATCGATTTCTTCCCGCTGACAAATTTCTTTGCAGCCTGAAAATACATCAGAAAATCAGTGTAAGGAAACGTTCACTACAGCAGTCAGAAAGCAAAGAACACAGCACAACCACAGCGGGTTCCCTTGTGCTGCCTGAGCTTCGGCTGCTCCAACAGGACGGCACAGTGACACGAGGAGGCGCTGGCTCCTCAGAAGGGGTCACCCTGCACGGCAATGAGCGACGGCCTGCGGGATCCTGCGGCCCTGCCACAGCTCGCGTCACAGCAGCAATGGGCGAGCGGAGACTGGGAAACATTTGCGGTCTTACAAGTTCCGTCCCTGAACGACTTTTGGACGGAGTTTGCTTCAAGTATCGTGAAGGCAGGAGCTCAGAACGGCACATGTGGTTGTGCCAACGTCCTGCTGGCAGTGCCGCAGCCCCGGTCTGCACAGCGAGCACTTCGCCCTCAGCAGTCAACAAGCTGTGCCACCACGTGCCCAGACTGAGACTTGCGCCGAGTCTCAGTGCTGTGTTGGGCTTTGTACCCTCATCTACACTCATTTTATGTAAGTCAGTAAATGTGTCATTGACTTCATTCATTGACTTCTGTTAATAAAGTAAAGATGTTAAAAGCCAGCCAGCTGTATTGTTGATGAACCGCCTCTCTCGTGATTTAAGGACACACGGATGAGCGGCGCCTGTCAGGAACTCGCACAGCCACGAAGGCACACGCGGCAGGGACTCACATTCACAACATCAGCAGAGGTTACAGAGTCGATCCTCTGAGCGACCGCAGCAGGCGCAGTGTGCGTGCCGGACTGCAGCGCCTCGCAGCCGATCTCGTTCAGCAGCCCTTGCGCCGTCTCCACCGACATCAGGTAGGCAGCCTTCAGCTGATTCCTGCCCCACGACAGGGAGAGGTGAACACACCCGCCCCAGGACCACCACGAGCGCAGCGAGGCCTTCAGCCCCTGCAGCTCTCAAGACCCCTCTGTTCTGCAGCTTCTTCCCTTTCTGCAGTGAGCAGAGGGGCACCGCAGTCACACGCGGGCAGTGGGGGACGAGGCGCCGTGCCCCGGGACCGTGCACCGCCCTCAGGGCCGGGGATCCCCAGCTGAGCAGCGTCTTTCTGCTTGAACTAATGAATGCAACTGCTCCACCACAAGACAAAATCATCAAGCTGACAAATCAGATGTGAAACTGGTCACAGACTGTCATGAAGACCAGACACAGAAAAGAGCCATTCTCGCGTAACTGACAGAAGCACAGATGGGAAGTGGGGAGCTTCCCTGCTGAACAGTTCAACCTCAACCTTTTGTTAAGGACCAACAGGCTCTGGCTGTGTTTCCCTTCTTCCCCTTGAGTCAAATCTGCCCAGCAGTGCTGTTCTGTACAGCCCAGATGTGGCAGCTCAGTGCCTGCAGCACTACTGAGCACAACGCAGCACAGCCCAAGCCAGGAGCCCCAAGCCAGGCTGGCACTGCTGGCACTGCTGCCCCTCTGGAGGTTTCCCCGCACTGAACTCCCCTAAAGGAACACAATCTTGGAGCACCTGGATGCAGTGCTGCTAATCCAGTGCTTCACATTTGCAGATCCTCAGCACTGCTGTCCTCTGAAGGCTCAGAGCATAGCTGCTCAATACAACTGTTGCTGCAGTGTGAGTGCAGAGCAAACTGCCGACACTGCAGCCCAGGATTCCAGCATGCTGGTTGTAGTATGAAGCAGCTACCTGCAAGAATTAATTTACCTAACAAGATCCTTACAGGAAATACTGCAAGCAGAGGGTTAGTGTCGCCCCTGAAAAATACTGGAGAGCAAAGCAGTCCATTGGTGGTGCTCCCACGTCACTGCGAGGCGCTACAGAGCCCTTCCCCACAAAAAGGGCCCCAGCCGCAGCGCAGCATAGCCTGCACTCACTTTGCCTTTGCGACGTCCTCCTCCGTGACAGCGCCCTGCACGGCTGCTTTCAGCTGGTTCATAGCAGCTCTGATGACCTGAGGAAGATGAGATCGCTTAGGGCTTCTTCCAGCATTAATTGGCAACGCGGCGTCTGATCTTCAGCTGCAAGCTGAGCAGCTTTGCAACAAAACTGAAACTACTGCAATCGCTGCCAGAACAGACTAAAGAAAGCAGTGTGGGTTGGAACCACCACAAATTAAGCTGTTAATTTGTACGGCACCTCCACCCTCCGCGAGAACATTTCACCCCAACCCACACCTCTCACGCTGACCCACGCAGCCCTGCAGACAGCAGCACGGCCCGCAGCACGGCGCCCCGCGGCCCACACCTGCATCGGGCGCTTCTCACCGCCCAGATGATGCAGGGAGCCCCACGAGCTGCTTCTGCTGCCCCATCGCCGTGCAGCTCTGGCACAGGCTGCCAACACCCCCATTCCAGCCAGCCGCTCACCTCCCCAGTGTGTGCAGCCTGAGATATGGTATAAAACCCAAAGATTCCGGAATCCGAGTAATTCACGTTAAATGCAGAAGCCTGTAAAACAAACACCATTATCCATTGTTTCAACTATCACAACGATGCAGCATCAAGCAGAGGAAGACATTTACTATCAGGGTCCAAAGGCTGGAAGATGCCAGGCCACATCTGTGCGAGGATGACACTGAGGAAAGAACTACAGGGGCTGCACTGAAGGTAGTGCTCCTGTTTTATTACATCAGCCCACGCCATCAGAGGCGGATGTGGGTGGGATGGTGGCAGAGGCTGAACCTTCCCACCAATTTAACTGCATTTTGCTGCTGTGTCGCAAACGGCTGCAGGGGGGCACTGACAGAGCAGTGTCTGACATGGAAGTGTGTATGCAGCAAAGGGGTGTCACTGACTTTCCCCCACAGAAAAAAATGGCACCCACTGACACCAATGAACAGCTGTGAACGCTGATGGAGACCCAGTGGTGACTGCTGGCACAGTGAGCGCTGGGGGTGCCGCATTCTGCAGTGACAGCAGCTCACCTCTGCTGGTGCAGGTTTGTACGAGTGCAGCATGCAGCTCCTGTTCACTGCTGGTGAAAACGCACAGCGAGTGGCTGTGCTGAAGAACTGTGTTCTGTAGCTGAGGATTTGTTCTATCACATGGCGTTGCTGTGCTCTTTGTATCTATTGTCATTTCCATTGAAAGGAAAATTGAAAAGGAAGCACTACTTTCAGAATGAGCCACGTAACTAATTATGACCCTAGATGGAAATGGCAGCTCTCAAAGGACAGCACGGCTCTTACTCAAAACCTCAGAGTGCAGGAACCCCTGGAACTTACATCAAAAGGCTGCATGGTTGCTTTGGCAATGCCCTGGTACAGCTTGCTGGTAACATTGCCTCCCCTCTTGATAAGTGGTCCAGCACCCAAAACGTGCTGCAGGACACTGAAAGCATTTGCTTCTGCACTTCCAAAAGCAGCTCCTTCTGCTACAACAGCAGCGTGGACAAGGCTGTGGCCACTCTGTTCTCGGATTTCTCCTAAGAGTACAGTAACAGGAAAAAAAGCTAATGCACTGTTCAGTTAAAAACTATTAGAGGAATAAAAACATTTGTAGCCAGGAGTTTCTTCAGAGGGAAATCAAGGTGTGGATTTCTACATCTGCACTCCTTTTACTTTAAAGCCCATCCCCCTTGTCCTCTCACTATATGCTGCTGTAAAAGGTTGGTCCCCCTCCTGTTCATAAGCTCCCTTTAAGTCCTGGAAGCCCGCAATGAGGTCTCCCTGCAGCCTTCTCCTCTCCATGCTGCACGCCCCGGCTCCTCAGCCTGTCTGCACAGCAGAGCTGCTCCAAGCTCCGAGCATCTTCATCGCCTGCCCTGGCCCCGCTGCAACAGCTCCCCCCCTTGCTGTGCCGGGCCCCAGGCCTGGACGCAGCACTGCAGCTGGGGGCTCCGAGGGCAGAGCAGAGGGGGACAATCCCCTCGCTGCCCGCCGCCCCCCTCTGCTGCTGCAGCCCAGGATGCAGTCGGCCTTCGGGGCTGCGAGCGCAGGCTGCTGCCTCACGTCCAGCTCTTCGTCCACCAGAACCCCCGCGTCCCTCTGCGCAGGGCTGCTCTCTGTGAGCTCTTCTCCCAGTCTGCACACACCTGGCGCTGCCCCGACCCGAGCACAGCACCCCGCGCTGCGCCTCGCTCGGCCTCAGCAGGTTCTCGTGTGCCCCTTCTCCAGCCTGTCCAGGTCCCGCCGGGTGCCGCCCTCCCTTCTGCTGTGCCATCGCAAACTGCTCCGCGATCTTCCCAGGCACAGAGGTGATGCTCACCAGCCTGTAGTTCCCCAGCTCCTCTTTCCTCCCTCTCTTGCAAATGAGTGATGGTTGCCTCTTCACCTGACAGCCACAACTTTTCAAATATGATGGAAGCAGCTCAACAGCCACTTCAGCCAGCTCCCTCACCCCACCATGCACGTCACCTGGCCCCATGGACTTGTACACATTCAGGCCCACGAGGTGGATTCGGACTTGTTCTGCACATACAGTGGGATTCTGCTCCCCCATTTGTCAGCAAGAAGCTCAGAAGTGTGAAAAATATGGCAATCCTGCCACCAGTGAAGGCTGAAGCAAAGAAGTGAGTACCTCAGCATTCTCAGCCCCCCCTTGCATTTACCACAGGGGGTATGCTCTCCCTTGTCTGTCTCTGCTGACCAATGCACCTACAGGGCCCCTTCTGTATGTGGGGATGTCCTGCCCCTCACCAAGTTCAGTTCCATCTGTCTCAGCCTCCCTAATCCCATCTCTGCAGGACTGGACAGAACTGCAGTGCTCTTCCCAGGTCACAGACCCCTGCAGCCCCTCACCATCCTCCCAAGGCACTCTAAGTCTCCCTCCATATTTTGCAGTCTCATTGTTGCAGCCTCCCCTGGCCCAACCCGAATAAGCAGGAGCAGTAGCCATTTCTGGCTTTATCAGACCCCTCAGTCCCTTCCCAACATCCCACAACAGGTGGGGTCCCACAAACAGATGCAGCACAGCCCAGAAGCTGGTCCGCGTGTACACGGGGGGCATTGTGCCTCTGCTCCCGGCCCCCCCCAACACCATGTCCACCGCCCTCTCAAAGCCCTGCAGGCCCCTGGCTGCTGCAGGCTGCTCTCATCTCAGCCTGAGGTCTCCTGGATTTCCAGACCTGACTCTCATGCTGCCATCCTCACTGCAGAACATGCCTGCACTGGAGCTGATTGCCTCGGAGAAATGTGAAATATTTGTCCTGTTCATTATGAAAGTGTTTATCCTCATCCTAGAAGCTGAAGTTATCCCATTCAAGTGGTAACAATTTCCTATTTTTCCATCTGACTACAAAGTGATCTGACACCCCAACCAAAGAACAGACTGCAGTATTATACAGACGCTGCTCTGAAAGAGCAACACAGTGCTTTGCGTTTCAGAAAAGGCTTCACACAGTCCAACAGCCCTTCCCAAAGGAGCTACCAGCAGCTCCAGTCAACTTCCTGCCTTCCCCAGCTCTTTAGAGAACCTCCCCATACACAGTGAGCTAAAATAGACCCTTGCATTACATGTTAAGATAGACATGATTGTGCAGGTCAAACTTTGTCAAGCATATGGGTTTTCTTTTTCCCAAAACAGTGGGAGAAAGAAAATCCTCTGCTTATTTAGAGAGACACCCCTGAGCGGGCATTTCCCACACAGAGCATAGAGCACAACTGTGCAGTTTTCATTGCAACTCAACGAATAGTGTAGTAACAACACCAAGAGGAGCCCCGGCAGCAGAGCCGCACTCACCCCCCCGGTAGGTGGCCTTTGCACTGGAGATGCCGGCTCCGCTGCGGATATTTAGGAACTGCTCTGCCACTTGCTTCAAGTCGGAGTGCTTCACACCTGTAATGCAACAGTTTATTCCAAGTAATGTCACGTTATTGGAAAACCATCAGTGACAAAAGTTTCTTAAACACACCACAACACAGAACTTGTACAGCAGTTTCTTTTCTGACCCTCAGCCCACACGGCCATACGCACCTATTCCCACGAGGGCCATTCGCGAACTCGTGAAGTTGTTCTGTACAAAGTGGTGAAGCTGCAACAGGAAGGCAGAATTGTAGGCATTTTGTACAAAGAACAAAAGAGGCAGAAATGTTTGTGACACCTGCTGTTCGGAGCTCACACTTCTTAAAGCCACCACCCGCCACGCTTCCCCGCCCAGGAGAAGCGCTTTGCTCGCACTGCGGACTGCTGCTGTACGCCAACGTCTCCCCAAGAGCCATGCAACCACAGCCCTTCTAAATGAACCCTGAGCTCTGTGCTCATCACCAAAAGCCCTGAGGAGGCCAGATAAGATGATCAGCACTGATCGTACATCCGCCCAGTTCTTTTTCTCTGTCTGCCTTTCTCTATCCTCGGTAAGGAAGCGGGGAGAGATTTATCAAGGAGAATCCTACCTGCTCGGATGTAATTTTTCCGATTCTGTAGTCTGGGCAGTACATGGGGTTTGCCAGAGCAGTCTTGTAAGCTGCAGCATGCAAGTTTTCCAGCAGTCCTAACAGGAACAAAGTTTCCAGTGCTGAGGATTAGCAATAGATGCCAGCATGACGCTGGTGAAACCCAGCTGCGGAGCACTTACAGCGCTCATTCACAAGACCCACAGCCCCACACTAATAAAGTTTCATCCAGCAACACATCCGGGCTGGGTGTTCCTATTCAGCTGGACCTTATAAAAGCTCTCAAGGACTCACAGATGCTCAACACTTTCTGGCCTCACGACAAGGTATAACGCAGCCTGGTTTGCATTCATTTCTGGGGGGAGGGTGGGTGGCTTCAGTAAAAAGCAGTGGCCATATGTCACATATGGGCTGCAGAAACTTGTGGGCTTATGAAGAAGTTAGGTAACAACACAAAGGCCGTATCTATTGGCGGGCTGGGCTGAAAAGTAAAGCGGTCAGGGGACGGGGCAAGAGTTTTTCAAAGTTCTTTGATTTTAAGACGCACCCACAGCACCAACACAGCAAATCAGAAATACACCTACCGACTTGAGGGCTCTGAAACGCGACCGCTTTGTCGACTTTCAGCTGGGGCTGAAGATCAGCAACTTCCCAGGGCCTGAACTCCGGAGCCGTGGTGACGTTCAGGAGGTACTCCATTACGGTGTCACTGGAGAGAAGCAGCGAGAAAGGCATTGAGAACCAGCAGGTGTTTCTTTGGCAGTTGAAAGCAGCTCCGACCAACCCAACAACAACCCGGCGACACCGAGCAAAGCCCCCAGAGCGGCGCAGCAGCCGGCCGTGCCGCAGGCACCGCGATTCCCCTTCAGCGCGGCGCTCGGCGACACGAATGTGGAGCCGCGCAGCAGCGCGCTGGTTTGTTTGCTGCCGCGCTGAGAGCAGCCCCGCAGTGCACAGAGCTGGGCGGTACCTACAGGTGGCCACGCAGGCACTGCACGCAGTACGCCATCTTCTCTCTCGTTGAGAACACGCTGCAACACAAGGCACACAGAGGGGTTTCAGCTGGGAGCACAAAATATGTGGACTTCCACACGTGCTCCCTACCGATGGAAGCTTTCAGCGAGATACTGACAGGAGCACCAGTGTAAAGGAGGGAGAATAGCAGCATTTCAACCCACAGCACGTGGGCTGTTCAGCACAACACGCATCTAGCAGTGGTGTGGGAAGCACCCGGTGATACCGACTGCATCAGGGCCATGGCAATCTGGGACATGGTGATAACTCACGGTAAAACAGCAAGACTGAAGAGTAAAACCTGAAAATGGGTATAAATATCAAAGTAATTCAGAAATTGCTCTCAGTGGGCAGAAAACTGTCTGCCTCACCTCAACGCATTATTTTCCTTAGCAAAAAGAGCAGTGTGCAGAGTAACCTACCACACTGTATAGCACAACCTCACTGCACAGCTGGTGCACGCAGGTGCCCTGATTCCTCCGAGGAGGGTTCTCTAGGCTTAGGACTCCCAAACTGGGAAACTCATCTACCACCCAAATTGTTCACAGAATTACAGTAGGAGTGTTATCTATTTCCCAAGTAAGACAAAAACAATACCCACAGACCTCAGTAAGTCTCACCTTCAAGACAAGGAAGGCAGACAGAACACAGAAGCTTCCTATGCAACCCTCCCGTCCAGGCACGCACCCACCCACACACCGTAATGCTTTCGGTTTCCTTTGCCACCCTGCTTTACTCCCACCGGGCCAGGTTACAAACCTTAGGCTGCCCCCAACAGCTTCGATGCCACGAGTAATCCTGAAAGAGGACGCTCCTTTTGTAGTCTATTAAAAGAAGAAATGATAATCAAAAAGAGACTTAAGATTACAGCTTTGCCTGACACAGGTCAGTGCTCCAGCAAAGCTGAAGCAGCCCATGCTTACCCATTCCTAGAGAAACCACTGCCCATACAGAGAAGCTGAGCCCACTTACCACATCCTTATTCCCATTCTATCCCTCTCTCTGATTTCCCAGCACAATTACCCTGTTGTTCCCCCAGCCCCATTCTATGGGAACGAGCCAGGTTTGGCTAAATGTTTCACAGGATTCTTTAACTTGGATAAACTTCACACCGCCAGGACAAGGAAAGCCTGCATGTCCTGCCACACTATGGGAGCAGCCACAGCACGGCTGGCAGCAGCCACAGCACGGCGCCCAGCACCGTCCTCCTGGCAGCAGCACCGGAAGAGACTGCTAGAGCTCAGCACCCAGAATCCAACCAGCACTACTCCTGCAGAACCCTGCAGCAGCTGTGTCGGGGGTTTCGGTGCACACCTTCTGCCTGCCCATCTTTGGAGCCGTGTAAGGACTGCTGGCAGTGAACGTGTATAATTTGTTCTTGAATCTGCTGGCACATCCCTGCCCCCAGAGCTCACACCAACCCTGGTGAGTTGTGAGAAAAGCCATTTGGGAACATCTCTCATACACATCTGAGTTGACGTGTGACATCCAAGTCTTTTACCGCAGCTGAAGCGCAATGAGCCCCATCCTGGTGTGACACAGACACATCAGCTATGCAGTGAGAGACAGTGTGAGAGAGCACAGCTCCTCACAAACAGCCACAAAGCAACGGCATTTCTCCCGCACTGGCATCCCCAACCAGCAAGGAACGCTGTCTGCACTGCCTGCAGTGCGGCACAGCTCTTACACACCGCTGCTCTCTGCTGTCCTGAATCTTCTACCACTCTGCACCACCAACCATGGGAACAGAACAGCCACCTACCAGAGGGGAGGCGAGACGAAGCAGATGGGCCGTTCCCAGGTTAGCGGTGGTTTCATATCTGCTGCCTGCCCTGATGAACACACCGATCCTCGAGACCGGAGAAAAGTTCTCCAGAGATGCAATAATTAATCCGTTTGGTAATTTTGTGATCTGCATTAAAAGCAACATTGGGTTTCTGAGCCACTGGGCGTACTGCCACAGTTCTGCTCTGACTTATAAAAAAAAAAAAAAAAAAAAAAGGAAAGAGAAAAGAAATATCCGCGCCGAAACCGACCTCCAGATGCTCCACATCCGCAGACAGCTTCAGCCGCTCTGCAGTCGCTGACACCGCCGCTTTCGGTGCTACTTTAAGGGAGTACAGCCTCTTCTGGAGGAGAGAGCAGAAGGAAAGGAGTTTGCTGCTGTCACGGTTCTGTGCTTTTTGGTTTCCAGTATTCCACATCATTACATCATGTTGGGAGTCAAAGTGTTGAAGCTCCATTCCTGGTGCCCATCCCTTCCGTCACGGAAGTCACGGGCTGCGGCCCTTGCGGGGAGGCGGCCTCTGGCTGCCTGGCAGTGCTGCTGGAGGTGCTTGAGTTTGACTCGGCCTCAGGAACTCTCTCTCTCCTATCTTATTTATTAGTCTCAATCTCAATTACATTGCATTATACTGTGTTACCTCGCATTCCGATATCATAGTAAAATAAGCTTTCTTCCATAGGTCGTTGCTGCTGTTTTTTTCTTCCTTGAGCCCAGCTCCCACCTCCCTATCCCTTTTCCCTTTTCCTTCCCATATTGTGGGGCTGGGGGGCCCAGGAGCCAACAGCCCCCCGTCACAGGACAGATTGATCTAGTTAGCTCCGTGACAGCTGTGTTAGTTAATTCCTACATTCTAACAAAGCAGCTTATTTTAAAGTTGAAATACATTAAACAATCCAGGATCACAGAACAAAAATATGCATTCTCTTTTAATTCCTCAAATTGCTTTTCCATTACAGCTGAAACTTCAAAGCAATGACTTAAACGAGGCCTCTGGGAGTCCAAAAAGCAGCACCTCGGTACCACAGTGCCCTTCTGCTTTCCTTTGTGTAGTACCAACCTCCCCAGCACCATGTGGTCTGTAGGAACACCACACAGGAATTAACTGAATGAGCCCCTGCAATCCCTATCTGTTCTGTGGGGCAGAATCACAGAACTTAGTCTAGAAGTGACCTCAAGGATCACCAAGAATACAATGATACATATCTGGTACAGCAGCTCAGCCTCAAGGTAGGACATCTGCTTATCTGTTTTCCAGTTGAAGGGGGGGACACCACCAGAGCCCTCCTTCGGGCACCAGGCAGCAGCACCAATCTGGGTTGGAAGGGACCTTTCAGAGCATCTCGTCCCAACCCCCTGCTGCAGGCAGGGACACCTCCCATAGCCCAGGTTGCTCACAGCCCCACCCAGCTTGGCCTCCCAGCAGTGCTTCCAGGCAGGGGGCATCCACAGCGTCACCGGGCAGCCTGTGCCAGTGTCTCCACCTCACAGTAAAGAATGTCTTCCTAACGTTTAGTCGAAATCTACTCTTCCAGTTTAAAGCCGTTTCCCCTGTCACTGCATACCTTATGAAAAGTCTCTCCCCAGCTTTTCCGGAGACCTTTCACGTCCCGGAAGGGCTGCAGGATCCCCTCGGAGCCTTCCGTTCCCCACGCCGCACAGCGCAGCTCTCAGCCCATCCTCGCGGCGGAGGCGCCCCGTCCTCTCACCATCTTCGTGCCCCCTTTCTGCCCGCCCCGGCCCCGACCGCAGCGCACGGCTCGGCGCTGCAGATGCGGCCCCACGTGAGCCGCGGCACAGCGCTGCTCCTCCGCAGCCGTTCGGCGCCCGGCACAAACACGGCGCTCCGGCAGCCGCTCCCATCGCAGCAGCTCAGCCGAGGCCCCGCGGTACAGCCGGCCCGGGGCCGAGCAGGCCGCACCGGGGACCCGGCCACGGCCACACCGCGCTGCCCCGCGTCCGACCTTCAGCGCTGCCATCCGGCCCAGCCGCCGGCAGCCACCAGACAAGCTCTCCAGCCTCAGCCTCGGCCTCGGCCTCGGCCTCGGCCTCGGCCTCCCTGCCCTGCTCCCCTCCACCACCCCGAGCGCCGCTCACCGCGAGGGACCGAGCAGACAGCGGGAAGCGCTTCATGGTGCCGCGCCGCGCCAGTAGGGCGAGATGGCCGTCCGCGGGGAGGACTCTGCCTTCCCGGTGTGCCCCACGCTGCGCGGCACTCTAGCACTGCGGCGCCGGGACTCTACTGCTCCGGGAAGGGCGGGGCCGTGGGGGGGTTGGGGGCGGGGCGGCCGGGTGGTATTTCTGGGCGGCCGCACGGCGCTGCGCGTGGAGTTTGGCCAGTTTGTTTCTTCGCCATGAGTTCGGCGCCGCCCGTCTTCATCAGCTCTGCGGAGGTGGAGCGGCTGCTGCCCCGTGCCAGCCTGCTGCTGCCGGGACTGGAGGCCGCGCTGCGCAACTTCTCGGCGGGCGCGGCGGGCGGGGTGGAGCAGCCGCTGCGAGCCGTGGTGCCTGTGCGGCCACATGGGGGGTGAGGAGCGGGCGCGGAGCGGGCAGGGCTGTTGGAGGGAGGAAGGGGGTGGGGGGCTGCGGGTGCGCCCGTCCGTGCCGCCCCGTACCGTCGCTGAGCCGCTCTCTCCACAAGGTTCCTGGGGGTAATGCCCGCATACAGCGCCGCGGACGACGCGCTGACTACCAAGCTGGTGACGTTCTATGAGCGCTGCGGGGACTCCGCCGCGCCGTCCCATCAGGCCACCGTTCTGCTCTTCGACCCCCGCTGCGGCTCCCTGCGAGCGGTGCGTCCTGCGGGGTGCGGGCGGGGCCACTTAGAGGGCGGCGGGGATTCGGGGAGCCGCGACGGCCGGCTTTAGTTATTCTGTCGCGCCGGCGGTCGATAAATGGTGGGCGACGCGTTATCTGCTACCCCCCGGATGCTCCGCTGCGCGCTCCCTGCGGCGCGGGCCGCGGTGCCGTGTGCACCGCGTCTCGCTCGCGGCTCGCTGCGGGCGTCGGGCACTCGGTGTGTTCTGTGTGTCTCAGTCTGCTGTTGTTTGTTTGATTTGAAAGGTCCTGGACGGCTCTGTCATCACGGCGAGGCGCACAGCAGCGGTTTCTGCCATAGCTACCAAGGTCGGTGTTGGGCTGCCCCGATCAGAGCCGAGCCTTGTGGCTCTGTGCGGTGCCGCCAGGCTTGTGGGAAAAGGGTTTGTTTCCCGTGGGCACTCCTGAGGATGGTGGTCTGACGAGGACAGGTGTGGGGTGGCCGTGTGACAGCCGTGCTGACTGAGGGTGGGGATGCAGACCTTGGTGTGCGTTGCTTTATGCTCTGTCAGATGTGGTTGCTTTCAAATTCTCCTAAAGTGCACCTGGGCTGTGCTGCTGTGATCGGGCAGAGGGGCAGAGCAGCTTGCTGTCCATCGCACAGCAGTGCCGTGGCTCCAGCTCAGCCAAGTGAGAGGAAGGGGGTCTGGAGCTAAAGAGCGCTCCTGATTTCTGTGCCCAGGTGGGGCTGACCTCAGTGCTTTGCTAGCAGCACTCCATGCCTGCCTGGCTCTGTCTGTAGCGCTAAAATGGAGCTGGCAGAAAGCTGAGCAGAGGAACCCATCCCCAGGAGCTTCTCCTGCTCCCAGGGCAGAAGAACTTGCAGTACTTGTGGAACACGATGCTCATCTGCCATCTGTCCCACCGTGCTGCATGGGACACTGACTGCTTCCCACAGCCTCTGCTGGCTCCAAGGAACTTTGGCTACTGGAGGGGCTTCGTGACAAGGCCCTCACTGCTATCCACTGCTCCGGGAAGCTCTCAGCAGTGTCTGAGTTCAGCTCATAGCTGTCGTCATGTCCCCTCTTTGACACTCAGCTTTCAAAAACCCAATGCTTTTATGCAAGGAACCTTCGAGATTAGTGCTTCAGTGCCTTTGAAAAGGAATGTTACAAAGAGTCGTTGCTACTGAAAAATGCAATAATGAGGTTTTTTTTCCCCCCTCAATTTTCTTCCAGCAGAATAAGCAGTGAGAGCCTGCACAGCTCAAAAGCTTTTCATGCAGAAGCGAGTGGCTGTAGCGAAAGCACAAACAAGAGACAAAGGTAGCGTGGGGCTGTGCTGCAGCCTGTGCTGCTCTCCTGCCAAGTGCTGCTGAATCACAGGAGGGAACTAAACCAGAAAACCCGAAGCAACCACAGAGCTGAACCTGGCAATGTATTCCTTGGGCATTCCTGTTCTTACTGTCCAATGTTTCCTACATCAGCAGTTCACTGTCTCTAGGTCTCTTACGGAGGTTACAGAGTACAAATGCACAGCAATACAGTATCTGGGAAGCAGCATTTTTCCTCATAGGTTAACCTAAATGGACCTCCTGCTGTGCACCTGGGACAAGCTCAGGCAAAGTAGGGAAAAAGATCCCCCCCAAAGTTGTGTCCCAACAGTGATTGTGCTTCTGTTGGTGCCCAGCAAATGCACTTCAAATCCGAGGGGTGCTGTCAATCAGATGTGATAGGAGTGAAAGCTGCCAAGTCATTGAGGTCCTAAAAGCTCTGGGAACATTGGCAGCTGAGAAGGGGAGAGGTGGAGTTGGTGCCCTGCTGGGGCAGGGAGCTCAGCTGCGACCTGGCTAGCAAGGAGTAGCCTGCATCTCAGCAGCTCCTGTTCTACCACTGTGTCATTATTCCCTTTGCTTCCTCAGCCCATCGAAAAAGAAGTGGGAGGATGCTGAAAGCACACAGGTGTTGGTGCTGCAGGGGGATGGGAAGGAGCTGGGGACATTGCAGAGGAGAGCCAGGCTGGGGTGGGGGATCGCCCCTCTTGATGGGGGCCTGGGTCCAGCTAGGATGGCTTCTTGCAGCACCCAGGCCTGTTGCACTGTGATCTGTGGCTTTATAGCTGCAGAAGGAGCTCTGTCGGGCTGCCCCGTTCTCAGCCAGTGCAGAACAGCGGCATCGCAGTTCCCAGCTTTGTTTGTCACGTGGGTGCAGTGTGTTCTGCTAATGCTGCTGTGTGCCGTGGGAGCTCGTCGGCCCGTGCTGCTGTACCTCAAGTCTGAGCTCCAGGGGTTGGGCATTGAGACCCAGTTGCCCAAGGGGAGCAGTGGTGCTGCTGGCACCAGCCGTTGTGTTGCTGTGTATGTGAGCAGCTCTGCACGAAGCCATGGTTTTTTTCCCTTAAGTGTCTACGAGGACTGCTTGCTTTTGTGGTATCTGAGATCCGTTTGCCCCAGCTGATCTGTTTTCTGACCGTCTGCTCGCTCTGGTGCTGTCTAGCTGCTGATGCCGAGGTCTGCAGAAGTGCTGTGCATTCTGGGAGCCGGTGTCCAAGCGCGCAGCCACTACGAGATCCTCACGGAGCTGTTCCCGTTCACGGAGGTAAGGGGCGCCCGGGCCTCTCGCTTCTCGGTGCCGATAAGTGCGGCTGTACGAGGGCTGACCGCCCGGCTGCCCGAAGAGAAATTGCGGTAAAAAGAACCCAACCCCAAACCCGCCTATAGGAAGAGAACGGCTGGCCTCCTTCGGCAGGGAGAGCCCCGGGCCGATCCGTGCGTTTCCCCGCAGGTCCGGCTGTGGAATCGCAGCGAGCAGCGCGCGGTGAGGCTGGCGAGCGCCTTAGGCGGCGCGGTGCGGGTCTGCGGCACGGCCCGGGAGGCGGTGGTTGGGGCCGATGTGATCGTGACGGTCACCATGGCGACGACGCCCGTTCTGTTTGGAGAATGGGTGAAGCCGGGAGCCCACGTCAACGGTACGCCGTGCTGCTCCCCGGCGGCAGCTGCGCTGTGCGCTGCCTCCGTTCCGCGCGGCCGCTCGCCCCGCCGGCCGCTGCGCCGACAGCGACGCGTGCAGAGCGGCTCCCGGAGCGGCCGTCCGTCCTTCCCCGCGTCTCCGTTTGTTCCTTTCCGTGCTGCTCGTGTCGGTTTTCCCCGGAGCCGACAGCCGACAGTCGGGCGGTACCCGGGTGTTCGGAGCCTTCGGGTCGGACCCCCCGCGGCGGTGCTCCCGGGCGGGCCGCTGGCGGTGCTGAGACAAAGGGCGGATTGTCGGGGCGCGGCGTCAGGCCGTTCCCATGGGGCCGCAGCAGCCCCGAGGCTGCACCAGAGGCAGTGGCGGGCTCGGTCGTCGAGGCGACGCGGACACAAAGACCCCTCTGACCCTCTCGAACCCCTCCCCCCCACACCACTTGTTACTCCACCAGCAGCTCTCTTCAGAAGCGTTTAACTGCAAAAACTGTTTAATTAGCCCAGAAGCTCTTAGCGATCTTTCTGTGCTCGGAGGTTAGGCTTGTGGATTTGTTTCTTGTTGTGGATCATACCTGCAACCTGCGTGCCCTGTCCTGCTTACAGCTGAGACAGGAGAAGCTGCAGGTTTGAAAATCCCTGTTAGCAACACTGCGCTCTGCCTGCATGCGGGTCCTGGTAGTGAGCCCTGCTTGGGACAACTGCACAGTGCTTCCAGCTTCTCCTTTGTAGGCAGGCGGCACAGTCACAGTTGGGTCACGTGGAAGGGTGACAAACCTCGGGTGCTTTGGCGCTGATGCGATGAGAGGAGGGGGCTGTGAGAGGCAGCAGGCGGAGGAGGTGGTCCACGTGGGACTCAGCTCTCTGGAGGCTCTGTGCAAAGTTGGCGTTTGTTAGGAGCGTATTTCAGAGGAGATTGCTAGCTCTGCTTAAGAAAACAAAAGCCACAGAAAACAAGCTGTTCTGACTCAAGCTGGTCTGGTTCTGCTTAAGAAGAACGTGAGAGCTTTGGTGACGGGATGCTATGCCTCTGTGCTATGCCACATTCCCACCTGTCCATGGCCACTTTGCCTTTCTGTGGACAAAGCACGTTTTGAGTTTGCTCCCAGCGTTTCTCTCAGCTGATGGTTGTGCTTTCTCAGCGGTCGGAGCAAGCAGGCCGGACTGGAGGGAGCTGGACGACGTGCTGATGAAGAGCTCTGTTCTGGTTGTGGATTCCAGAGAGGCAGCACTGACGGAGTCGGGCGATGTCATCTTGTCTGGGGTGAGTCTGGGTGCCCTGGTGCTGCGGAGCAGAGTTGAGATGAGCAGTGCTTGGCCTGGCGGGGCGCTGCGGGCTGGGTGCTGTGCTGGGGCTGCACGGTGCACGGCTGTCAGATGGGGAACTGATCTGAGATGTCTGTGATGTAGCCGCGCACCTTCTGTGCCAGTGGTCACACAGCCTTCAGCGCTGCCCTTGGTGTACAGTAACCAAGTGCTGTTTTGGAAGGCGTGCATTTCTTGCACTCTTTGTTAATTAATATAAATATTTGAAATCTTTGAATCAAATGTGTCCCCTTGCTCCTGTAAGATCTCAGTGAGAGTGATGTGACTCAGAGCTCAGGATGAGGAGAAGCAGCGAGCCGTTCCTGTTCTGCACAGCTGCACTCAGCGCTGCTCTGCTTGAGCCGTGGTGCAGAGTGGCAGCACTTCTCTCCTGGTGTCTGACACCTGGGGATGTGGGGGTGGGGCGCCATCGGTTCTGCTGGTGGATGGCGAGATGCCGGCTAGGAACAGCCCGGCTCCTGAGGGTGGTCTGACAGCTGCCCGTGGTGGTGCTCTGTCCTTCTGTCTGCTCTGCAATTTGCACCCCTCCGTGTCCTGCAGCACGGGGCACTGATTTCTTTCCCCATAGGAAAGTTTCCGTGATGGGATAGTGAAAAGGACAGAATTGCATTGACAATCACTTAGAAGCATATGTTTTAATGCACACGCGGATATTAAATTGCTGTAAACACGTCTGTTTTGCAGGCAGAGATTTTTGCTGAGCTGGGGGAGGTGCTGAAGGGTACAAAACCAGCGCTGCCTGAGAAAACCACAGTCTTCAAGTCTCTGGGTAAGGACAGCCCCAGCAGCAGCCCTTGTTGGGCAGCACACAGGAAGGCTGCTGAGTGGCTGTGGGAGCTGCCTTGTAATTTGTCCGTCAGGGCTGGGTAATAAAAGGTGATAAGAAAGCAAAACAGAGTGGGAAAAGTAGGCTTCCCGTTTCAACATCATCCAGTGTGAGTGCAGAGCACGTGGATGCAGCTGCGGCTGTGTGCTGCTGTCTGAGCTCCGGGCTGACTGTGCGTGGCGGGAGGGCACAGAGCATCTGCAGCCTGTGGGAAGGGCAGCAGTGCTGGTGGGCTGCGGTGTGCTGCAGCTGCAGGGGTCTCAGGAGCGCTGCCTGTTGTGTTCACACTCACGTCGGCTTCCTTAGGATGGTCAAGAGCGAGTGGTGGCAGCGACTCGGAGCGCAGCGATGGGGCTGCCAGGATGGGGCTGCCGCTGGCTGCTGTCCACCTGTTCCCTTCTGAGCCAAATCCCATTCTATTTCAGGGATGGCCGTTGAAGATACCGTAGCTGCAAAGTTTGTATACGATGCATGGTCAGCTGGAAAATGAAGCGAGAGCTCTGCAGTGCCAACAAGGTCATGAAGCACCAGCAGATCACTTGCACTTGGTTCCCTTGCATTTCTGGTTAACAAGATGGGCAGCAACCCCACCTGAATGCAGCTTTCAAGCATGAAAACTAATACTTCACGGGACTTTCTGCTGTTTTCTATAGCTGTTAGGTACCTTCAGCATTGCTAGCAAACATCTCGCACACAGTGTGTGGATGATGGCAGCACTTACACTAACATGGTGTTCTTACATGCTTTGCTATGCCCTTCCTCGTTATTTTTGGTGTGGCAGTCCAGGGTAGATCTCATGCTTTGAGCAGGCTCATTCCCACTGGGGTAGCAGGCAGTTTGGAGACTGGAGTTCCACGTGTGGAGCTGTGATGGTCGTAGTGCAGTGCTGGCTGTGAGCGGCTCCTCAGCCCTTCCAGGGCGCAGAGCCAGTCTGTTCTGCTGGGATCAGCCCCCAGCAGTGCCCCATTTCCTGCCCCAAACCTCACTGGTTTTCATTTAGGAGCACATTCCCCAGCAGGATCTGTGTGCAAAGCCGTGCCTTCCCTGCAGGCAGGCTTTGTTGTAGGAGACCTGGTTCAGACAGGCTGAAACTGTACTGAATCCCTCCCTTGCTGCTTTTCTGCCTGTGGTTTTGCCTTTTTTGTGTTGGAGGGACTCGCCCGAAATGTCAGTGCTGAAAATGTGCTTTGATTTAATGTTTCCTCATGCTGGGAGGTTTCCTTAGTCGCCTATGGTGTATGCAAGCTGTTCTCAAAGCGTATTGGTGGCTGGAACAGCACCGGCTGATTTTGGCCAGTGGAACTTGGAGTGCACAGGGAAATGGATTCCACCTGGCTGAGTTGCCTGTTGGTAGCAGTGCTCGTCCCCACGGGTCTGTGCTGGGGCAGAATGTCTGTGGTCCTCCCTTGCAGCAGAGCCAGGAATGCTCTGCAGAAGGAGGGAATCCCATTCTGTGCCGTTACGCAATGGCTGCACGGAAGGCTGGGTGGTGGCTGAGAGCAGCCTGGCTGTGCATGCAGCCTGTGTCTGGAAGCTTCATTTCAGCTGCCCTTGCACCTTCTTGCGGCCGGTCTGCCTCCTGTGCCTGGGGAGGAGCGGGTGTGGGGGGAAGGAGGCTGTGAAGCCCTGCGTGTGGGAACCTGGTTGGCAAATAGGTACGTGTGGAAGGGGTTAATGAGGACAGTGTCAGCTCAGAACAGTGAGGCAGGGCAGTGGGAAGGCAGGGAGCAGCAGTGTGCATGGGTGCAGTTTAGCACATGGGCGAGGTTTAGCACTGTGCGGGGGGCGGGGATGGGAGGGGGATGTGTTTTGTGTAGGTAAAGGTGGGACTGGACTGCTTTTGCTGCTGTCAGCAGAAATGAGGGCAGACATTCCTCCCCCCAGCTCTGCGTGTGTTAATGACAGCAGCGTCACCCCGGTGTTTTTAGTGCTTTTTGCTTTGTATCATTTGTGAAGTGCTGAGAAATGTGTCTGGGCTGCGGCTATTACTGCAGAGCTGGGGAATGTGGGGGGCTGTGGCAGCCGGGGCCACAGCAGTGCATCGTGTGAGCCCCAGGTCCGTGCAGGGCAGCGCTGGGGGGTGGCTGCAGCGTGCTGCTGGTGGTGGTGCCCAGTCCATTACGGCCACCTCAGAGAAGCTGGTGGTGCAGAGCAGCGCTCACAGCGACTGTTGGCAATGGGAGCTGCTGTGAGCCCAAACTGAAACCACTGGGCTTCCCGTGGCCCCAGGGGGGAGCTGGGCTGCTCAGCA
Organism: Centrocercus urophasianus; assembly: GCF_019232065.1. Lineage (NCBI taxonomy): Eukaryota > Metazoa > Chordata > Aves > Galliformes > Phasianidae > Centrocercus > Centrocercus urophasianus. The sequence continues at coordinate 1,493,408 of NW_024885100.1, read as the reverse complement.
CAGTGGGGCCACTTGGGTGCCATCTCCAGGTCTTCAGAGAGCGAAGATCAGGCCTCGCTGCTCTGCTTCCTTCTCTTACAGATTGAGAGTCTCAAGATTTGTTGTAACTCTCGTCTATGTTAAAATTAAATAGCTCCTGTTCGACTTGTGTGTTGGTGTCCATTACTTCTGTTCTGGACAGCTGGGTGGGCTTTGCTCTTTTAGACCAGGAGGGAAGCACTTCTGGTGTTGCGGTGATTGCTGTTCTGGTAAATGGGATCACTGAGTGAGGGGGAATGCAGATCTGCTTGCTGGGATGCTCAGTGCTGTGTCCATCCCCTGCACAGCCATCAGTCTGTAAGGAGATGACATCGTGGTGCTCAGCTCTGCTGCTGTGAGACCTCATGGCTCTGCGGTTTGCATTTGGGTGGGATTGTAGGGCTGTACATAAAGCACATCATTTCTCCTGCTGAAATGCAACATGCAAATGTTACTGAGGAGTTGCACCTGCAATTCCCTAATTAAATAGTTCCAAATTATTTTTTTTTTTAAAAAAAAAAAAAGCTATGGAGAAATGGAAAAACACAAGCAGGGGGAATAGAGTGTGAATCTTATTGTTTTTCCCCAGTTGTCCGACGTTGCTGTTTAATCCCAGAGCTCCATGTGCAGGACAACCTGCAAGAAAAGGCTCTCTTTTCCTTTCCCCCATCAGGAAATGGCAAAGTGCAGATGGGTGTTCTGAACTGCCTGCAGGTCACTGTCCTGTGTGCCTCTGCGGTTCCTCCAGGTGCAGCTCAAGCAGGACAAGGGTCTCCTGGGGGCTTCATGTGCTGTCTGCCATCTGCACAGAGTTAATGGAGATCACAGAATCACACGGTGACTTGTGTTGGAAGGGGCCTTGAAGATCTCCCAGCCCCACCCTGCCGCCTTCCAGCTGCCCCCAGCTCCGTCGGGTCCGGCCGTGGCTCTGAGCCCCCAGGGATGGAGCCCACAGCTCCGGGCAGCAGTGCCAGCGCCTCGCTGCCCTCTGAGGGAAGGATTTCCCCTACATCTCACCTGCATCTGCCTCTTGTAGCTTAGAGTCTTTTCTCCTTGTCCTCTCACTGTCTGCTGCTGTAAAAGGTCGGTCCCCTCCTGTTCATAAGCTCCCTTTAAGCCCGCAATGAGGTCTCCCTGCAGCCTTCTCCTCTCCATGCTGCACGCCCCGGCTCCTCAGCCTGTCTCCATAGCAGAGCTGCTCCAAGCTCCGAGCATCTTCATCGCCTGCCCTGGCCCCACTGCAACAGCTCCCCCCTTGCTGTGCCGGGCCCCAGGCCTGGATGCAGCACTGCAGCTGGGGGCTCCGAGGGCAGAGCAGAGGGGGACAATCCCCTCGCTGCCCGCCGCCCCGCTCTGCTGCTGCAGCCCAGGATGCAGTCAGCCTTCGGGGCTGCAGTTGGCACAGGGAAATACAGCGTGCCAAGTAGCAGGAAAGAGAAAAAATGCAGCACAAAGTCCAGCCAAGGAAAGCAATGGTGAGTAAATCAGAGAAGACAAAAATGTGGAAAGAATGGAATGTGACAAATAGATGATTATCTGCAATTCGTTTCCACAAACGCCACGCGCTCTGAAGGAAAGGCACTGCACCTTTCCAGCTGTGGGACCGGTCAGTGGGACGCCAGCCCTGCTCATCGCCTGCCTGCCTGCTCCTGTGAGCTGGATGTGTGTGCATCCGCCGTGCCGGGCTGAGGCGGCACTGAGCAGCATCAGCACCGGCTGCACGGCTCTGCTCCTCGGCCTGCGTGCCAGCCGTGCCCTGCAGGGACGCGCAGAACAATGAACGCGGAAAAGAGCCGTCGGCCTCGCGTCCGCAGAGGGAATTGTCTCCCGGTGCCGCTTAGGACGCCGTGTGTGCCGGCACACAGCGAGACAGGAGGAGGTGCCGCTCACCGCTCTTGGATCTCAGCGGGGATTTCAGGCACTCCTCAGCAACAGCAGCAGAGAAACGTGAGCGGCAGCACGGAGCTGGCTGATACTCCTATTTACCTGAATTCAGACACGAGCAGAGGCGATGAGCACCGGCCGGAGCCAAGGAGCAGATTTTATTCTAGCAGAGCAGCAGCGCTGAGAAGAGCAGTTTGCAGCAATCTAACACGGGGACGGAGATAAACCTGGAAGCCTGGAGCTCTAGGAACGCTCGGTGCTGTTTTGCAGAAGAACGGAGCGGCTCGTTAAGACGGGCGGCGCATTCAGTAAACCCAAAGACCCTGCTCATGTAAGCAAGGAGAATGAGCCCTGGATTACAGCTCTTGGCTCTTACTGTCATGAACTTCTGGCAGAGCGTGCCCAAATCCACACCGCAGCCCGCACACCTCTGCCACCAACCCAGAGTGAGGAGCCCTGGTCTGACTGCACATCTCTGCGTTACCGCGAGCTCTTTGCATTCCATGAGCTCCTTGCATCGCCGTGAGCTCTTTGCCCTTTGCATTAGCAGTGGTGTGAGAAGAGTCGCATGCTGTTTTGAAGCAGGAAAAGGTCTCAGCGTGCAGATCAGCAGATCTCAGCAACGGGGATGCTGTTTTACAAGCAGGTATCCACAGTCTTTCCAGGATCCTGGAATGCCTGTTTCCTTTTACTCACAGCACTCAGGACTTTTTTTCTTGGACCCAGCTCCACCTGAATGCTCTGTAGGTCTTCATCAGAACACAGCATCAGGGCATCTAAATCCATTTTTTCCCTCATGAAGACGGGTAGGAACTCATCCAGCATCTGTGAGGCCAGAAACACCTCCAGGGGTGTGCTCTCTGCTTCCTCGTCATCCCAGAGCAGCTCCTCCTCCTGCCAGGGGACATCTGCCCCACTTCCAGCATTGCCCTCCATGCTGCTCTCAGCACTTTCGTTCTGGAAGAGCTCGCTGGACATTTTAAAGCTGATACCTTCTTTCTGGGAAGACACAGTTCCGGGATCTATATCTGCAGCCAAATTCCTTCCAAACACAATCTTGCCGAGACCTGGCCGTGTGAAAATGGAGAGCTGGCCATCATCATCGGGTAAGTCGTCCTCCTCCCTCTCATCGAATAAGTGCATCACGCTTCCCCTGTCCCCACCGTCTGCCTGGCCGTTGCTTTGTGGCTCCTGGCTTCTCGTGCTGCCGGCCGTCCTTTTTGCCTTCAGTTTGAAGGTATCCTTCAGGTTTTTGGAGAAAGGAGCTGCTGTATTCGATGTGAAGAGAGTCGGCAGCTTTACCCTGGAGTGAGTCCCTCTGGAGGAGGTCACCGAGCCAACCTTCTCCTTCTCCTTCATATAGCTCCTGTTCATTTCATGCTGGTGCTTCTCCTGCCGCTTCTCACACTCCTTGATCTGTTTCTCCACATTCCTCTGGGCCTGGGCCTTCTGTTTGGAGACCTTCCTGGGATTGGCCACATTCTGTTCCATGGCGGCCCTGTCCAGCAGTCTGACACACTCGTGGCGATCTCTGCTGGCAGCCACGTCCAGCGCCGTGCGGAGCTCGTTGTCCAGAGCGAATACGTTGGCACCGAAGCTGACCAGAAAGGAGACGCAGTGGATGTGACCGTTGCACGCGGCGTGGTGGAGCGGAGTGTTCCCCCAGATGTCACATTTGTCCGGATCGCCTCTGAGGAGGAAAATGGCACAGAGTGAGTGGCACACGGAGGACAGCACCGTGCGTGAAGCAGTGAAGCAGAACCAGCACCCAACGGTTACCTCGACTGCTGTAGGAGCGCGGCCCGATGGCAGCAGGTTGGCCTCGCTCCATCCTGGGGAGCCGTGCTGCACCCCGAGCAGCGTGGGCAAACCCCGATCACCGCTCACCCATGAGTTTGCTGTGCCCGCGATCCCTATGGAGCAGCAGGGTGTCCTTCTTACAGCGGGGGCTGTGGGGCTTTGGCACAGCCCTGCCTGCTCCATGCCCACCTCAGCTGCCCACTGCCGTGCGGCAGCAATCAGCAGCACACCCGGCCTCTGCCTGCACCTTGGAACAGAGGGCACGGCTGCTCCCTGACCTTCCAGGCAGAGTATTGCAAAGGTGTTTCTGCCTCTTGGCACGACAAAAATCGGGACAGTACAGGGAGGATCCCTCACCAGCCGCAGCGAAGTGCAATTAATGCGCCCACGCAATGGCAGCGGAGCAGCAGGGGGTAAATGAGGAGCAGCAAAGTGCGGCTCCTTTGTCTCCATTGGTGTTGGGTTGGGCACAGACAGATTTTGGTTTCATTCAGTTCTTTTGTTTTCTCCACATGGTTCTTTTGCTTGTGGGGTTTGGAAAGTAGAAGTTCATTGGGAAATGGGAAAACAAAAGAAACAAAATAAAAGCCATATTATTTTCAACAAAATTTAAAGCCAGTGAAAATAATTGCATCCCTTTTGTACTGACTGCACACGGAGCTGCTGCCTGCAGGCTGGGATGGGCCTGGCTTGGCTCACGGAATCTCAGAATCACAGAATGGCTTGGGTTCATCAGGATCATCAGATTCCACCCTGAGCTGCAGGCAGGGCTGCCAACCACAAGGTCAGAACTAGAACAGGTCGCACAGGGCCCATCCAGCCTGGCACCTCCAGGGACGGGGCATCCTCAGCATCTCTGGGCATTGGTGCCAGCACTGCACCACTCTCACTGAAAAACTTCCCCTGACATCCAAACTAAATCTCCCCTCATTTAGAATCACAGAATCACAGGACGGTTTGGGTTGGAAGGGACCTTTCAGAGCATCTCGTCCCAACCCCCTGCTGCAGGCAGGGACACCTCCCATAGCCCAGGTTGCTCACAGCCCCACCCAGCCTGGCCTCCCAGCAGTGCTTCCAGGCAGGGGGCATCCACAGTCTCACCGGGCAGCCTGTGCCAGTGTCTCCACCTCACAGTAAAGAATGTCTTCCTAACGTTTAGTCAAAATCTACCCTTCCAGTTTAAAGCCATTTCCCCTCGTCCTGTCCCTACACGCCCTTATAAAAAGTCTCTCCCCAGCTTTTCCGTAGGCCCTTCAGGTCCTGGAAGGGCTATAATGTCTCCCCAGAACCTTTTCTTTTCCAGGCTGCACAGCCCCGGCTCTCAGCCTGTCCTCGTAGTGGAGGTGCTCCATCCTCTGATCATCTTCATGGCCTGCAGCAGCTCCGTGTCCTTGTGCTGAGGGCTCCAGAACCGGACGCAAAACTGCAGGTGGGATCTCATGAGAGGAGAGCAGAGGGATGGAATCACCTCCCTCTCCCTGCTGGTCACGCTTCTCTTGATGCAGCCCAGGATCTGTTTGGCCTCCTGGGCTGCAAGCACGCGTTGCTGGCTCATGTTGAATCTTTGGTCCACCAACACTCTCTGCCCAGCCTGCATCTGTGCTTGGGATTGCAAGTTTGGTTTTAAGGTGGGGACCGGGCCGGGTGTGCGGCAGCAGTGGCAGTGCAGCACGTGGGCAGGGTGCAGCTGGGGGCAGTGGTTTTCCACTCAGACTTACAGGAACACACGTGTGCATCTCTGCTTCCATGTCCGTTCCCCGGAGCCAGCGGCTGCAGCAGAGCACGGCAAATTCCTCAACCCCACGCCAGCAGCAGAGCTGTCACCCCCAGCCTTGCAGGGCCCCACAGCCCTGCCTGGGGTCTCTCCTCACCCCGCACCCCGCTGGCCTCGCAGCCTCATTCATGTGATAGTGAGTGGGGTACAGTTTTGTGGCCACGATGGCTCCTCGGTTCCTCTTTCCTTACTGTCCCAGCAGAAAGAAGGAAGCAGATCTGCCCCCCTTGTGTGACACAGACAGGCAGAGCACACCTCCTGCTGCCTGGGAAGGCGAACTCTGTGGAGACAACAGGGCTCGCTCACGCTGTCACACTGACACGTCCACCAGGGTCTGTGTGTGCTGCAGGCCCAGCACCCTGCAGGATGCACCCCATGGAGGGAATGCCTCCTCACTGCACCTCTGTTGGGAAACTGCCTTTGCTTCAGGGAAAGGATGAATTCATTAAAAAAAAAGATCTAAGAAAGCATGGACTGCACAGCAGACTGAGCATCTCCCAGAACTCAGCTTCCCCCCAGCGAACACCCAGTGAGCTGCTGGCAGCGCCTGCTGAGCGCACCGGGATGCGCAGAATGGAGCGCTGGGATGGCAGACGCAGAGCTGCCCCGCATCAAGGGAGCAGGAGCACATGGAGCAACACAAGGCTCTTCTGGGCTTTGTGCCCTCTGCTGCAGCTTCTCTGAGCGCATGTGGAAGTTTTAGCTGTTCTCAAGGCAGAAGGGGTTTTCTGAACTCATACCTTGAGGTTGCTCGGTTATTTGTTCCCTGGGCAGTCGTTCCCTGTGCTCTGTGGACTCTCAGTACCTCCTTGCAGCCTCCTTCATCGCACAAGTTAATTTTTGCTTTCCCTGGAGGCGCAGCCACAGCAATAGAGTCCAAAGGCCCTTTTTACAGTGCAGCCACAGCCCCGCCTGAGCTCAGCTGTACAGCAGATCTGTGGCAATCCCATTGGGGTGTGATGTTTTCAAAGCTGCTTCTAGGCAAGGAGAACTGAATGCATCCAAGTACTTCATCAAACGTTCCCCCCAATCTCCTTCACACCATTCAGACTGAAAACACAATCCAGAGGACAACTTAACTTCCATCTCACCCCAGAATGAACATTCTCTTTACTCTGTTTCCCCCCTCCTAAACCTTTCGAGAGAATCACAGCACGAAACGTCAGCCCTGGAGGGAGCGCTGCAGCGACGGGGACAGGACCCCGTTCGGTGATGCTGCAGGACGGTGCCCTCCCACAGTAAAAAAGGATTGCCACCGGGGAACAAGGGGCTGCTCGGCCACGCCGTGCACGGCAGTTCGCAGAGCTGGCTGCCCGAAGGGGCGCCGCGGCTCCGGCAGCTCTCGGGGCGTCGCTGCGGCGTGGAAATAAGAGCTAATTGGGTCGGCGCCACAGCCCCGAGAGAGGGAGGCCGCCCCACTCACCCTCTGCGGCAGATGACCTCCAGAGCCTCCAGGCGCCCGTGGTACGCGGCCAGCAGCGTGGGTGTCATCCCGTCCTCATCGGAAGCGTTGAGGTCTTTCCGAGTGGCTTCTTTCAGCAGCTCCAGGTTGCCGTCGGCCGCCGCGCGGTGATACCTGCTCGACATCTTCAGCCGTCAGCAGCCCGCCTGCAAGGCGGCCCGCCCACGGCCGGAGCTGCGGCATCGTCCCAGGCGCAGGGCGGCCGAGGGGGGCAAAGTCCTGCCTTGCGCACGGCGGGCGGCGTTCCCGCTTCCCTTCCCGAGCAGCGGCCACACCGCCACAGCACTGCTTCCTTTCTTGCGTGGGGTGCTGCCGAAATGCAGGGGGGTCCTTCACCTTTCTGGTGTCTCAGCTGCTGTTGCTGGCAGCTACGTTTTCGAGTACAGATGGAGCAACGCGGCTGATTTCCTCCAGGCAGCACAGAAGCTCCAGCAGCAGTAGCCTGCTGCTCCTGAGCCCGTGGCTGCACACACTGCTGGTGCAGATAGGACGCTCCGCCCGGCCTCGTCCTCACAGGCACAGGTCTCAGTTATCACAGAATCACAGAATGGCCCGGGGTGGAAGGGACCTCAAAGATCACGAAGCTCCAACCCCCTGCTGCTGTGTGCAGGGCCACCAACCTCCACATTTAATGCCAGCCCAAGCTGCCCAGGGCCCCATCCAGCCTGGCCCCCAACACATCCACGGATGGATGGGGCATCACAGCCTCTCTGGGCAGCTGTTCCAGCCCCTCACCACTCTCACAGCACAGAACTTCCCCCTGACATCCAACCTCAGTCTCCCCTCCCTCAACTTCAAACCATTTCCCCTCGTCCTGCTGTCATCTGCCCTTTCCTAGAGCTGACTCCCCTCCTGTTTGTAGGCTGCCTTTAAGTCCTGAAGGCTGCAATGAGGTCATCCTGCAGCTTCTCTTCTCCAGGCGGAACGAGCTCAGCTCCCTCAGCCTGTCAAGTTTAGCCTGTCAGTTTAGACATTATTTCCATTGATGACAGTGGAGCAATGGGTTACCCTGTGAGGGAAAGCCTGTGGAACTAGAGCACAGGGTTGGATGCTAGGAAAAACGTCTCCAAAAGAGCAGTGATGCATTGGAACAGGCAGCCTGGGGGGGGAGGGAAGTCACCATCCCAGGAGGGACCCAAGATCCACAGAGATGATGTGGCACTGAGGGATGTGGGCAGTGGGAAACATTGATGGTAAGGGGACATTTGGACTGGATGATCTTGCAGGCCATGAAGATGATCAGAGGATGAAGCACCTCCACTACGAGGACAGGCTGAGAGCCGGGGCTGTGCAGCCTGGAAAAGAAAAGGTTCTGGGGAGACATTATAGCCCTTCCAGGACCTGAAGGGCCTACAGAGAGACTTTTTATAAGGGCGTGTAGGGACAGGACGAGGGGAAATGGCTTTAAACTGGAAGAGTAGATTTTGACTAAACGTTAGGAAGACATTCTTTACTGTGAGGTGGAGACACTGGCACAGGCTGCCCGGTGACGCTGTGGATACCCCCTGCCTGGAAGCACTGCTGGGAGGCCAGGCTGGATGGGGCTGTGAGCAACCTGGGCTATGGGAGGTGTCCCTGCCTGCAGCAGGGGGTTGGGACGAGATGCTCTGAAAGGTCCCTTCCAACCCAAACTGCTCTGCGACTCTATGATTCTGTGATTCCCAATCCTGTTTTCTTATGTTCAAAAGGATTACTGAGGGAAACACACTCAGCAGGTCACAGCTGAGAAGAAATCTGAGAATGCTGAGACAACATGAGCTCACTGAGCGCCACGGGCTCCCCGCTCTCCTGTCGCACTCATGGCGGCTGTCGGCTCGGTGTGATGCCCTGCCAGGCTGCATCCTCTGCTGCCTCCGCTGCCCCGGTCCCCTGGGGTCGCACCGACCCAGCAGGGATGCTGGGCTGCCTCCCCACACGTCCTGACTGCAGGCCATGGTGGGCACAACAGCCGCCTTTGGGGTTCCTTCTGGAAATGGTTCCTGCTGCAGAATTACGCTCCTTCCCGCACCTTCGTGACCACTCTGGTATTTAGTCCAGCATGCAAAATGTTGATCTCAGTGATGGTTATTCACTAACATCTCAAAAGGTTTCTTTCAGAGGGAAGTTTTCAACTGATGCCATTGTTCCAAGTTTTAATTGAGGGCAAAGCAAAACCCCCTTCAGATGCAGAGAAGCTCTGGGACCTCACAAGCTTTCATCCTTTATGTCGCCAAAGTGGGCACCACAAAAACGAGGAATAAAGGAGGAAAGACTGAACAAAATCTCCATCTATTCCCAAACTCCTATTTGCTAATTTATGTCCCATCTGGAAAGCTCAACTTAAAATGTGTTACATGATTCAGCAGCAAGTGAAGTTTCCCAGCCAGAATGCAGACATTTCTTTTGAGAGCGATGCTCGAAGCACAGCTTTTCCAAGTCCTGGGCAGTTCAAATGAAGCTTTTCTATCGGGATTTGAAAAGAACTTTGAACTGTTCCTCTTGCAATGGAAATGTGCTACGAGGTTGAGGAGAAGCACCGAGCTAACGGTGCTGCTGTGAGCTAGGCGTTACCGAGCCAGCAGCTCCCATTTTGTCTTCGGATTTTGCGGTGTCTTTGGTGATCACTGTTTCCTCCCATGACAATCCCAAGAGCAGCACCACCGGTCGCACCCGTCAGCCTCAGCACAGCACGTTGGCTGCTCAGGCAGCTCAGAGCCCCGTCTGCCTCCTCAGCTGGGAGAAAAGCAGCGCTGCTGCCGCGCTTGCTCTGCACGATGCGTGCTCCGGGCCAACGTTTGCTCACCGCAAACCGGAGAGCAACAAACGCGGCGCGGCGAGGGCTGAGGGCAGCAAAGGCACCCCCGCAGCAGGGGGGGCCGGAACCATCGGGCTCAGAGAGCGCGGAGATCGGGCACGCGGGGCGATGGACGCCGCGCAGGGAGGATGGCAGCGTATTGGAACAACCGCAGAGACTTCACTCCTTCCCTCCTCGCAGCCGTCCGGGCTCCCGCGGGGAGGAAATGCCGCGGGCGTCCGACCCGCTGCGGGGCCGCGCTCGGATGCGTGCGCTCTGCGGAGCCGCGCGCTGCGCCCGCTGTGCTGGGCTGGTCGGCACCGCGCGATGCCTTTTGTTTTCCTGAAATCCGAAAATCAAAGAAACAAAAGAAAAAGCACAGAGAAACCAAAGAGCGGAGCTTGCAGGGCTTTGGAGCAGGAAAACGAAAGAGAGCCGAGGAGCCGCTTTTATGTTCCAGGACGCGAAGCGGCCGTTCAGCATCGCTCCGGGCACCAGCGGGCGGCTGGAGCAGAGCTGCTCGTCAGGCAGCGGCCACGCAGGAATCCGCGCTCAGAAGGGAAGCGGAGTGCGGTGCCCGGCAGCCCGGGAAGGTGCCCGGCGTCCGGCCGTGCGCAGGTCCGTGCCGCTGCTGCGGCGCCGCCCTCAGCCCGCAGCAAGCAGAGCGGGGCAGCAAAACCGGAGACATGAGCCAACGTCTGGCGCTCACACGCAATAACTGACACAACACCCGTTACTCCCTGCACAAATCCTTCATGGCCACCATAACACTCCTTTCCAATCCTACGACCCGTTTCCTCGCTCTCTCACATCTCCAGAATTCAGAAGCTTTCAATAATATGAGTCTCTTGTTTCTTTCTTCAAGCCTGTCTGACTTGCAGACAACTGAAGCAGCTGGGACAAAACACAGAACCTCCTCCCTGGGCCTCACAGCTCTGAAGAGCAGAGCGCGGCAGAGCCCCCGAGCTCTTTTGGTCCCTAATTCTGACAGGGACATTCTCTTCCACCTTGACTACCCCAAGGGTTCTCTGCTAAGCACGAGATCTGCCCTCAGCATTGCAGGTTTGCCCAGAAAGAGAACCAGACACCCTCAGGTGCATCCAGATCCCCCAGTACATTTGTTTTAAATGACCAGGAAATCAAAGCAGCACAGAAGTCTCATTTTTAAAAGCAGCTCCCAAAAAGTCTGCACCATCCGGCAAAGAAAGAAAAGGAATAAACTCAGAGCAAGAAAAAGTGCTTTAAAATCAAATCTAACAACATCATGGCAAAGACTTTGCACCACCCAGCCATCCCTCAGAAGCCCTCCTCCTTCCCAGGGCAGCCCAGAAACGAGAGGCAGGTGAGGTGGCACCCACCAGAAAGGCTGCACCTGTGTGTGCCCCATATAAACCCACCTGGGCAGCACCCAGGAGGCTTGTGGTGGCTGGAAGGGATGGGGCTGCTTGTGGGGCAGCAGTGCTCTGGCACTTTGAGGATGAGGTGAGGTTGAGGCCAGGAGGAGCTGGGCCATTTCCTTGCTGTTCTTTAACGAGGCTCTGCTTTGCTTGCAGGCTGCTGCTGCTCCTTTTGTTTGGATTTTTGCTGTTCTTGGCCCCTAGGGTCTTAGGGGAATTGGACCTCTCAGGTAAGAATGAATGAATTACTGTGATCTCCCTGTGCTACTGCTGGTTTGAGGGGCTCTGTGTTTGCTTTGAGCCCCCTCCTCTGCTGCTGGTGTGAAAGGGGCTCTTGGATTGGGGCTGAGTTGGCTGATCTTCCCTCTGCAGAGAGCGTGACCTGCCTGCAGGACAGGCTGGAGCTGGAGCTTCCCGGGGAGCTCGGCAATCACTCGTGGCGTGTGCGTGCTGTGGGTAGGTGTTGCTGCTGCCCTGGCTCAGCTGTTCCCTCCAAGGCTTGAAGTCAGCTGCTGCCTGCAGGGCTGGCTGTTCCCTTCTCCATAGATGCGAGCGGGGAGGAGATGATGTCCTGTGAGCACACTGTGGATTATGAGAAGCTGCTGCTCAGAGCCCTGCTGGTGAACTGCACTAGCCTGGAGGTAAAGCGCGCTTCTGATCTGGGAGCATGATGTCATGGAGTGTTTGGGGTTTTTCTGCTGCTCGAGGTTGGGCTTAGTAGGGTTTCTACCTCTAATTTCTACAGACTTCTCTACTGTGAAGGGCCCCTTCTGCTGGGTTACTGTTCCCTGAGCACTTCCTCTTCCAGCTGTGCGTTAAACACCTTCAGATGCTGCTAGGAATGCTGTACTCTCCTGTGATGGAGTGGAGAGCTACTTTAAATGATGCCTGTAGGAGCTGGAAGGGGCCCGAGGGTGTCAGCACCTGGCAGATACATGTATGCATGAACACATAATCTGAGTTATGCAGAGCTGTTAAAGCAGAGTGGGGAGAGGCCCAGAGGCCTTCCTGGTACCAGCTGCTCTCAGGCACTGGAAGTACCCCTGGTACTTGCTCTAGGAGTGCTGGCACTGCTGCCAGGTGCTCTCTGAGGCTCTGCTCCTGACTCCCTCAGTGCTTCGTGTCCCTCTGCCTGACCTGCTGACCCAGAGAGCCCATCTCTACCCCAGAGCTCCTGAAATACCAGCTGATGTTGTACCAGCTCAGCTGCTTATCCTAATGATGAAGGAGCAAATGGTGAAGGGCTTCTGTGCTCCACTGCTGTTCTTTCCTGAGTTGACGTCCCTCCTGATTGAAGCCTGTCTCCCTGCAGCACGGCCAGCACCAGCTGAGGCTGCTCCTGCTGCTGAACGGCACCGTGGGAGAGGAGAGGAACGTCACCTACAGCGCTCAGTGCAGCGCTGCCCGCAGGGATGAAATCATTGCTCCTCTCTTTGTTGGTGTGACTGAGTGCACAAAGGATTCCATGGCGGTGGGTGAGGGCTGTGCTGTGGGTCCTGCTGGGGGCCTTGGGGCAGGCTGGGGTCCCACGGAGCGGTGGTTCTGGGGAGGTCTGTTGGCTGCAGCCCTCCTTGGCACGGCGCTCTGCTCTTTGAGAGCCGTTCTGCAAGCAGCCGTGCCCAGCGCCGTGGTGCCGTACCGTACCTGGCGCGGCGCTGCCTGGGGGGTGGGGGCTGCTGGCGCCGACTCCAGCTTTGGGGATGTGTAGCAGAGACTTCTCTTAGAAGCAGACAGTGGTTACAGCTTCATCTGAGGTAACTCTCATGCTCTCTTTCCTCAGGTTACCTTCCCAGGACCAAGTCTCAGTGATGAGCACCCGGTAGGTGTCTCCCTGCTGGCAGAAGGTGTCTGTTCTGGACCCAAAGGCAGCCCGTTGCCTTCAGGCTGGAGTAGCTACCGCTTGTTGGGGAGTCTAACGTGTAACCTCAGTGCAGATACATCGAATGCACAGCCTGTGCTGTGGTGGCCCAAAGTGCCCTGTTGCTGTGGGGCTGTGCTTTCCCTTCTAAGGCACCCCTCCTGCTCTGCAGGTTCAGGTGGCTGCGCTGGCTGGGACTCTGACAATTGATGATGGAATCAGGGTTCACCAGCTGAGCCTTGAGGAAGCCACGCAGCACGGCTACAGCTTTCTGACTGATGGACACCACCTGGTATTCCAGGCAGCCTTCACTGCCATTGGAGTTGTCTCCTACAAGGTAGGAGCATGGAGCTCATGCTGAAGGGATGATGCAGCTTTTTCCGGGGCTGGAAGCCTTCCTCATGATGGAAGTGTTTGTGGGTTATGGCTAGAGCTGAGTTCATCTGGAGCTGTACCTAATGGTATGAGCAGGCTGTTAGTTTGCAGAGTTACCTTGAGTTGTCTGGCCCTGCTCAGGGTGCACCTGCAGCAGCACAGTTCTGCTGGGGTTCTGCCTGTCCTTTGAGCAGAGCTTTCCTAAAGAGTGAGCGTGCAAAGCTCCACTTCCTTCCTGAAGACCAGCAGCCTCAGGTGGGCATTGCGTGGCTCTGCAGAGCTTCACCTGTGCTGCCTTCTGCACTGAGTGCCTTGCTCTGCATCCTGCCCTGCAGCACAACCAGGAGGCGATCTACACTGTGGCACTGAAGCTCACGTATGGCCCTCCTGAACACAGACTGACCGTGGAGTCAAGAATGCTTTGTGCTCCAGGTAATGTGTGGGAGAAGCTGCCTGCTCCTGCTTTGACAAGGATGTTCTGCTTCAACAAGGATGTTGTTGCAGGTTTGGTGCTTTGTAACACGACACACATGGCTGTTGCCATCCCAGCCTTCCCGGGGACCCTTATGGCTGTGGCTGTAGAGGACGAGACCATCCCAATGGACCAGCTCCAGGACAAAGGCATTACTCTCAACACAACAGGAGGGGTCAACCTGCTTGTCAGCAGTGGAGTCCTGAAGTCTGCAGTGAGTTGATGTTCTGGGGTTGTGGGGGTGGCTGTGCTCACAGCTCTTTGGGCTTTGCTTGTTACAAAGCACACCACCTCTGACTGGATGGGTCCTGGGTTGGCCACATGTGCTGTGACTGATGCAGGGTGGCTGTGGCCCAGATAAATGTCACCTCACTGGGTAGCAGATAAGCATCGCCCTCAAAAGTAACTCTGACTTCATGAACTGTCCTTTGAGAGCAGCTGGAGGTTGCACTGCTGTGAGGTGGGCTGCTGTTGGAGATGCCTGGAGCAATGCAGGTCTTCTGCTCTTCACGCTGTGTGGCTGCAGAGCAGACTGAACTGCTCCGTTGTAGGTGTTAAGGGCAACTCTTGCATTATGCTCCAGGAGAGTAACTTGTCTTCCAGCTACGTGGGGAGAGCTGCCCTGGAGTTCAGTCCTACCTGTCCTCCTTGAAACTGACTTTTCATTTCCATGGGGAGACTGTGGCAATGGTGATGCGCCCGGAGTGCCCCTGTGACCAGCACGCACCAATAGGTCAGTTATGCCCTGCTCAGCTGGCAAACCCCAACCCTGCCTGTTCTTGACCTGCTCCTTCCCAGGAAGTTCCTGTGGCCAAAATACAGCAGCTGTTTGGCAGACTGAGCTGTTGCTATTTGGGCGTGACTCCTGTACCTCTGTTCCAGCTGCTGTATGCACTCAGGATGGGTACATGGATTTTGAAGTCCTTGCTGGCAGTACTACACCTCCGCTAGCCCTGGACACGCTCAGGCTCAGAGATCCCATGTGCAAACCTGCCTTCAGGTCCCCCTCAAACGACAGGGCCTGGTTTCACGTCCCACTGAGCAGGTGTGGGACCAGGTACTGGGTGAGTTCCCACTGCTGGCAGGGGGGGCTTTGTGGGGGGAATGCCCTCAACTAATGCTGCTGTCGCTTCTCAGCTTGAAGGAGAGAAGTTAATGTATGAGAATGAGGTGAGGGCGCTGCGGTCTGACCGTTTGCTGCACAGGATTTCAAGGGACAGTGAGTTCAGGTGTGTCAGGAAGTCTCTCTGGCTGAGAGTTGGCTGTGGGTATGCTGTGCACAGGTGTGAGACTTGCTTCTTGTTCCCTGCCCAGGTTAACGGTGCTGTGCTCCTTCAGCAATGGTGATGCCTCCATCTCTGTAGGGGTTGAAAACCCTCCCCCCCTGGCTGCTTCCATGAACCAAGGCCCCCTCTCTTTAATTTTTCTAAGCTACCCAGGTAAGCCATCCCCAGGCTCAGATAACCGGGCAGTAATTCATGCTTGAGATGAGAGGGAGGGTGTGCAAGTCTGGGTGTGTGGGCTTTGTGGGGCCCTACATGCTTCTCTTCCTCCTGCTATGCTACTTGAGGTGGAGGAGTTGATTCTGGAGCTGAGTGCCTCTGGCTCCAGGGAGAGCTGCCAGCCAGCAGAGCAGCTGGCTTCAAAGCGCATGGGTTTCTTCAGGACTACTGTCGTGTAGGGACTCACTTACCAAGGCTTTGGCTCTTGCAGAGGACTCGTACAGGCAGCCGTACCATGACGACCAGTACCCCATAGTGAGGTACCTCCAGCAGCCCATCTTCATGGAAGTGCAGGTCCTGAACCGCAATGACCCCAACCTCCATCTCCAGCTGGATGACTGTTGGGCAACAGCATCAGAAGATCCGAGCTCTCTTCCTCAGTGGAATATTGTTGTTGATGGGTGAGCGCCCCGCTGGAGGCACGCTGCCCTGTTGGCTGCAGGGTTTGGTTGCTTCTCCCCTCGCCTCTTCTCTCTGCATTCCCAATCGGAGGCGTGGGGCAACAGGCCCTGCTTTGGGGGGTGCTGCTGGGCGCCGCTGCCTGGTGCCACGCATGGAGGCGTCCTGCAACTTGCAGGATGGTGCCTGTGCTTTGAACTGTAGCCTGCGGCTGGAAGCGGAGCAGCCTGGGCTGTAGGGAGGCGTCCTCCCGTAGCAGGGGGGTGTTGGTGTCTTACAGGTCCCATCCCACCTCGGCCACTCTATGGCCTCTGCCCTACCACTGATGGGCTGCTTCTCCCCCCTGCAGGTGTGAGTACGACCAGGACAGCTACAGGACTGCGTTCCATGATGTGGGCCGTGGCGTCAGCTATCCCAACTATCGCCAGAGGCTGGAAGTGAAGGCTTTTGCTTTCGTGTCGGACAAAGCCCTCCCCGGCCTGGTGAGTGCCGCTTATCGCTTACTGCGCTCAGCAGGACCTCCCGTCTCCTGTAAGCGAGCGGCCATATCTGTTCTGTCCAGGTGTACTTCCACTGCAGCGCCCTCCTCTGCGACCGCTTCCAGCCGGACTCCCCCTTGTGCACAGCGAGGTGCCCCAGGCCGCCCAGGAGCAAGCGAGGTATCGCCCCGGCGCGCCCTGCGTCCTACGGCAGTGCCGACGCGCGGCACCACGCCGCTCACTTCTCTCTCCCGTGCGCGGTTGCAGGCGGTGCGAGGCCGGGCGCCAGTTCCACGGCGAGCCTGCAGGGTCCGGTTCTCCTGGTGCCCCGCGGATGGGCGGCAGCTGGAGGTGAGGAGCGGCGCTGGCGTGCGCTGCCCGGCCGTGGGGGGCGGCCCCTCAGCGCGGTGCTTTTCTGCTCCCCTTGCAGGGGACGCTGCGCTGAGCCGGGCGACGTGGGCTGCGGTGACTGCGGCTGCTGTTGGCGTTCTCTCTCTGGCGGCCGCGATGCTGTTATTTATGGCTCTTCTTAAATGCCTGAAAAGAAGAGCCCTGATGGTAAATGCGGTATATTAATGCGTTTGTTATCAAACTTGGATTAAAAATGTGGCTTTTCAGGTAAGAGATGTAGCTCTGGAGTTGGTCGTGTAGCTCCTTGGAGGTAAACACAGGTGTCTCGGTGAATGGAGGCAGTGCTCCCCAGGTCTTCGGGCAGAGGAACCGAGCTGAAAACAGAAGAGAAGCCCCCAAAGCTTTAGGGCCTAAAGCCGGTGGCTGTTTCTTTGTCTCAGGAAAGCCGCGACTGCTAGAAAACAGCCGTGTGAAAGCAGCCCCTCTTCAGCTGCTCCTTCCCTCCCTTCGGAGAAGGGCTGAGCTGCTGCTTCGAGGTCAGCGCTGGGCACTGCGGCGTTCAGGTCTCCCCGTCCTGCTCGGTAGCGCAGTCGCCGCGCTGGCTTCAGAGCCGCGGGGCGGAGCAGTGCGATGCGGAACCGGCACCACTCAGCCGAGCAGCGCCCTCCGAAGGACGAGGTGTGAAGTGCACGGCGAATCGGAAGCGGGCGCTGAGACTCAGCGGGTGCGGGGTGGTGAGTCTGCGAAGTGTCCCTTTGGAAGAGGTGGGCTGGGGGGAGGAGGATCCCGGTGTGAGAAAAAGGAGCGTATGTGACAGGAGAAGCAAAATGCGAGTGTAAATGCAGTGGGGTTCTCATCTGGAAGAGAAACTACACCTCCTCTTCCCTCCTTCCCTGTTTAAAGAGCACTTTTAGAAGGAAGCTTGTGGCAGTGGTTGGTGTTAGCTGTCCAGTAGTTCTGCTAATGCATTGCACGCCTCAGTGCTAAGACTGCAGGAGGTGCCCGCTGTCCTTTAGGCTGTCACTTGGATCATTATACCACCTTCCCCTCGAGCAAGGCTTCAGAGAATGAGTGGGAGGCTCTTCCTCTCTCTGAGGAAATGCTTCTCAAACAGAAGCAAATGAAACTGGAGGTAGACCAGGTTTTAATCCAGGCTAAGGGTGGCTTGCAGGCAGCCCAGTAGGTTAAAGTGCTCTTTCTCCTGCAAGCCAAGAGCTGGAAGAGCACAACTGCTGCCTCTGTTTGGTGCCTCATCTGAAGGTGTGGCTGCTGCTTTTGCTGGGCTGTGTCTCCGTGCGACTGCTTGTGCCCAATTGCAGCACCTTGCTGGAAGCTGGCAGAGGTAAAACTAACTGAACTTGCTACGGGATTTCCTGAGCCTGCTATTGTGAGCAAGGCCAGGCTGTGAGCAGTGCTTTCACTTGTACAGCGTTGTTGCTTTCTCTACCAATGCACTGATTTGAGAATAAACTCCTGCTTCTGGATGGCACAAGTGGAGAGCATCAGCTCTGGCAATTGCCTTTCCCCACTAAACTAAATGATGTTGGTCCCAACGGCTTTGGGTTAATGAGATTCTCCTTTAAAACTGAGCGTTTGGATTGTATTTGCTCTTAATCCAGTGAGACAGCAGACAGCAGAGCAAAAGCACTGGTCAGTGCCACGAGCCACTTCAGAATCTCCCATGTTCCAGCATCTCAAGGATGCTGTGCTGGGCATCCTACTGCCTTGTGAGCAGAGCACAGAAGTGCTTGTAGGGGGCAGCTGGATAGGAACGGTGTGCAGAGCTCTGCTGGGGCAAGAAGTAGTAAAGCTTTTCTTTAAGCTAAACTTGTTTCTTAGTGTCACTACAGAATTATTCATCGTTGGTTTCAACTTGTTGTAAGTGGGTGGAGCAGTGCTGTGTGGGACTGGGTCTGTGATGCTGCCACAGCTTGGGGGGGGGGGGGGGGGAGAGAAGGCGTGGAGCGGAGCTCAGCTCCCACTGCCACTCCTTCACAATAAGCATTGCTGATGGGCTGACTATAATTCCTAAAAGGATTTCAGGCAGATCCTAACAGTGCTGCAATCCTCAATGGATGATAATCAAGGCTGTCTTGAGCAGGATTCCTTTTACCCTGACCTCCATCATTGGATGCTCCCAAGGACCTGGCAGTGCCTGGAAGCCAGGGGGAGGCAGAGATGCTGGGTGCAGCCTGCTGTGGTGCAGGAGAGCTCACAAGGATCCATCCTAGAGTACTCAGAGCTGGCCAAGGTCAGCGCCAGGTGTCTCTGAATTGTCCATCACTGGGAATCTAGAGAGGTGCCAGCTGACTGCCAGCCAGAGCAAAACCTCAGTACCTGTAGGCCTGTCGGCCTCACCTCAGTGCTTGGAAAAAGGATGGAGAAAATTACCTTGGGAGGTTCTGAAGGACAGTGCTGTCTTTGGCCAGAGCCAGTGTGGGTTCACAGAGGAGGTGGTCTTTAACAAATGAACTTTCCTTCCATAGTGAAGTCACCTGTCATGTTGGTGGAGGGAAGCCAGCTGCTGTTATCTTTAGGATTTCAGTAAAGCTTTCCATCCTGTATCCTTCTAGACAAACTGCCCAGCACTCAGCCCAAAATGTAACACGAGGGGTCGGCCCTGGGGTTATGGTAAATGGGGACAGGGCTGGGGTCAAGGCCCCTCTGTGCTGCCACAGCGCTCCATTTTAGGGCCGCTTCTGTTGAACGAACGCTTTCACCCACATCTTCGATGGAGTTTTGAAGGTGTCTCAGTAAGCATCCTCCCAGAGGGGGAGGAGCTGTTGGCTTCGTGGAGTACAGACAGCCTTGCAGGGAGCCAGGCACCACCAACGTGCAGTGTGACAAGCGGTGCTGCGTTGTGTGCTGCACAGCCAGCCCTGGTGGCACAGCAGCCTGGGCCAAGGGATGCTGCTGAGCAGCCCTGCTGCTGGGGGTTTGGCTGCTGCAGGTGTTACCCACCAGTAGCGATAGCAAAAAACTCTGCATGCGTGCTCAAATGGTTTCTTTGTTCCATCTTCTTGATGGATTTCTCCTTCCCTATGCTACATAAACAGTACTACAGCCCTATCTTTCCTTACAGAGAAACTCAATTTTGTTTTTGTCTTCCTGCTACCAACAGGAATTTTATGGAACATTCTATAGGGGAAAAGTTTTGAAATATTCACAGTAAATATTTTATTGAACAAGTGTGCTCCTGCTCGAAAGGAAAACTCTTAGGGAAGTTTTGAGGGCAACTTTTTACTTGAGAATAAATAAGAATAATGAGGCAACGTGGTTAAACAAACAGCACTTTATTAAACTCAGACAGTTAGATAATGCTTAGAACTATGACAGCATTGTCAAAAATGGAAAAAGTTTCAACAAAGTGAGAGGTTACAACCAAGAAGCAGAACAGGCCACTTAAGCACCCAGAGCAGGGCAGAACAGAAGGGCAGGCTGCAAACGGCTGCAGTGAGGTGGCAGTGAGTGCAGGAAAACATCCCTGCAGCTGTATAGGTGTGCAAAAGCTTACACCACAATTAAGGCGTGATGAAACCTGCTTTCCTCTCACAACACACAGCATTAGTGTGGTACACTCACAGTATTTTAACACGGGCTGTTAGCACTTAGAAATTTTTCACCTTTCAAAAGCATTTCTGATGTTCTGGGCTTTAACACTTACGTATGAAATGGCCAAACCACTGCGCACGCGTTGCAAACAACAGTGCAGCCAGAGCTCCAGGAGCACAGGCAAACACTGCCCGGCCCTTCTCTTACCCAACTGCCCCCAACTCTGCTGTGACAGTTGCATCCCTCTCCCCAACTCTGCAGAACATTCCCTCGCTCACGCAGTGTCACGCTGTGCTGCTCAGCGTGTGCTCCTACCATTGCTGTTACAGTGACAACGCACGACGCACGCCGGCTCTTTCAGCTCCCATATGAAGTGCACTGAGGTTGGATGCTTAACAAGTAAACAATTACATTGCAAAGGACAGACCTGCACAGCGGAGTGTTTGAAGATGGGCAGAATCCCACTATTTGTTCTTTCGTTTGTTGTCAGAGAAGTCCATGACAGACAGACTCTTCTGTGGTGAACTTCCATTAACTTCTTGCTTCCTCGCCTGGCTCCTGCACAGGAGAAAAGAACAACTTTATGTCTGTTCTCCCCTAAGACTGCTGTCTAACTTTCTGCCAGAGCAGCTGAGCAACACGAGATGTAAGCCTGAGACTTCTGAACATCCGCTGCTGCTCTACGTGCCACAGCTCTCTGAAAAGGCACCGAACACAAAAAGAGCGATCTGCCAGCGCCTCTTTAACATCAAACTGTAATTTGTATGTAGGTTCTCAGCACATCACTATGTGCTGCAGGAGAGAGAAATCTTTCCTGGACCTGGTGGGCAAAGCGATGGGCCTGGCAGCACGCCTCGGAGGAGGGCTGCAAGTCCTGGAGGTGTGCAGACACACTGGGCTTGGCACCAGTCTTCTCTTCCTGAAGTACAACACCCTCACAGGAAACTGTGTGTCCCTGAGAACCGTGCAGAAATGCTGCTGTGATGAAGGACCAAACTAAGAAAGTCTCAGAGAGAGCAGCTGCAGCTTTTCTCCTTGCTCCCCCCTGTGCTTACGAGTGACCATCAGCCCTTCCTTGCTGTGAACGCACTGGCAGGCAGCAGGTGGCCCTCCAGCACAACCTGCCAGGGCCGCCCTCAGCCCAGCAGAGCAGAGCTAAAGCACAGCTCCCTAAACTGGCCTCCAAGCCCTGAGCTCCTGGAGCATGTGCAGACCTGACCTGCAATCCAGTACACGCGTAGCATCCAGAAAAACGACTCACTCCTGCTGAAGCCACCCACGCTCTTCCCTTTATCAACTCGTGCTCCTATTCCAAAGCTACATTTCTGTCCATTTCTCTACAAATGCAGGTAAGCTGAGATAGCTGGGTACTGTGTTGTGCAGAAAGAACGCTGCTGCATCCTCTAGGCACACCTGAAAGCATGCTTTGAGGATGTTTAAATCAACATTAATTCTGAGATAAAGATAAATTTTGATGTTACAGTGTTAGCATATGCAGGTTTTTCAAGCTCAAAGGGAGGAGGTTTAAGGTTGGACATAAGAAAGCCTTTCAGAGTGAAGGTGGTGAGGCCCTGGCACAGGTTGCCCAGAGATGTGGTGGATGCTTCATGGCTGGAGACAGCCAAGGCCGGGCTGGGTGGGCTCAGAGCACCTGATGGAGCTGTGCGTGTCCCTGCTCGTGGCAGGCAGATGGATTGGATGGCCTTTAAAGGTCCCCTCTAACTCTAAGGATTCTGTGATTGTAACTCTCACCAAAATCCATACTAATGATGAGGTTTAATGTTGAAGCACCAAAGCAGCCAAAGATGCCCCAGCACCAAAAAACCATCCATTAAACGAACCAGAAGTGGTTCACTGTTAATATAAAGGCAGTAACCAAAGCAGCAGTGCAGGTGCAATTTGAAGTCAGGATGCAGAAGTCAGGGCTGTTACCTTGAGGCACACCAGCAGTTGACCAGAGCTGAAAGAGTGATGTAACAAACACTCAGCACTCCAGAAACTCCCAGTGAAAGCGCACCCAGGCCACAAAGCACACAGAGCAGGGCTATGCCCCCGATGGATATCACAACACCTAATAAAACAAGACAGAGAGTATCGTTTAAACACGTTTATATACAACTGAGTTAGAAAAGCAGGTGTTCGACCACAACCCCAAAGTAAAAGCATTTGGGAAAATGGAATCAACCAGCTGATGGGGGAACAGCCAAGAGCCTGGCCCTAGCAGGACAGCACTGGAAGGCAGAGTAACAATGCCTTCCACAAAATACCAGAAACAAAAGCTTTGCGTGGCCAAGATAACTGGTTTTGCCGCGATCAGTGGTTCAGATTAGAAAGGCAATTAGGATTTCCTTTGGTACAGAATGCAGTTAATCAGATGACTGCTCTGAGGACTACACGCAGAAATCTTCAAATGCTTCAACTGGGACTCCAAAAAGAAGAAAAGGGTAAGGAAAAGGTTTCTGCCTGAAAAGGGAGTACGTAGATTCATGCATACAATACCTTCCATGATTATCACACCAACACAAGCCATTATGACTGTCGTAATGACAAAGATGAGGAAAAATGCCACAGGAATAGTAGACACTGCAATGAACATCAGGAGCGATAAGGCAACAAAGGGATGGTCATCCAAATACAGGCCCAGGCGGGAGTTCATAAACGCAACGACCTGCGGAGGGAAGAACAGCGTTCAGCTGTATTTCACCGTAACTCCGCGGCCGCAGCTCGCCAGTGAGAAGCAGGGGAACACCTTTTGTAAGTCTGCAGGTGGAAACAAATCCCTTCTGTTAAAGCAGTTGTACACTGGAATTTCTGCGTAGAAGAGAAATTTCTTTCTCTCTAAGCAAATACGTACTGTAGTTTATTTGTGGAGCAGCACAAACATGTCACCAAACAGCCACTCTTCCGCCTTAATGGCTATACTGGTAAGACAGAAGTGCAGAACAGTGGTCCCTTCATCTCGACTGCTGAAGATATGGGAGGGCTGCCCTTCCCCTGCACTCCTGAGCGTTTGCTCAAGAAAGAGAGCCCCAAGTTTCCAAATAAAGGAAAGAAAGCATCACTGAGATAAACTGGGGCACTGCATCTCAAGAGCTGTAAAGATCCCGGCTTCGGAAGTGCGCCACAGACAGTTCTCCCAGTTCTCACGCAGACCTACGTTTGAGTTGCTGTGGATGGACTGCACGATGAAGTGCCATTGCTTCTGCAGCTCCTGCAGCTCTTTAGACATGCTGGGCCCTGTAGTGCCGCTGCCAGCCCGGGCGGTGGCAGACTCGTGCAGGTGTTTCCTGAAAATAAAGGAAAAGCTTTTGCCAAAACAGAGACTATACATTTTGTTGTTAATGTCATTTGTAGCCTAAAATGTTAGGTTCACAAAGGAAACCTAACACACAGGCCCTGAAAGCTCTTCTGGAACTCCCAAGGGCAGAAATAAGTATCCAGGTGCCCTACCTCCTTCCTTACAGCCCTGATATCCCTAATTGAACAATGCCTGCTTTCACAAAACCAGCTAACAGTCAGCAGAGCACTCTGACACTAAGCAGAACATCCTTTTCCTGCTTAACAAGTCCCACACATCACTGTTATCCAGGTCAGCATGGGGGTCCTCTCCAGTACAGCACTCTGAACTGCAACTCAAAAAAAAACCAAGAAGAGGGCAATGCGGGGTCACGAAGAGGAAGGCTGCTTACTTTGTATCTGAGGGTTTTGAGACCCCCACCCAAAACCAATGAGCACACGCAAGGAGAGGAACTCTATGGAATGGTTTTGCAGGGAGAACTGAATGTTTGTACCTCCCAGGAAACCTTTTGCATAGGTAAGACCAGTGAGGTGTATCAGCTGAAGGGCTTTTGTTCAGGGGGGCATGGTTAGGGCAGGCATCATAAATTAAGAATGCCTGCATCCTAACACCACATCGGGGCTGGTGAGGGCGTTTCCGCATTGTGCACCACAACCGTGACCCGTTTAACCACGGGGGGACAGCACTGCTGGTGAGAAGAGCTGGGGCTGTGCAGGTGGAGAAGAGAAGGCTGTAGGGAAAGCTGAGAGCAGCCTTCAGTGTCTAAAGGGGAGCAAGAGGAGAGAAGGGGACAGACTCTTCAGCAGGGTCTGTGGTGACAGAGCAAGGGAAATGGCTTCAAACTTCAACAGGGAGGTTTAGGTTGGACATAAGGAAGAAGTCTGTTACAGTGAGGGTGGTGAGGCCCTGGCACAGGTTGCCCAGAAATGTGGTGGATGCTTCATGGCTGGAGACAGCCAAGGCCGGGCTGGGTGGGCTCAGAGCACCTGATGGAGCTGTGCGTGTCCCTGCTCATGGCAGGCAGATGGATCGGATGGCCTTTAAAGGTCCCTTCCAGCTCTCAGTTCTCTGTAAGTCGGCTCTCCCTGCACAGCACACAACGCTCCCGGGCCTCCAAACGCGGCCCGAGCGGAGTGCAGCAACGCCGCACAGCAGCGGCGCCAACCGCCCCTAGACGCCATCTGCTGCGCCGCCTCCATCATCCAAGGACACCCAACGCCACGCTCGGCTTCTCTGAATTCTGAACACGTAACCACGGCGTCAACGTTACTTTTAAAATAATTTTATATTAATTGAGTAACGTACGATTTTATCTACGCTGCCGTTACATCCGCACCCCCGACACGGACGGTACCGAACGCCGAACTCGGCTGCCCGCCGCGCCGCCTCCTCCCCTTCCGCGCCGCGCAGCGCAGTGGGGGAACCCACGGCCCCCAAACCCCACGACCCCCAAACTCCACGGCGACACCACGGCAACGCTGCCGCCTCGCTTCGGGCCGCCGCCCGCCAGGCCCCGCCGCGGGGAGGCACGGGGGCAGCGTGAAGGGCGGCTCTACGACCCGGCCCTGGGACCGGCCTCCGCGACCAGACCGCATGGCCCCGGCCCCGCCGCCATCGCACCCCCCACTCACCTCCCGCCGGGCCGCGGCTCCCGTAGCGCTCGCTTTCGGAGCGCTGCGCCGCCTGCTGTCTCCGCCCCTGACGGCCGGGCCGGGCGGCTCTGTCGTTTTCTGCGCCCTCCCGCTTTGCCCCCCCCGGCCCGCGCCGCCTCGGAGGGCGGTTCCGGGCTTCGTGTGGTGCTGAGAGCCACGCGGCGCGTCCCGGAGCCTCCTACTTATTTCGATTCTTTTACGGCTGAAATTAAGGACGGAAAACAACCCGGGCCGCAGCCGCGCGGCTCCTCCAGCAGGGGCGGCGCAGGGACCGCCCGCACGCGGCTCCGAGCCCGGGCCGTGCCTCGCGGTGGGGGCGGCTCGGCGTACCGGGACCCGCAGCCGGCAAGGCGGGGAGTTCTGCCCGGCGCCGCCGCGGGGAGCCGCGCCCCGGTGACCCGGAGCCGCCGCGGCCGAGCCGGCAGCCGGTGTTGGTGCCGGTGCCGGTGTTGGTGCCGGGCTCCTCGCCGCGCCGCCCTGAGCTGTGCCAGCAACACGTGCCTTTCTGCTTCAATGACTGATTTCGGATTGGTGCCACCGTGGGAATGTTGGGAAGCCGATATGAAATGTGTCGGGGTTATTTTGTAACGGCAGCGAAGCACGCTGTGCATTTCATCTTCACACAGGGTTTATGAAGTACTAAGTTTCTTTTTAGCACGCTAGGCTGCCTGCAGGCGGTGTGCGAGCCGTGCGGAGGTCACCGAGCTCTGCAGGTACAAAGAAGTAAAGCAGAGATCTGTGTTACCGTGAGCTCATCTGGGTGCTGCTGGTGCAACACCAGGCCTCCATCAGCAGTGGGCAAGCCTAGAGATGGGTGGACATAAGGAAGAAGTCTGTTACCGTGAGGGTGGTGAGGCCCTGGCACAGGTTGCCCAGAAATGTGGTGGATGCTTCATGGCTGGAGACAGCCAAGGCTGGGCTGGGTGGGCTCAGAGCACCTGATGGAGCTGTGTGTGTCCTTGCTCATGGCAGGCAGATGGATCCGATGGCCTTTAAAGGTCCCCTCTAACTCTAAGGATTCTGTGATTCTCAATTTATATGTATGTATATGTTAAGTGAATGTAGCTAGCTGTAACATTACAGCATGTCATCCAGTGATAATGCTGCTATGAGCTTTAATGGCTCTTGAGGACATTGGAGTTGTGCACAAAGGAACAATCATCATCATAACTGTTGCTTAACCGAGCTTGTCTTCTTGCCAGCATTACCTTGAATTCACAGGAAGGTGCTCCTATTGCAGAACAGCACCAGGGACTTTGTGCATCTGTGACTGAAAGCAGTCACACTTAGCAGTGCTGGTTCTGTGCCCCCACTGCTGGCTTGTGCTCATGGGGCAGCTCGTGGGGGGAGCTTCCATGTGTGGCCACAAAGTGCCATCTCCCACCTTGAGCTAACATCACAGCCAAGGAAAGCAGTGCCGTTGTGTGAAGGATGCCTGCTCTTCTTGTGGTTTACAGAAAATGTGATGAACGGCACTTGAAAGTGCTGGTGAGGAGCTGTGGTGGGAATGGAAGGGTTGCTCGGTGGGCAGAACACGTGCAATGCCTCTATCAAGGGCCGGCGTCAGGAAATTGCTCTGGATTTCCTGCTGGGTAGTAACAGCTCCGTCTGTGCTGAAACTGGGAGGATGCTTTCTCTTGGGATGTGGTGACAGTTGTGTCTGGAAGACAAACACACAGACTGGTGTGGGAATGCAGGCATCCCATTGGCTTTGGATCTTTGGGGAGTTTGGTTCTGAATGATTAAAAATGAAATAGCTTTCATACTATTGCTGGAGTACCTAGGATGCATTTGGGGTTTTTGTAGCTTTCAGAGGTGAGGCTGACCTGTGTGTTTGCTCACTGATTCCAGAACTGAGTCTCCATAGCTACAGCTTGGCACAACACAGCGCTGAGCAGGGCTGGCCACACAGCTCTGCAGAGAAGGGAGGAGGACATCCTGGCCTCCTGGCACCGGCTGCACTGTGACTGCAGCAGTGAAGGTGAGCACTGAACAGCAGAGTGTCAGAAATCCCTGAGCTGTATTGGGCCTGCTGAGCAGAAGGGAGGTAACCAGGGGCTGCGGGTCCTCCGGCTCAAGCACTCAGTGGAAGCACGAGGCCTGCTGGCCATTCACCTTTCTCATTTCCACTTTGTTTTGACGTGCATTTGCTTCTCATGGTGGGAACATCTGCTGTAAACCATCATTAGGGGCCTGGAGTGACTGGTGCCGTGGAAAAGATGGAGCAGTGGGGAGGAGCCTAGGTTTGGGAGAGGTGGAGGGGGGGTAGGTGTGAAAATCTGGCCTGACAGATGGCTGGAGAGAGTTAGAAAGCTTAAGGTGAAAATGGAGCTTGAGGAGGACAAGAAGGGAAAGACAGCATGCGGTCTGGGAGGAGAGGGGGTGGGGAACAGTGTTGTTGGGTGAGGAGGCTGATTGCTTTGATATCTTTTGTTCCCAGAAGGGTTCTCTCATTTTTTTGTTTGTTTGTTTTCAGTGCGTGTGCTGATCCGAGGAGGAAGACCAAAAAATTCTCAGGAACCAAAGCAGAGATGAAAGACAAAGCAGAATGAAGCCAACACAGAGGGTGAGTTCTTTCTGCAGGGGCTATGAACAATTCATATGATTTTCAGCTTGGCTGTTACTTGTGGCTGACGGTACGTCATTGAGGAGGACTCTGTTTGAAGCTTGTTCCATGTTCTTTAGACAGAAAGCTCTATAATATATGTAATATAATAAAAGTAACCCAAGGGCTGTGTTAGAAGGACCAGTGGTTTTCTTATGAACCCTTACATCTTCATGAATGAACAACTCTCCCAGCAAACTGCTCAGCTTATTCTCACCCAAAAGCTCAATACTTTTGTCATTAATCAAGAAAAACTCACACTACCTGTATAATCAATGATATTGAGATGTTATAATTATGAAATAAACAAGAGAGTTAGGCAGAGCAGATTATGATAACAAAAAGAGAATAGATAGAAAGGTTACCTGTATTCTGGGCTCACTTACAAAACTCCAACAGAGAGAATCTCCAGCAGAGATCCTTTTCCCCTGGCAGCCAGCTCTTAAATAGGTCTAGGAGGGGTGCAGCCAGGTTCCAGCCCTTCCAGCAGCACAGCTGAATCGCCTCACCTGTGTTCCCTGGCTGATGCAGCGCTCGCCTCAGGTACCCAGCGTACCCACACGCAAAAGGAGAGATGCCATTCATGTCTTTAGAAGGTTTTTTGAGAAACTGATTATGGAAACGCTGTGTTGTGAAGAGAAAAAAACGGGCAGTAGAGGCATTGTATTCCAATTGAGTTGGCTGTGTATTGCAACTAAGTAAAAAACCTCTGATCAATCAGTTCCCATGCACTGCCTTTAGGGAGCTGCACCTGGTAACGCCTTGGTTCTGGGTGTCTGTGTGTGGGCACGCTGGGTACGGGGGGTCGGTCAGATCAGTCCTTTCCCAAAATGACGCTGAGGAGGGCACGGTTTTGTCTGTTTGAATGCCAGGTTTGGGCAGCCAGGATTCCCAGGCCTCTATGAAAACTGCCCCTTGCTCTAATCGTGTATTTGAAGTTATATGTAATAATGTGCAATTTTTCATACGTAATTGTGCAGGGTAACGACTTGGTGTTTTATGGCAATTTAACGCACTGGCATTCTGATACCACGTGCTTTCACCTTCTTTTTCTGGTGATCTCATTGCATATTTGGGAATTTGTTTCTTGTGGATCTCCTGAGCAAATATGGTTTAGAACGATGAGAAGGACCGGGGGTGTCTGCTTATACTAAAGAAAAATGCTTCAGAAATACCTGACAACACCATGGGGCTGAATAATTTTGAGGAAATATCGTTAGAAGAACCTCCTGTGATGCCCTGGCAGTCATTGTGAATAACTCTTCTTCAAAGCAGCGTAATTCATAAGCATCTTCAGAACGTCTTTGTCATCTCTCTGCAGTTGCAGAAGGACTCGGTGTACGACAGGAGCCATGTGGGGAACTTGCCTGAGGTGCCCCCTGTACCCCCTCCTGCTGCAGCTGCACCTTGGGAGTTGCACGAGGTTTGTGTTCTGTCAGGGTTGTGTTACTCGTGCTGAGCTGATTTTAGGCTCTGTGTGACACCAGGCCATGGGCACACTGTGAGTTAAGGGCAAGGAAAGTACATAAATTACTAATTTTAAGCACTGGGTAGGTGGTGGAGTGTTCTATTAGCGTTGCTCTTAGTGAGAGGAGTGTTGTTACACCTTCTATTATTATTTGGTTATTAAGCCAGTCAAAATCAGTTAATTACCTATATGGTTCATTACTATTTGTGGCTGAATTTTTGGATTAAAAATATTTTCCTTCCAGGCAGATTGTGATTTGTTTACTTTATTTGGCTACTTCATAGCAGTGCACAAAAAAACCTGAGTCCAAATGATGGTCCCAAAACAGCTGAGAGCTCGGCAGGTGCAGCATTGGTCTGAATCGCCTGCTACAGGTGCACAAATAAATCCCACGTGCCAGCATTCAGAGGGAGGAGGGAGAGAGGGTGGCTGTTTCCTGCCATGAGCAGCCTCACAGTTCCTCATCTGCCTCATTTGTTTTGCGCTTTGTTTCCCCAGTGGTGTCTTTTAATAGTAAGAGATCGTTTGTGAAGAAATTGGAGTTGATTTCTGCTGTAAAGTTTGTCATTTCACACTTTGAGTGAAAATTGAAAATTTTAACTGCAAAATCTATTCTGATTTTTTTACAAAGGGTAAAATAATTAAATGAAACGTTGCATAAACTTTTAAAATTGTCGTCCGGAAATCAATTAGACTTCCTAGGGATGTGTCGAGGTTTATACAAGGTAGTTTAGCCACTGGCATTTGTGTCCCATGGGCAATGCACTTTTGCCAGGTGACTTTTTCTCTTCTCCAGAGGGCAGATTTCCTCCTGGTGGATGCTTTGTCCAAGCAGTTGCTTTCAGTATCACCACTGGCAGAATTTTGCATCCAGCAGTTCTGTGTTTCGGGAAGAAAAATATGGCTTTGAAAGCAGGCCTCACTGGGCTTTGCAGAGGTGGAACAGTTCATGGTTCTGTGTTATGTACCCTCTGAGTGTGTATCTTCACTAAAAATAATTGCAGTCCCACAGCCCTTATGCCTGTGACTCTTGTTCAAATTCTAATCTAAACAATGATGAAGAGCCAATCCACTGATAGTAACTGACTTGTGAAGAACGTGGAGTGAGCAGAGGGAAGAAATCTACTACAAATCCTGTATTGACGTGGGGGAGAAAGATGAGAGTAGAATTTGTTGGTTTGTGTTATTATTCCACTGTTGCAAGTACTGAGTGATGGCAGGTAGTTAACAAAGGCTGGAGAAATAGGAATTTCCTCAGTGTAAGCAAATGTAAGGAGGAGAGGATGTGGGGGAGGAGAGAGTGCTAGCTAGATCCTGATGCTTTTGTTTGTCTGTTTTGAGGGGGGGGCAGGGCACGATCGCTCCCACTAGAGTTGTGTAAAATTACTTCTTCCTATGAGTGGAGCATTGGGATCTAAAATAAATTAGTCTTCAATTTACTGAGTCAGATTTGTGTATTTGCCTGTGGTGCTAATTGGTCTGTTGCCCTGTTCTAGCCCTGAGAAGAAGTAAAATCACTGTGCTGTGTGTAACTGTGGCTTTTCTTACCCCTCCCATTTCAGCGCGCTCTTAAGAGCAGATGCTATCCTCGCTTGATGCAAGAAGCATCATGGACTTTGGCAGCTCCATTCAAAGAACAGAGTTACCACCGAAGCCCCAGCGACTCCATAGCTAATAACTACACTCCTACTGCGCGGGACTTAAAGCTGAAAAATCTTCACGTACTGAAGTCCTCTTCGATGACGAGGACACCGCCAGGTCCAGCGGGGCAGGAAGCAGGCACACCACGTATCCGTATCCGAATCTGTTTGTGGGCTCAGCCTTGTTTGTTGTGTGCGTTGTCTGTTCGTGCCTTGTCTTCAAAGTGACTCTGCCTTGGTAAGTGCTTACCAGTGTGTTACCTTAGGGTCAGGAGAGACAAGTTTCCAGAAGCACGCATAGCTTTACTAAAGGTAAGGCCAGGCTGTGGTCATTTTGTGAGGCTCCTCCTCCCAAATAGCCACGTGCAGTTATTTGGAGGAAACTGTGTGCAGCGCGGAAAATGAAGGTGATACAACTCAGCTCCGATCCTTGTCAGAAGTAAAAATGGGTACCAGCAGCACGGCACAGAAGCAGGCTCAGTGTGTGCAAACGAGCATTTCTGCTGTGCTCATGTTCACAGGGAACGGGCATCAGTCATCCTCTGAGCATCAGCGCCACTAACCTTGCTTCATTCACTTCTCACGTCTCAACCTTGCAGCTGATCTGTTAGCAACCTGTGCACACACAAACCCTACAGTATGAGATAATTCATGCTGCTGATTCAAAACATGTTGTGATGTAATGCAGATAAGGATATTAAGAATTGCTTCTGCTGTTTAAGTTTACCTATATTGTATCTATACAGCAAAAACATTGCTCAGATGTTATCGCACTCATTGCAAGTAACAAATTAACTCAGTTACTTAGTCTGTTAAGTGAAGAGCTAAGAGTTCAGGTTTATTTCGTTATTATCTAGTTAGATGCCCCCTGTCTGAGCAGTGACACATCCATAAAGCACTGTTTCCTACACAACGCTTGCAATGCACGCGTGTCCTTCGTGGCTGCTCTGCTCCTCCAAAGTTGTAAGAACTGTTTATTTTTCCCTGGGGTAGATGGTGTGTAATAGATTGGATATCCACTTATTTCCCTGTGCATCGTGTAAGAAGTGATTATTTTGTTTCATTAGGTGTCTTCACAGTTTCTTAATTATACACCTGGTTCTTCTACTCCGTGTGCTTCTGTGGTATGTAAGTGGGATGTGGGGGGCAGGTCACAGCATTGGAGAAAGATTGGGATGTATTTATTTATGGTTTAAAGTCCCGTCTGTTTGTGCACCTGGTAAGAATTCGCACTTCTCCCATTTTTTTACATGCAATATATTTGGTGGAACAATATATCTTATTGAACTGCTTTAAAATTCAAAAGCGAGTGCAGCGGGGCAGAAAAGATGTTCTGTGCAGAGGGTTGGGAAGCACTGACATTGCAGGGCTGAGCCCTGCACCTCAGTGAGGTGCTGTGCCATGTGGTTAGCTTTGATTTGCATCAGTGTTTGAAAAATATGTATTATGTCATTTTCTTAACTGGTGCTTAAAGCTCCGAAAGAATTGGCACCTTCCAAGAAGAGGCTCGAAACTGCTCCAAGAAGTTCACGTGGTTCTGATAGGTAATG
This sequence comes from Centrocercus urophasianus, assembly GCF_019232065.1. NCBI lineage: Eukaryota > Metazoa > Chordata > Aves > Galliformes > Phasianidae > Centrocercus > Centrocercus urophasianus. The sequence continues at coordinate 1,461,099 of NW_024885100.1, read as the reverse complement.
TTCTGTAGTGGTGTAAGGACACACAGTCACAGCTATTTCTGTTACTTGAGCTGTGCTTTGATTTTCTTTTGACTTGGAGGATGCGATGTGCTTCCAAGCATGAGATGTTAAGTCTCTACAAAAAGGTATGTGCATCAATACCGACATTCTACTGTGTTCTAAGCCAGCATCGTTCACGTCTTAGTGGCAGAGTACATTCAAGTCATGGGCATGCTGACAGTGCCCTCCTCTCACAGGTATTGACATGAGAACCCAGAATTTAGGTGGTGGAGATACAGCTCCCAGCTGTGCTGTGAGCCTTTAAATGCTCTGTAATGCTCCTGGAGTTGTTCAAGTTGAGTATTCTACTCTACTGAGTATTTCTTTTTACCTTTTTGTTGTTGTTGTTTCCTGTGTTCCTCTGAAAAACAAAGGGAGAAACAGTCCTCTCTGGCATTGCTATGGTGTTGGTCTGTGTTAAGGTAACGTAGGGATCTGTGCCATACAAACGACACAGTGGGGATTTAAATTCTGTTCAACTAAGAGCTTGATAGTGCGCAGTAAGTCAGGTCTGCAGTGCTGCTGAGTGCTGCTCATCCTGGGCAGTGAGGCAGGATCCCGATGGAGAACCCTGTGTAATCCTGGCACTGAAGGCTGCAGTGTAACCTATGAGGGCTGCTCCGAAAGCAGTGCCTTCAATTTCATTGCACTGCCCCGCGCCGCCAGAGGCAGATGTTAGTGGGATGGCAGCAGAGGTTGAACCCTCCCACCCACACTCTGTTACATTTTAGTGTCTTAATGGCACCCACTGACCACCATCGACGCCTGTGAGCATTTATGGAGACCCAGCAGTGGCTGTTGGCACAGCGAGGGTCAGTGCTGTATTTCAGCAGTGGTGACAGCAGCTGTGCTTCACCTCTGCCGCTGCAGATCTGTACGAGTGTGATGTGGAGCTCTTGTTCGTTGCTGGTGAAGATGCAGAGCTGCTGCTGGTGGCTGCATTGAAAAACAGTGTTTTGTGGCTGAGAATTTGCTCTACCAAATGTTGTTATTGTGCTCTTTGTATCTATTGTCATTTCCATGGAAATAAAGAGAGGCACTGCTTCTGGAGTGACCCACATATATTTGTGAATGAACCAATTTGATCTTTGGCTGAGATTGTCAAGATTTTGGAAAGAGAACCACCTGACAATGGGAGAGAGCTCGGACATAATAGCCATTACTGTGAGGAGATCTGGCTCTGGTAGAATTGCTTGCAAGATGTTGCCCATCTCAGCAGTACTGCGTAGCTGGGAAGTTCACATGATGTTAAGTGGCAGCTGGTTTTCTCTCTGTTGAAGTAAATTGCTATCTTCAACAATTTTATGGAGTTTCTCTTATGAATCATTGAAGTACTTCATCATAGGTTGTATTTGTCCTTAGAGCAGTGCGGTGTAGTCTGCCCACGTTGATTTGGGTATCCACTGAAGCCTCCTTGCTCACCAGAGCTGTGTTTTGTTTCAGCAGTACCCCGCTGTTACGCACTTTGGATCTCGTTTCCCTGCGTGCAGCTGCTCATGGGCCAGAACTTGATGCTGCACGTTACACAGAAGATCAACCACTGACTCCAGAAGAGCAGTTTGTTGTCATGCACTCGCACGAGGAGGACATGAATAAGCGAGAAAAGTCACCTTCAGGAAGCGATATGGAGGTATTTAGTGTTAATTTCCGTTTGGAAAGCAGCAGTGCATGTCGGCACTACGTCTGTAACCTCTTTGCTTAAGAGGAGCTGAGAAGAGGACGCAGTGCCTGAGGTTTAGGAGATGCAAACAGGAATATTCAGCAAACTGCTGTTAATTGCTTCCCTTCGTACTTGTTTCTCAGTTTGCCTTCTATATAATGATTTTGCAAGTAAAACTGTCTTCCCAAATTCATAACCTCACACATTGGTGGCTTCTACTTCAGAGGTCAGGAATTTAGTGTGCTGCACTTAATACATGCTTCCATCAAAACAGATGCAAGTGTGATCAAAATGTCAGACGTTTAAAGAGAATTGGAAGATAGGCACAGCTACAACTCATGGTGCTCAGTTACCTTTTGATTGCAGAAAAGTTCAAGTAACAGAAAAGCCCAAATGATTTTGAAGTAATCATAGCAATGAGGGGAGAAGTCATTGTGGCCTTCCACTATTTGAAGGGAAATGTATAAAAAGGGGGCGTGGGGGGGGACTGTTTACATGGCTGGATGGTGATAGGACAAGGGGGAATGGTTTTAAACTGAGACAGGAGAGGTTTAGGTTGGATATGAGGAGGAAGTTTTTCCCCCAGAGGGTGGTGAGGCACTGGCACAGGTTGCCCAAGGAGGCTGTGGATGCCCCATCCCTGCAGGCATTCAAGGCCAGGCTGGATGTGGCTCTGGGCAGCCTGGGCTGCTGGTTGGCGACCAGCAGGGGTTGGAACTGGATGAGCATTGTGGTCCTTTTCAACCCAGGGCATTCTGTGATTCTATGGTAATTCCCTGTCTACCAGGAGCTCTTACACAGCATAACATTGTGAACGTGTTTTGCAGCAGTATTGGCACTATGTGCACAGCGCAGTGCGGGAGGACATGTTGGCACCTCAGGATGAGGAAGTGATGAATGCAATTTTAAAGCAAATTCCAACTGCTATTCTTGCTAACCCCTATCTGAAGAATTCACTTGTGAGTTTAAAAGAAGAGGTTAAGGAAGACTATTGTATCAGCCTCATGAAAGCCATTGGTAAGACTTGTAATCTCATAGTGATTTAGCATATGTAAACTGTTGCACTTGGAAAGCAAATCTGATTTCTGCTCTTAGCACCAGTGGAGGGCTCTGTCAGGGTCAGCAGAACTGCAGTAGGTGCATGGCAGAATGTCAGCATTCTTCCTGAAGTTCCATATTGAGCAAACACCTGTGTATTCAACCTCTGCCAAGGAGGTGATTTTGTAAATCAGACTGTAGATACTCTTGTTGTGCCCATATACCCATTTGCTTTCCACACCACACTCCAGCAGTTTTGGAGCCTATTAGAGACCTTGATACAAACACAACGCAGCAGCAGTGACTCCAGAGATATTCAGAGTGCTTTTTGGGAGCACATGTAGAGGGGCGGGACGGGCAGAGCTGTTCATTCCCAGTGCAGGGGAACAGCAAAAGGGGCTGATGTCAATGCAGAAAATGGGAGATCTGTGCCTGTCCTCCTTCACGGGGTGCAGGCTGATGGGAAGGCAGACTTGGGTGGATCAGTGGTCACAGAGTACTCACCAGTGTGAATGGAATGAAGAGAACGAGTCCCCGATGGGTGTCTTGGTGATAAAGGGCTGCTTCTCATTCTATTTTGTGTAGTGTGACTCATACCTATAAGAGGGGTTTATTTTCTATGAAATGGCAGCAGGTAAGAATCACCATTAGTTTTTAGCAAATCAGAGGACTGGTTTACAAATGGAATGTGTGTTCTCAGAACTTGTACCTGGGCACTGAGCAGTGCCTGCGCCGTCAGCTGACAGCAGCCCTAGGTGTGCAGCACTGCGTGCAGCTGCAGCTGCTTTCTGACATCTGCAGAAGCATGTTGTAAGGCATGGCATTTATTTCCACCTGCGTTGCAGTGGGTGTAACGCCGTCCTTTCCTCTTTAAACATAGGAGCCACGTTTGGCAGTGTTCAGCTTTCCCACTTTGAATTTTTTAATGTCTGTTGATCAAGTATTTGTAGTCTCCTTTTCACAAGAGCATGGAAAGGAGAGACTGCCGGGTTTTCACTCTGCTTTCTCCACTCTCCAATCTCCAAGTAACCTTTAATTTGCTTTTCTTTGTTGGTACAGTCTGTGTGTTTGTGGTTCCCGTACGTGGGAGAGCTCAGTGTGCAACTCCCAGGTTTTGCAGACGTTCTTGGGGCCGGCAGAACGGAGCTCTGTCCTCTGGGAGAGAACACACGTCAGCCCTTGGGTGCCATGCTCTTCCTAGATGCAGTGAAGGCTTTGAGCAATAATTTCTGCATTCACAAATATTTAAGAAGCCTTCTAAAAATTCTGCTTGGAAGGGAGATATTTCCGCCCTCACTTTGTGGACCAGGAAGGAAATGAAGCACCCAATACCCAGCTTGGGAAGGCAAGATGAAAAGTTGTTTCTACATCTCCTGATTTTAGAGCCAGGACCAGACCCTGTTTTATTTTTCCAAAATAACTTTATATGTGTGTTGGTAACTTGATTACTGTGCTGTATTTCACTGAAAAAACTTACAAGGAATGGCAGTGCAGATTTTAAATGAAGAATTCCATGCTTCATGAACTATGGAGAGCCTGTGTTCTCATATGCAGGTATGACCATGCATGCCCTCTCACCGCAATGTAGATCTGATTTATTCCAGTTGATTACATCCTGATGGATCCGGCTGAGAGAGAGAGACTGCTGGTTGGAAGAACCCCGCGCCCATTTCCCCTGAGAGTCATCCGGGCACCCGTCCCATGGCACAGCTCTTACAAAGAAGCAAAAAGCTGGAATGAAAGCAATCTGTTTGTTGTGAATCCACTGATGCACGCTTTACATCAGCTTTGGCTTTCTGAGTAAGAAATTGCAATTAACATTATGTTGGGATTGTACGGCTTCGTTAGAGAGCGCATCTGCTGACCGATGCTGCAGAGCTCCGAGCGGGGGATGGAGGGGGAATGACAAAATCTGTTCTCTGTTTTCTAAAGAGTGTTTCATTTTCAGAGCCTGCAGGAATCTCAGCCACAGAATGGTTGTTTCCTGCAATGTCTGGCTGTGAGTGAGGGATGTGCACTCAGTGCTATGAGAAAATCATCTCTTTTGTTAAATGGTGTTATCCCGAATTCACTTTGGGATAAGGCTTGAAGCGCAATGAAATAGTAATGTAGAATTCTCAATGTTATTGCTGAAATTAACAAAAGAAAACCTTTTGCCTCTGCTAAAACCGAGTCTGTTTCAGTTGGAAGTTGCTCTGGGGACTCTGAGGCGTGTCTTCATGGGGAGTTAAAAATGGTGTTCAGTAACCCTGGGTACTAGTAAGCTTTTACCATTTAAACATTGATGAAATGTAGTTGTTTTTTTTTTTCTCCTAGAGGGTACCCAGGTGGGTGCTTTTAACTATTAATGTGGGGCAGAAGCAGGAGCTGTCGTTCCGGGTGCTCTTACTGTCTGGACTCACTAATAAACCTCCAAAAAAGACAAGTAATATTCTGAGCATTTTATCAAAAATTAACATAATTTGAAATCTGCAAAATGCCAAATGAAATTTGTGAAGCTCTTTACATTTGCCAACTGCAAAGGACAGTTGAGCAAACAACCAAGCAAAAACTGTGGAAATGCACTTGCTGGACAAGTTGGCAGTGACGTGACCTGCATAAGCAACGAGGTTTTATTTGCGTTTGTAAGTTCACTCAAGACCTGGCCGTGTGTCGCTGCGGGCTTTGCTCGTTTGAGCAGAACTCCTCGCAGCGCCGGCTGTTCGCTCCCGCAGGTTCGGCTGCCTGCGGTTTGTTCGCACTCAGGAGCTCCGTGGCGGGGAGCCGCCGCTGCCGCCCGCCGGCTTCGTGGGCGCCGTTCGCAGGCACTGCGCGGAGGCTCGCGCCGTCCTCCTGAACAAGTCAGTGCCTCCCGTCGTGGCGGTGGGGGGGTGGGGATCTGAGGGCTGAGCTGCGGCAAGAGCTGCGCGTTTCAGTCTTATCTCCTGTCATGAAGTAGCAGTAAATTTACGTAGAAATGTTAGAGTTCTGATTGAGTTAATGTAAGTTAAGAGAACGCGATTACATTTCAGTTTCCACTCCTATGGATTTCATTTGCAAGATGGAGATCCTTAGTTAGGTACGTGTTACAGGTCCTCAGCAGGTGAGATGAAGTACAGAATTCACACTGACTGCAGCAGTAAGCAGCCATTCCCATTCTGATCCAGGGCCAGCTGCTGTCAGTGGAAAACTCCCTTTGCAGGTGCACTCACCTGTAAGTCCCTGCGTGCTGAGACATCTCTGAGGCAAGAAAGAAATATGGGAGCAGAGAAGTATCCTTGGTCTTAGGCAGGTGGCACTGATGGCCTCAGGAAGTTTTCGGACTGTCTGTTCTCTGGTTAGTTAAGTGGAACCACACAAAACCACAGCATAACCTGCTGTTATGTCAGAAAGTGAGTGGTCCAACCAATTCATGTTTCAGAGCGCTAGAAATGCGGAATGTTGTTCAACAGTGTATTTTGAGGGTTGGATTTATTTATCAGCTTTGCACCCGTTTTACAGTGTATAATTGTAAAGGTAAGTTGACTTTCTTATTGATTTCAGTACATTTGGAATGAACTTGGAAGCCTTTGGATTATAAGTATTTCCCCAGAGGTGTGAATGTCTGCCCGATCTGACATTAACCTGGGACGCTTTGCTCTGGTGTGAACCTGTCGATACCAGTTAACTCATGCTGTTTACAAAGGAAACAAAAGAACTCCGTGGTTAGAGGTGTTTCCTTTTAATACTTGTCTCTAGCTTCAGTTCCCTGAGAATCGTCATTAAGCTGTATCTGTTTCAAAGGGTGGCTGAGATGGCAGTGGTTCCAGAGACACCTGAACCAAAGGGAAAAGTGAACGATAGAGAAAAGCATCTGGATGCTGAAAGAGCAATTGCAACCATGAGGGTGCTCGCAGCAGAGCAAGTGGGAATAAAGTGACTGGCAGGCTGGAAACTAGAGGGAAGGGAGGCTGAATCTGCCCCCCTGTCTGCAGGAGTTGTGAATGAAACGTGGCCTTTTCAGCACGGAGATCACTCATTTAAGGAGGTGTCTGGTGCTGGTAGGCGACTTCGTTCTGTCATCAGGATCTCAAGGCTCCCATTTAATGCTGATAATTTGCCACCAGTGTTCCATCTATTTCATATTCATTTAAACTAGTCTTAGGTCCCCATGCTAACAGGTATCTTGATGGTGTTTCTCCAGGTGGTGGCAGATGCAGTTTAATCTGACACCTAGTTATCAATTCTGTGCTCGCTTTTTGGATTGTGCTCATTCTTTGGGTGATCTCCAGCTTAGATTTCATTACAAGGAGGAAGCCTGAGAAGCTTTTAAAAACTTTGTCTGCCTTGTTTTCTTTTAGCTGGATCCCCACTTGTGCATCGATTTTACGTGATGAGAAAAGGAAGTGGCTTCATTTTGCTCCTGGAAATAGCAGGGATTCACCCCAACAAATCGAGAGCTACTTCAGCTCCGTGGCGACTCTCATGTCGTTGCAGCTCCGTCAGATGGTTGTTAGCACCTTGGAGGACCTTCTTCGGTTTTTTATGATGCATGAGGTGTGTGCCACCAGGTGTATCTGTGCTCGCTGCTGCCAGCATTATGTGGGGATGGTAACTCATGCAGTCACAAAACGTAATTCTCTTTGAGGCTGAAATACTCCAGATAGCTTTAGCCTTACTGGAATGGGGCTGAGCCCTTCGGATCACCGTTCCTACTCAGTGGATTTTTTTCAAGGGCGAGGAACTATTTACTCAAATAATGATTTTGCAGGCCTGGAGTTGTAATTAAGAGTTTTCGACTCCATCTTGAGGGGATGTGCTGTTTTTTAATGGCATTTTTGAGTTTTATTTGCCTTGACCTTAACCTGGCCAACCTGTTCTCATAAAAGCACACAAATTACCCTCTTTACATCAGAAGTGTGCAGCTGTATGTAATCCTTTGCAGAGAGAGCTTGTGTATGGTGTCCCTGTCTATACCAGACGAGTGCCCTGTATTATTTCAAGCAATGCGTTTAATTATGAAAATGAACATCAGACTGCAAGAGATTCTGTGGTTTTTTGGCTACCACAGAGTTGTCTTGCAGTGGAAGTGAGTTTGTTAAATATCAGGTCACACAGAATGGCTGCTGTGATGAGGCAGGAGCCATAATGAGCATGGCAGCTGAAATGCTGCACGGCAGGCAGAGGTCAGAGGTGATGCCCATGGCAGGCTCCCCTCGTGGCCGGCTGCTGCTGCTTTTTGTTTGGTGGCTTGAAATTCTTACAGCTTCCACATTACCGTCTTAGATGTGGGTTAGCATTTTGTTACTGTAGAAGCAATTTTGGGGTAGGGCAGTTCTTATTAACCATCAAGACAATTAAAGCAAGCAAAAAAACCCTACAGAATCTTGTATTTGATGCTTGGTTTTATTTCTGATAATGATTTTTTCTTCACTTTGGGTTTTAGTTCTGCGTGGCACTTGGTGCTTAGGCACCGCGAGGCAATTAGGCTTAGCTCCAGCTTCCTAATTCTGTGTCTTACAGATTGCTTTAGGAGTTGGCATCTGAACATCTTGTATGTTGGTGCAGCAGTGTTCTGACTAAGAGCTGGTGAAGAAAATCCCATTGGTGCTCTGTAGTTAAAAGAGTGGGGACGTGGGTGACAGTTAAATGATTACAGTTGTAATTGATTTATTTGGCATGTTCAATTTTCATTCTTTTCTCCAAGGACGGGAGTGATTTTGCAGAACCCTATCAAGAAATGCAGTTCTTTTTGCCTCAAATACTGATAGTCAAACTCGGTGTGGAAGAACCCAAGATTGTCTTTGAGCCACCTTTGAACGAATGTTGGGATTTCATCAGTCTGTGCTTCAGGGAGATCCTACAAAGTGCAGAGGGGCTTCCAAAGGTACTGCACAGATTGCAGCTCCACGTAAAGTACAACTTTGTGAATTAAAAAACACGTGGTGTGAAATGTTACCTACGAGAGTCACATCCAAGGAACTGCATTTTGTTTTATAGAAGGTATTGTAAATGCTCTCACATCACTTGCAATGATTCCCTTTAGGTAGAGAGAATTCTCTTTCCTCAACTAAAAAGAGATGACCTCGCTCTCAGTACAGTCAAACCAGATGAACCGTTGTTTGCAGAGTACATAAACAAACTTGAGGAGATCTTTGAGAGCAACATCCTTGGCCCACAGAGGTGAGTTTTGTCTGTTGACCCTTTTGCCCATCACGTTCTCACATTCCTAAAAACACTGATCTATTTGACTCAAACATTAAACAATTTGAGCCAATTTGTTTCTTGCTGTAACAAATCTTCACATTGGAAGCTTGTGTTTGTTTTTGTCATCTTTTGTGTTTAAGGTACTTAAACATGTACAGGAAATACAGCCATCTTTTGAACAATGATGCACAGCAAGACGTTACGGATTTCTTGAATGGAAGTCCATCCTTAGGAGCTTTAAGAGAGGTAATACATAACTGACAACCGCTGTGCATTCATACAGCACATCACACCTGGAGGTCACTCCAAAAGCAGTGCCTCCTCTTTATTCCCATGGAAACTACAACAGATACAAAGAGCACAGTGATGCTGTTTGATAGAGCAAGTTCTCAGCTACAAAACACTGCTTTTCAACAGTCACCGCCATTAGCTGTGCATTTTCACCAGCGCTGAACAGGAGCTGTGCACTGCGCTCGTGAAGCTCTGCACAGAGGTGCCCCAGTGTCACTGCCACCGCTGCTGAGATGCAGCACCCACCTCTCACTGTGCCAACGCCCACTGCTGGGTCTCCATAAACATTCATAATTGTTGATGAACATCAGTGAGTGCATTTTTTGTTCATGGAGGAATTCAGTGACGCCCCTTTGCTTCATCTGCACTTCCACATCAGACACCATTCTGTTGGAGTGCCCCGTTCTGTCAGCTTTGTCACGCAGCAGTAAAAAGTAATGGAGTGTTGGTGGGAAGGTTCAACCTCTGCTGCCACCTCACCAATACCTGCCTCTGTCAGAGTCGGCCATCACATTAAAACAGGAGGCATTACTTCTGGAGCAGCCATCGTACATTGCTGTTCTGAAGAGTTTCAGTTCAGATGGTTTGTTTCACCCTTGGATCACATGGGAGTCCATCTCCCTTACTCCATAGGGCCGCTATGCTGAAGGATATTTCTCTCTGGCCTTCTTCTCTGGGTTCTGTTGGATGCCAGCTGAAGGCTGTCCGGAGTACCAGGTGAATCTGGGTCTCGCTGGTCTGTTGGCTGTCTTGTCCTTAGCCCTGCCCCCTTTCTTTGCTGCATTTGTGGGTTAACCTCTGCCCGAATACTTCCTGAGGCATCTTCTGGTGTTCCTTAATGCGACATTCTCCTGTGCGAAGATTTCAGCCCTGTTTCCTTGTTGGGAATTAATTAGCTGTTGTTTAGCATCATTCGTCTATGAGCTTGAAAGACAAACAAAAAAACATCGTATCTATTGTTTTCCATTTGTAGAAGATTGACAGCTTCACAGAACTGAAAAGGGAGATTGCTTCCATGCGTGTCACTGTCCCTCTGGCCATGTTCTGCCTGGATGCTGCACAGCTGAACGAGGAACTCTGCGTTCGGACGCAAAATCTTAGAGATGCACTGGTTGACTTTGAGGTGATGGAAAACAGGGAGTTAAATAAAAGGTGCGTGTTGTCAGTATGTGTGGTTGTTGCTTTCTGAGTGCGATGCTGCTGTGTATCTGTGTCTGAGATGGCTGCATTCACCTGCTGCCTCTTCTACCAACACAGGCACGTGCGGGGAAGGACCCCAAATTGAGTGTAAAAGGAACAGAATGCTTTCCCTGCTGGCACCCAGCTAAAGCAGGGTGCAGAGTGCAGTCTGTAGATCAGCTTCTCTTGAATCTGACTTTTTTTTTTCCCCTGGGGAAGCAGCGGTTCTGATTGCATACTTGTGGCAAATTTAACAATGGTACATTTAAAAACAATTAAAATGAGGATATAATTTGACTTTATTGTGATGGGATAATCATGGATCTCTGAACTTAAAAAATAAAAAAATTACCATCAGAGACAGAATTCTTTCACAGTGAATAGAGACAGAGAGTAGCTGTTTGTTTCTGTTTTAAAGGAAAGGTTCCCCTCACTTATCCAGAAAGCATCTCCTGGTGGAGACCAGCTGTTCTTCGTGGGGCCTCTGTCTGCACTCACCGGGGGGCACCAAGGCCATGAGCTTGTTTGGGAGCCCAGGCTGCTTTAGTGGAACTGACCTCAGTACAGAGCAGGAATCTGGGACAAGGGCATCTATTGCTCTAACAAAGAGGGAAAACAGCAGGATTTGTCCCTGTTTTCCATTCCAATGTAAAAAGCTTTTTAAAAAGCTTTTTAAAATTGATTTTTCATCATCTTTGTACTTTGTTTCATGCCATGCACCTGATCTTATATTTGTGGAGGGATTATGTGAGCTCTTGCTTACTGCATTCAAACTTTTATTTTTGCCACAAGTCAGGTCTTGAAAAAGTAAATTCTAAACTTGTGGGAAATAAACTGTTGATGTGCTGCTATTGTTAAATTGGACCCAATTTAATGATTGCTTTATTGTGTATCAGTTCCTACAAACACAGCAGAGAACTGATTTTGCAGGGTAAAATGTAATCCTGAATAAATGTATCTCTGTTGTTTATATCCATCTGAATAATTGGTGTGTGAAGGACAAACTCCACGAGCAGAATCTTACACCTCCCTTCACCTACAGGTGCAGTTGTAAGCTTGTTTGTTGTTTTCCTTCCTGTAGGATTTGTGGTGAATATAATTCAATTGCAAACAGAATGAGCAAGCCGCCTCTGAACACAGCAGAGCTGGTGGAACTGGACGCCTACTTAAAGCAATCCAGTCGGATCACTGCCTCCAAACTGAGGCAGGACGTCTGTGAGGCCGCCCACAGGCTGCAGTTCCTCATGGACTACGCTGACCTTTCTGGTTTGTCTCCATATAAAAACATTCATAGGTGGATGCTGGGCTCTGTGTGGGTGAATGGTGCATCTTGTAGAGTGAAGATGAAGTTCGGCTCACTGCAGGCTTCCTGAGTCCTGCAGCGCTGCAGTGAATGGCGGGTGCTAAACAAACAGAATGTGAAGATGGAAATGTCAGTTACCATGCTATAGCTCTTGTGAATCAGTCAGCATTGACGTGCTCTGGAATAATAATGATTAACATTGTTTTATCCACTTCATGGAGGTGTAATCTACATATTTAGTTGGGAATAATCTGTCACTTTACATAGTTGGACTCGAATATCGTTTCACAAATATGTATTCTGGCAAGTTATTCTTAGTGATTTCTCTGTCTAGTTAATGTCTAGAAGTTTACCTTCTTCACGTGATTTTAGAGTTTTGCTATCAGTCTAACTTGTTTTAGCAAAAAGTTCATTATCTTCAGCTCCTGGCTGAAGATCATTCAGCCAGCAGCTCGAAAAAATAGGAGGTTCATTCCTAACTCACTTATTCCTGAATGCAGTCTTGTCTTCTTTTGCTTCTACTTCTCAGTCTATTAGGTCGCTGCTTCAAAGGTAGATTCTTCAAGATGTCTATATATATAATGTTCTCCTTTTAGGTTATGACATACAGCTGAATAGCACGGTTCTCCATTGGCCCAATCAGATCGAAGTGATGTTTGAAAACTGTGCAGATGAGCTGAGCAGCAGGAGGGAACACGCAGAGCTGGTTTTGCTGGAAAGGTACGTTGTGAAGATGTTTTATTTCATTGGATGTTTCTGAAGGAAGAGAACACCTCCTTATCAGTAAAAGAGAGAGAATTGCAAATAAATAGAACTTGGAAAGCAGCTGAGAAAATAAGAGAGAAACCTGCTTGAAAATATGATGGAAATTCTGAGAAGATGTTGGTCAGGGTAAATGAGAACGTATTTTGAAAGGTTTGAAAGGAGAAATGAAGGAATGGCTGAGTCCTGTTACATCTGTTTGCGTTGCTCCTTTATCTCCTTCAGGCAGTGAAAGAGATAAAGTATTTAAGGTAGAGTAGTAAATATAAGTGAGCTGGGTTGGTTGGGAGGTTTGAAAATGAATTTGGAATTGGAGTGTGTAGTATTGGTGCAACGGATGCATGGGTTTTTTGGGGTCTGTACTTTGTGCCGGTTCTGGGGTCACATTTCATGTGACAGCATTTGTTGTAATTCATTAAAGAGCTGAACCCTAAAAAGGAGCAGAACAGAGCACCACCTCACCTCCGCTGTCTTAACTCAGGTGTTCACGGTTTGATGAAACGCTAGAAGGTTATAACAGAGAAATAGAAAGCTACAAGAAGCAAGAAGTCATGACCATAGAGGAGATGAGGAGCAATGCTGAGAAACTGAAGGAGCTAAATAAGAATCTAGATGAAGCAGTGGCTGAACTCGAGGTTAGTATTTTTTGTGTCAGCTGTGAGGTGGGCTGCAGTGTTACAGGGTGAAAAATGCTTTTCGGGGCTCTGGGCGCACACTGTCAAGCAGGCTTAATGATTCCCAAATTCAGGAATGTGTGGCTGCTATCTTCTTATCCCACAGTATGACTGCTGAGTTGAAAAATGTGTTTTGGGGAGGAGAAATATTTATTAAGTCCTTTAAATGGAATAACTGTAATTGCAAGCAGTCAGCAGCAGCAGGCTGCTGCCCATGAGAAACAGCTCTTCAGACAGAGGTGGCAGGAGGATGCTGGGGAGGCAGGTGCAGTTTTTCCTGAGTTGTGCTATTGGAATTGTGTACAAGTCTCTCTGCTTATTCTTTAATTAAAACCAAATGTTTTCCAGCTCCTTGTATCATTTCTAGAACTGCCAATGGGCATTAATATTTAATATTAATATTAATATTTAATGTGTGTATTATAGCACAGACAGGAAAGTTTTCAGGTGATAGAAGGAAGCAGAACACCAAGATTCCTAGATTCTGTTAGAGCTCTCCAGCCAATATAGAGTGGTTCTGGGCTGAGCAGTTTCTTGGTTGTGTCTCTATTGGGATCTAAGAGTGGTTATCTTTGAAAGTCTCACAGGTATTGTGAGGCTTTATTAATAATCTAAACAACAGCAAGATGAAATTTCTGCATATACAGAGCCTTAAGGACCAAACGTTTAATGAAGTTCTGCTCAAAAGAGAAGATTGGACCAACGAAATCAGCATGAGATTTAGATAAATTGCTCCAATCCCTGTGTATCAACTGCTGTATTATGACTGGAAGGCAGCCAGTGCATCCAGCTGTGTGAGTGAGCAGCACTGCTGCGCTGTAGGCAGGGCAGAGCAAATCACTGTGCTGGTGCAGTTTGTCACTACGTACAAAGCGAGGGATGCATCCATGCAGTGTAAGTGACACTGAGCAGATCTCGATTGATCTCGATGTTCCTCTGCCTCCGGCTCAGATTGAATGACTACATGTATTAGAAGAGGTCTGTTGGTGTGCAGACACAAACTTTGGTTTAGGTCTGAATTCAGGCAGCATTGTGCTTCCCTTCCTTACCTGTAAAATGAAGAAGGCAGTGATTTTCTCTAAATCTTTGCGTGTTCATTTATACTGCAGGAAATTTTGGACAAAGACAGTATTTATTATCAATAGATTCAGCAATTAATGATTTGTTTGGTTGGAGTTTCCAAATGTTTCTGTGACAGAAGCTCAAAGCAAGCAATTCCAAGTGAAGACAATTCCGGTGTGACTGAAGTGTTTCAGGGTGCCTTGGAAGCTTGTGAGACACAGCATTACTGCCCATGTGCTGTTACCCATCAAGCACTTATTTCAGTAGTAAGAGATACCAACAGTTAAAGGGAGTTTACAGGAACGCGTTTGCCTAGAAGCCATGGGCGTGAGTCTGCGTACGTGTCTGGCCTTTGGCATGTAAAAAATTATAACCAAAATTAACTATTAGCAAGTTCTTTTTTTTTAATAGAAATAAGATTTTTAATTATTATTATTATTATTATTTTAAATAAAGGCAATAAATAAAGAAGAGGAGTTACTCGAGCGGGAGAAGAGTTACTTTCCTTTACTGCAGATTATGTTCACAAAGAAGCAGCCCATTGAGCAGCTCTGGATAACGGCATATGATTTTCATACCAAGTCTGAGGAGTGGATGCACGGTGAGGCACTGATGAGATGTGTTGTTCAGTGAGTCAGGCAGGGGCTGAAAGGGTTGCCTGGTTATTGTGAGATAACAGCTCTGAAGAGTGAAGGGTTGGAATCCAGCACCAAAACAAAACTGTAGGCATGGACTTTGCAGTGATATTAAACAAACAAAACCTGAGTGATTTCCAGAGGGAAGATACGATCCACCCTGAATTGCTCACTCTGTTCTCTTTGTGTTGCTGCATTCAGGATTTCTCCAGAAATTGAATGCTGATGAAATTACTGAAGAAATTGGCAATATGTGGAGAACGATGTACAAGCTCAGCAAGAGTTTTCCAGACCTGGCCGGGCCAAGGCGTTTAGCAGAAAGCACAAAATACAAACTTGACAAGTTTAAGCAGCATCTTCCTGTCCTGTCCCTTGCCTGCAATCGCGGAATGAAGGAGAGGCACTGGGAGCAGGTATGTCAGGCTCTGCCCAGCCTGGGGGGCACTGCTGCACGTGCTGGGGACAGTTCTGTGTGCCACCGTAAGAAGGTCTGTGCTTTGTAGATCAGGTTCTGAAATCTCCAATGGTACAGATCTGAACTCTTCCAAAGTAATTTTTGGCAGAAAATGGAGTGGGTCGGGTACACGAGCACTGCTCAGCGTTTATTTCTTGCTGTTTGATAAATCTGTGACAAGTGTACCTCCTGCTAATAGGTGTTACTTCTTACTTCATTTTCAGATTAGTGAAATAGTGGGATGTGAAGTCAGACCCAACGAAGGTACTACTCTTCTAAACATGCTGGAACTGGGACTCTCAAAATACATTGATCAGTAAGAAGCTCACTCTGCTTTTTTTTCGTTCCTTCTTTTTACAATCACTATTTCATGTGCCAGATAACAAATTACAGTTTTAATCTTCTTGCGTGTTAAAAACTCCCATATTTTCGCAGCTTATTTTAACAAAGCCTGATGGAGCTGTCAGGTGTCTTTGTGGAACAAAGGCAACAAAAAATGGTCATATTCCCAAAGCACATAATTTCTGCATTCAGAATTTTCTGTCCATATTTGTATCTAAACTAATACTAATTTCTCCACCTGGTGAGCTTGGAAGCCCATACATATTCCCCAAGATGAGAATCTGTGTGAGAAATCCATGTAAAAGTTAGCAGCTCTTTGGTTGCAAAAGCATTTCAAAGTTAGTTTCATTTCAACTTAGGCTGGAACCCATCGGAGCAGCTGCAAGTAAGGAGCATTCTTTAGAGAAATCAATAGAGAAAATGAAATCAGAGTGGATCAGTGTACAGTTCAGCCTGGTGAAGTACAGAGATACTGTGAGTAAATGTGAGCTCTACATATGCATTGTTGGAAATAATTATTTTCATTTTCCGTATTAGAGGAAGTCACTGTTGTTTCACGGTGGTGTGGTGGAGAGCAGTATCATACCAGGGCCTGGGCAAATGTGTCCATTACTGCATTCTTCTGTTTAGACCTTCATGTCTGGGAACATTTGTGATCTCAATATATTCATGCATAGAAATTGGTGAGACTGAGAGCTTCTGCAGTTTCATATGGAAAGGTGAACAACGGTGAAATGTCTCACTTACCCAGAAGACAGAGGAAATCACGTATTATGGAGGAGAGAAAGCTCCAGGGGGACCTTACAGCCCTTGGAAGTCTGAAAGGGCCTGCAGTAAAGCTGGGGATGGACTTTTTATAACAACATGAAGCAACAGGACAAGGGGAAATGTTTTTAAACTAGAAGAGAGTAGGTTTAGACTAAATGTTAGGAAGAAACTCTCCCTCATGCCAGTGAGAGTGGAGACACTGGCACAGGCTGCCCGGTGACGCTGTGGATGCCCCCTGCCTGGAAGCACTGCTGGGAGGCCAGGCTGGACGGGGCTGTGAGCAACCTGGGCTATGGTAGGTGTCCCTGCCTGCAGCAGGGGGTTGGAACGAGATGCTCTGAAAGGTCCCTTCCAACCCAAACCATCCTGTGATTCTGTGAAAAGGTGGTTATAACCACTAGCATCCCTGGCTCACTTCCCACTTGCAACACTAGTGTCTCCCTTGACTTTGAAATAGTGATGCACAGTAGAGAGACTGTATCTGCAGATGTGTTTTGGGCCTGCTCAGTGCCTTGCTGCTTCCCTGCCTTCAGCCATCTGAGAACAGGGTGGCAGGAAGCTGAGTGAGCATGAGGTTGAGAAGCAGTGAAAAGGAGCAACTGCAGTTTACTTTAACATGTGATGTATTTTGCAGAACAACAGCATCCTGTCAGCAGTTGATGACATCCAGCTTTTACTGGATGATCACATTGTTAAGACTCAGACGATGTGTGGTTCTCCCTTCATCAAACCAATGGAAGCCGAATGCCGGGTAAGAAAAAGCTGGTTTGGTTGAGCTTGTGTGTCTCTCATGATGTGGTTTCTGCAGTGCTTTCATGTGTTTTGTATAGTTTGATAGTTTGAACCTTTTCAAGGGATCACACGTTCATATTTTTCTCCAAGAGCTTTGAATTGATGGTGTCCAGACAAAGGTGTGCAAAGCTCGCTTTACAGCTGAAGCAAACATAGCTGCTGATCCCAGCAGTTCTGCCCACCATTTGCTGTAAAAAGTGGTCGTGCAGAAGGGTGCCTATTGTTTAGAAGGAATATTCTTATATTTTTAAAAAATAATGCTGATGCTTTGCTCTGGTAGCTGGCTTGGCACAGCTTTTGGATGCTTGCTGCAAACTTGATCCAAAATTAGTTCCCAGCTGGAGTGCAAAGGCTCAGAAAGAAAAATCAGTGGGTTTTTGCTGTTGAACACCTTGTAAGCCACTGTAGGCTTCTCCACAAACCTCTGCCAGTACAGAAGTTGTGAACTATGAAGCCTTGTACAAATACTTGAAAAGCTTCTCGCTCCTTCGGCCTGCATATTTATTTTGCAGGTGTGTGTGCTTCATTAAGACATACGGTGTCCTCTCACTTGGTTGCTAGCTGCAGATCCCCGTCAGCCAGATAACTCCTGTGAGGGGAATCACCTTGAAGAAAGTGGGAAGCATGAGCCGTAGTCCCATATTCCTTTAGATCTGAGTTGGAGAACTGTTTTATGACCTAATCAATTAATTTAAAGAGAAGCAGGTGCAGAATGCACTTCTGAACTGCTGTTAAGTGAGAAGTCTTTCATCAAGTAAACTGTATGGGGATTAAGGCATGCATTAATGGTGCAGTATCACTCTTGGGATGCTTAGGCTTTTTTTAATAGGGTTCTTTCCAGTTTGTCAGAGTAAACTCTTCCAGTGATATTTTTCCAAATAAAAAAACATGGGAATGCAGTGCTGCATTACTTTAGTAACCTGAGGTCTTCTACTGTCACTCTTCTAATCAATCTACATGTTCAAGTGGCTGCTCGTTAGTCTTACATATTAAATGTTTTCAATGCAGGCTTGGGAAGCAAAGCTGACTTTAATGCAAAACATCATAGATAGCTGGCTGAAATGTCAGGCAACATGGTTGTATTTGGAACCAATTTTTAGTTCAGAAGATATTGTAGCTCAAATGCCAGAAGAGGGCAGAAAGTTTGGCATTGTGGATGCGTACTGGAAGGACATCATGGCACAAGTGGTGAGTGCTAGCATTTAAAGCACGTACTGTCATGTATACCAGTGACATTGTGGCTGCTGCTGAGAAGATGGACCTGCTGGGTTTTAGACCTCGCTGTTTGCATTTACGTCACAAGAAGGTCTGAAATCTGGTGTTGTAGTAAAAGGGATTTCTCTAGAGGATGGATGCTGTGGGGTGACGTAGGGCTCCAGTGACATTTTAATTTTAAATTGTTTGTACAAACATTTAGTAAACTTTCATCAATTTGTACTGCATTTGTTGTAATACAGGTGAAAGACTCGAGGGTATTTGTGGCAACTGAGCAACCCAGGATGTTAGATAGACTGCAGGAAGCAAACGCTCTCTTAGAAGACATTCAAAAGGGATTGAATATTTACTTGGAAAAGAAGAGATTGTTTTTCCCAAGGTAAATTAATTAATTAATCAGGCCTAAAAATCTGTAAGCTCTTTCAAACAGTTTCTGCTGAGCTGTTAAGTCTCATCTCATAAACATGTGTGGGACACAGTGCCATGGGACAAAAAATGAAACTCTGTTCTTCTTTCCAGGTTTTCATGAGTGTTTCTCTGTTTGAGCTAAGTTTGCAGTGCCAAGGGCAGGCAGATGTGGGGAAAAAGTCTGCCTGGCATTGCTTCCATTTGTGCTTAGAAGCACTTCGTCACTCACGGGGCATTTTCGAGGCAAGCTGCTACTTTGCCCTGTCTGTTTTGGGCTCTGTCTCTGCCTTACCTTCTTTGGCTGTGCAGAGATATGCAGTACGTATGGCTGATAAAGGATTGTGAGGAACAGGATTCTGTGTTTTAGCAGGTCTTTGTAACTGCTCTGGTACATCTGCTCTTCCCAGAGTTTTACGTGGGTTTGAGAAACCATCTTCTTCCTCCACTGCATGAAAAGAAAGTTGTGCTGAAATTCTGACTGAAGCAAGTGTTATAAGTTATATGATGTTAACAGTAACTTAAAAGAAAGGGGTCTGAAATAATAATTTCTCCTCTGTTATGTTGACATTATAAGCAACAGTAAGAACAATTTATCTTGCAGGCAGTATATGTTTAATGACAGTTTTTGTGCTTGGAATGTTCATATTCATTAGTTATACTTTTCTGGCAGATTCTTTTTCCTGTCTAACGATGAACTGCTGGAAATACTCTCTGAAACAAAGGATCCCCTCCGAGTGCAGCCACACTTAAAGAAGTGTTTTGAGGGAATTGCTCAGCTGGAGTTCACCGAGAATTTGGAGATTCTAGGCATGATCAGTTCAGAGAAGGAAATCGTTCCTTTCATAGATAGAATCTATCCTACAAATGCAAAGGTAATTTTTTTTTCTTACTGTGATATCAAATGTATGCTTTGCTTACAGGCTATGTTTTTGGAGAATGAAATTTAAAATGTTTAGGATGAGATCGTGAAAGGCGTTTAGGGATGGAAAACAAAAAAGGAATTCCTGCAGAAATGAGTGAGGTGTAACAGCTTGGTAAATTCCTCAGGCGCTTCTCTGCCTCAGCGCACACCGCGTAGGAGACGTGGCACAGCCACGCCGTGCAATCATCTGTGTAAATGCCCAGTGTATGGATAGCTGTGCCTTCAGAACATGGCACAGCGTGGCTGAAACGCAGAGGAATGAGGGCAAGGAGGAGTGCCACCGAGGAGCGCAGCCCGCAGTCAGGGCGGCTGGGCAGCCAAGCCCAGAGGCTGCCCTCCATCTTTGTCCTGCAGGGCAGGCTGTGCTATAGAATGGTTTGGGTTGGAAGGGACCCCAGTGTCTGAACACTGCTCTGTTACTTCGTTATACCTGCATTAAGCCTGGAATAAAAGGCAGGAAAGCAGTAGGATAGGAAATGGCGGGAAGACAAGGGGGAAAAATGTGGGATCTTGAACGATGGGATCTGTGTTACTGTACTCCCACAGAAGTCGTTCCCCCAGCTGCTGTACCAGAGGGGTAACTTGCTTCATCTCAGCTGTTGCTAAAACTAGTGGTAATCCACGAGGCAATCCGTACTCTGAATTATACTGCTGTGCTCTGAGTATAAGGCACTTCCAAGATTGTTGAAGGCAAAACCTGATACTCGTAATTCCACTGTTTGTTGTAGTCTTCAAATTCAGAAGTGCTGATAAGTATCCGGGCAGTTGGACTGGATGATCTTAGGGGTCTTTTCCAACCTCGGTGATTCTTAAATTCTGTCTCATTCCCTCCTTTTTCTGTTCTCAACCTGAAGGTATGAAGGTGAATTACTGAATGGTACCCAAACAGAGATGAGAGGTGGGGAATGTTGTGAGGTCCACAAACCACCTTTTACCCCCTAAATCTTCCTCCAGGAATAAAATATCCTGTGATAAAATGACCAAGCTTATTTGGCTGTGCTGGCTGGCGTCTTGTTTTCTTTTGTAGGAAGCCCTGTGTGTTGATTCCGATGGATTCTCTGCAGTTAATTGATTTGCCTGCCTGAAGGCAGTGTTAGCTGCAGAAGTGCCTGTCAGAATCTGGGAAATTTCTAGCTACTTTGTCCTCCTAAATGAGAGAAAAGTCTATTAGAATTTGTTGTATTTCAAAGGGTTTGCACTTTAAGAAGAACATAATCAAAGAATGCTTATTGACTCGACTGCTTTTCCTACTCAAAGGGCATGGTAGAAAAATGGCTTTTGCAAGTTGAGGAAATGATGCTGGCCAGTGTAAGACAAGTCCTTCAAGATGGCATAGGAGGATACGTCAAGGTAATTGGTCCTGAATTACAGTGCAAAATAAGTTTCACAAGCAACTGTATGTGAACAGATTGTTCCCATTCTTCTTAGCCAGGGCAGCCTGTTTAAAGATCAGGGGAATCCTTATTCTTGTTCAGTACTGTGCGTGAAGTTTCAGTTCTAATGTTGTCGAGTAAAAAGTGACAAAGCTTTCCACGCTAGCTCTCATTTATTTTCAGCATGAGACAAAAGAAATTGGGGAAAATACTTATTACAGTGCTGTGATCAAGTGTGTTTATGTGCCTTTGAAATGGATCTTTATGTTCAAGGTTCCTCGAAAAGCTTGGGTTCTGCAGTGGCCTGGGCAGGTGGTGATTTGTGTTTCATCCATTTACTGGACAGAAGCAGTATCTGAGGCCATAAGGAAAGGAACCTTACAAGTAAGATTTTCTTCTGCTGTTGCCCTAATCAGAGTTTAGTGCTTATTAATAAAACCTCTGTCTAACCAAGATGATCAATCAGCAACACACTGCTTTCTGTTTCCTTGCTCTCATTGACTCTGTATCTTCAGTGGCTTTGCTGGGGGAAGTGATGTTACTGTTCTACAAGATTATGCTGGCATATAAATGAAAGTACAACACAAACAGTCATAAACTGGTGTTAAGCACTGTCTTTTTATTCCTACCTCCCATCTTTACCTGTAAAGCTCCAGGAGAACCTGGAGGCAGCAATCTTTTCTTGCCGTGTGTTACAGTTATTTGCCTGCTGCTAGATTCTCTTACCATAAAGGTGAAGCAGACAGATTTGTTCTTCTGTCCAGTCTTGTTATTTCTCCTGGTGTGTTTGTGGTACTGCTGTCATCACACAATGTTCAAATAACGCTCAGTTGGGGCTGATGAACTGCATGATCAAGTAATGGAAATAATTCTGTTGAAATTTTGTCTGATGCTAATAGTATGTGAGAATTAATTCAGGGATTTGTTCTGTCAGTACATTGGACTGCTTTTTAACCACGTACTGCGTTTTAAAGCTAGCACCTTGTTTCTGTATCCTTACTGCACATCTTCTATCTGACTTGTCTGTGGTGTTTAACACTAGCTGAAGATCCTATTCCATACCTTCAGGCACAGGGTTGCTGGCTGCCCGTTTCTCTGGCCTGCTGCAGTCTGGATGGCAGCACAGCTGTAGGACGAGTCACTCTCCCTGGTTTGGGTCATCTGGAAGGCTTGCTGAGGATGCACTCAGTCCCACTGCCTAGATCATGAATGCAAACTCAGGAGAAAATAATTTAAAATGTTCTTAGTTAAGTTAGGAAAATCTTAGGTTTGTATCAGTATTAATTTACAGCTAACTACAAATTGCGGAAGAAATATAATCCAAATCTATGTGACAGTGAGTCAGCACACCTCCTGTGATAGAAATCTGGCATTTCTACTGGGGAAAAAACACTTCTGCTTGCGTTATATTTCAGGCCATAAAGCTTTCTAAAATGCTCACAGTGCAATAGAACTGCGAAGTGGGAAAGAGAATGTAAACTGTTGAGTGATGTTGGGCGTCCCGTCACTGCACTCAGACAGGAGCTCTCTCTGATGCACCCATGGGAGCTCAGGAAGCACTGTGCCATTTCCTTCATGCCTGCACTCTGCTTCTGTGACAGGATTTCTTGGAGGAGAGCAATCAGCAGATTGGAGACATTGTTGACTTGGTGAGAGGTAAACTGCCCAGCGGAGCCCGGCTGACTCTCGGAGCTCTCACTGTCATCGATGTGCACGGTAAGGACGCCTTGTTCCATACGGGCAGGACTGATGTACTTTGCTAAACCGTGGAAAGTGGCAGCTCCAATTCTTCCTCCACCAAACAGAAGATGAATTGCAGGGTTAATCATTTTCATTGGTTAATTCCCAGGAGATGAAAATCAGGTGCAGTGGCTGGCCTGGTGCATGGGGTCCAGCTATTGATAGAGGCGTGAGGACCTCGAGCAGCCTCTGTGAGCTGTCTCAACACTTTCCCAGTGGCCCTCTGTTTTTCTTAGAGCAGCAGGGCTGAGGGGAGCTGCTCACACTCTCGCTGGGGAGCAGCAGGCAGCATTCTCTTGCTTTTCCAGCATTTTCACTGCTTGAAATGAGCAAAATGGTTCTGCTCAGTCATGCTAATAAAAAAGGTTATTCTCTTTCTCTAAAAAGTTCTTATGCTATCTTAGGGCATTAAAATCATGATTTGATTTGTTATGTCTCTACACGTTGCAATGATTTGTAAGCTTTTTGTTCATGCATCCTTCTAGTCTTTGCTGAAATTCTCTTTGGCTCCATACTTAACTTGGTTTTTGGGTTGCTGCAATATATCAGTGAAGAAGGAAGAAAAGTTAGCCTTGGACTTGAATGTTTAGCCATCATACAGAGTTCAAACACGCAGCTGTGTAACTGCTGAGGATCTTGCATCTTGCACCTTAGAAACAAATTCTGATGTAAGCAGCATTCTGTCACTTCCTGGCTCGTTCATGGTCTATTTATCAGTGTGGAATTTGGCCATGAGAGTGGATTTTGGTGGTTTTTTTCTGCAGTATCAGGGAAAATAAGTGTCCCATGTAGGCTCCTTCAGCCACTGACTTCAAACAGCCTTTACAAAGTTACTGCACAGTGATGGAGATCGCTCAGCCTACACAGCTCTGCGTCCGCTTAGAATTGGCGCTGGGATCTGGATCAGGTGGAGCTGGTTTCCTGTACGAAAGCTGGGGATTTCTTTCTGACATGAAATTTGTCCTACTGCTCTAAATGTGTGTAAGGAAATATGCTCTTGTGTGTATGTAAGGAAATATTATTTTACTTACACAGTGTTCTAAGTAAACAAAGATAGTAGAAGTGTTTGGATTTTTAAAAACCATCTGTCCCCAACTCTGCAGCTCGTGACGTGGTTGAAAAATTGGTTGAAGACAAAATCACAGATCTGAATGACTTCCAGTGGATTTCTCAGCTGAGATACTACTGGGAAGGGGAGGATGTGATAGTGCGAATGATTACGACAGAAGTCAAATATGGATACGAATATCTGGGCAATTCCTCACGTCTGGTTATAACCCCGCTAACAGACCGGTGTTACAGGTGAGCTGTGTTGTTTATGAATAGCATCTTTGTTTAATGATTTGCAATCTGTATTTGATTTCATTTGTTACAGTTAATAATTGTAGGAGCTTTAGCCTCTGAGAGTTCCAGGAAGGTATTGGAGGCAGATCTTACCCATATTCTTTGTCCAAATGTTTTAAGGTATACATTTGCAGCACTTAGATTCCTGTACTAGTAGAGTGCTAATCTCTGTTGTACACAGGAAAGTGCCTCTGAAAAAAGCTGGGAGGTGATATAGTGGAAATGTAGCAAACTCTATGGTAATACCGGTGTGTTTATTCCTGTAAATAAGGCATAGATGTGAGTGTGCCCACCTGTCAAATTAAGAGCTGCTATAGTCACTGGTGCCTGACTGCTGGTAGGTGGGTGACTCTTCCACGGCTTACTTGCAAGAGGCTGGAATGGAAACACTTCGTCCTCCGAGGGCATTTGGGTCTTCACTTGCAGTGTGCCCTGGAGACATGGGTCATCTCAGGGGTAATTTTAGATTTTGAGATTTAAAGATGCTTCTTGATAGCTGTCCCCAGGCAAATACATAGGTTGTGGGAATGTTACTCGGGCACGGAGCGGCTGCAAGCTCACTGTTGCGCTCAAACCGCAGCTAAATGGTGACATTATTGCCTAGGCCAGCAACCACTCGCTGTTCTGCCGTGCACAGGGGTAGTGGAGAGATAGTGGGACTGCTGCACTGCCTGCAAACAGGGGTCATCTCCAGCAGTGTTAGTGCTAACAGTGAGCAAGCAGTCTCATCCCAATTTAGCAACTGCTTTTGGTGGCTGAATTTTTGAATGGCTTGTAAAAGAAAGAGATCACTCTACTGTTAGCAGGGCTGCCATTTTTAGTATGAATATCACTTGGAGAGCATGGCCGTTGCCTCATTTAGGGAAACAACCTTCATGTATTTTCGGCCTTCTCTAAAGATTGGCTATGTTTATAAAGCCAGCTTAAAGTTGTCATCATGAGAGCACCATGTCTTTTGCAAACTCTGCCGCTTTCCCTGTGGTTCTGCACATTTGATTGTACAATTGAGGATATACAGAGTGGGTGCATGCAATAAAAATCCTCAACATTCCTTGCAGGCCAGGAAGGTGCCTGTAAGCTTCCACTTTGGGGAGGCAGCTGTGAGCTGTTAGCAGGTTGCTAGGTCAAGCTGCAAAGTACATATAAATCACTGCCAAGGGAACCTGTGTAGGAAGATACTGGTCCAATCCTTCAGAGACAATTTACCATCAATAATTACTGTTTCTAATGGCTGTGCTCTTTACATAGGACATTGATGGGTGCCTTGAAATTAAATCTTGGTGGTGCTCCAGAAGGACCTGCTGGGACTGGCAAAACAGAAACAACTAAAGATCTGGCAAAAGCACTAGCTAAACAGGTATTAAAATGTAGTTGGTTTGGTTTGGTTTGGTTTTGGGTGTGTAGGTATTTCTTGCAATGCTGTTCTTAATCAAATATTGTTTGTTCACTGCCAGTTCAAACTTTATCCAAAGTAGTAGTTGGTAAGAGCATTGCATTTTGTATCTTGTCTATGTGACATCATTGTGCAGTCATCCAAAATTGGAAATAATAATCCTATGCTGGTTTAGACTTTTATAATGGCTAACAATTTTATAATGGATTTGGTGTTAATCCTGAGAGATGTTGTCTCTGTACTGTTGCAGTGCGTGGTCTTCAATTGCTCAGATGGTCTCGACTACAAGGCGATGGGCAAGTTCTTCAAAGGCCTGGCGCAGTCTGGGGCTTGGTCCTGCTTTGATGAATTCAATCGGATTGAGGTCATTTTTTAGCTCGGATGCATAATACTGAGAGCTGTATTGATGCATGGTATTGATACTCCAACTAGGTGCAGTTGGATTTAGGTCAATACTAGTAGGCCTAGAAATTCCACAGAGTTTTCTATTTTTGTATGTTTTAGTGTCTTTAACAGCTGAATTTCTCTATTTGTCTGCTGTAACTTGTATTTTAATGAATTAGTGTTAGCATTCTCATTTTTCAGTGTTCTGTCACCTGAGCAGGAGGCACTGAGGATCAGCCCTGGGCAGCTTTACCCATGGCTTGCATTTCCCCTCCGTTTGGGGCACTGGCCGAGTCGGTCTTTCTGAAGATGCTGAATTCTTTGCAGTGTGAGGCAGAAGGCCAGCACTTCTGGGGCATCCAGAGGAGCCTCCCAGCCACTCGATTTAATTGTCCACATTCAGGCAGATTGCATTTTCTCTGGGAGGAGGCTTTCAGAAGCCTTGTGGTATCTGCACGTTGGTTAAATAGAGAATGGGAGTATGGCATTTCGGAGGATTGCTTTAAAAGACAGCTAAAACTGAGGCTCGATGGTCAGTCTGGGCCTTACATCGAGTGGGTCTCACCTGGAGGACTGCAGGAGATAGCCATCAAAATGTGTAAGCCTGTGTATTTCTGATGTTTTCCAATCCGCTCTGCCTCATTAGGTTGAAGTGTTGTCCGTGGTTGCCCAACAAATACTTAGCATACAGCAAGCTATTATCCGTAAAGTCAAAACATTCATCTTCGAAGGCACTGAGATCTCTCTCAATCCCACCTGTGCTGTGTTCATCACCATGAATCCTGGCTATGCCGGCCGGGCTGAGCTGCCTGATAATCTGAAGGTAACCCTAGGATCCTGATTTCTTGTAAAATTAAACAGAATTTGCAGTTTCTCATCTATTTTGATAAGAAAAGCTAGACAGCAACCAAGTAATACAATGCTCTAACTCGTTCTGCTGTGCTGTTCACTGAGTGTGTAAACACAGGGCTGTACAAAATGCAGACAGAAGGTCCCGGCACAGTCAGCCTGATAACAGTTTGCAGCTTTAGCTGTGCTGTCACTAAATGGAAATTCTTGTGGTGTAAAATGGCTTGGAGTTCCAAACCCTGATTTGATTTCATTTTAACAACTTCTTGAGAAACTGCCGAGATCAATAGGGTTCTTTTCCCAGCCTTGGCATGCATTCTTCACGTGACCTCGTACAAGACATTAACCACACCATGTGTAGTGTGTCTGTTGCAGAAATGAGATGAATAATGCCTTCTGCTTGGGTCTGTTAATAGTTGTTTAGAATTATGACTCTAAGTATTTGTTCTTACAGTGCTAAGCACAGACCTCTTGGTAAGATCTGGTCCTAGTGTGATCTCAGATGGAATGAAAGAATAACCTGGCTGTTATAAGCTCACAAATCACGGAGATACTATTCGTACAAAGCAAGCACAGCTTACTGCCAAATTCCGCAGTGTGAGCTTAAATATTCCTTTCTTGTAGGCATTGTTTCGAACAGTTGCCATGATGGTTCCGGATTATTCTTTGATTGGAGAAATTTCACTTTATTCCATGGGATTTTTGGACTCTCGAAGGTAAGGCATGCTGAATTTTCCACCTTGGTTGAGTCTAATAGACCTCATTCCTCCGTCAAGCACACATGCATATGTGTACTTTAAAGCGTAATGCTCTGGAAAAGCCATCTTGTTTGGTTGCTCCAGAAAGCACTGTTTGACCCCCTGCATTATTGCCAGTCCTCATTTACCTCCTCATGTTGACAGATACGTATCTCTGCACAGAACCACTTGCAAATTGCAAGTGAAATCGCTGAGTGGCACACATGGTCTCTGGCACATGACAGTGTACAGTTTTGCTTCCGAGGCATGGTAGAAGTATTACATGGTTGGTGGGTCTGCACAGCCACAGTCACCGCAGCGATTTTGATGCTTAAATTATTTTCTTGGCATGATGAGACGTTTTCCTTCTCCACATGCTGTTTTAATTCCCCCAGTCTTGCCCAGAAGATCGTCGCCACGTACCGCTTGTGCTCAGAGCAGCTCTCGTCTCAGCACCACTACGATTATGGCATGCGTGCTGTTAAATCTGTGCTGACAGCAGCCGGAAACTTAAAACTCAGGTACCCAGCTGAGAGTGAGAGCGTGCTGCTGCTGCGCGCTTTGATGGATGTGAACCTCGCCAAATTCCTGGCACAGGATGTGCCCTTGTTTCAGGTAAGCTGTCACACGGCTGCGCCTGAGCTCTGTGGTGAGAACCTGCAGGAAAGGTGTTTCCTTATGAGGATCAGCTGCTCCAGGTGCTGCCGTGTTGCTGGCCACAAATCTGGATGTGCTCTTTGGTTCCACAAGTATTGTCTTGAAAAACATTCAGTGGTAGTTCTGAAGTTATGCTGTGAAGTGTTTATAAGATAACTGCTGAAGGCACTGATTTATTAGCAGAAACATTGTTTTTGCCGTTTGCATTCTAGCTTTGTGCTGCAAAAAAGGTGTGGACAAATAAATCGATCAATTAGAAATTTGAAGTCAGATGAAAACAAAGAAGTTGTTGCTGCTGAAGTATGCTGCTTTCATACAAGACAAAGACTGTGCAAAGCTACAGATCAGACAATAACATGAAAGACCCAGAAGCTGAGGTGTGAGCACAGTTATCACTAGCACCACCTCAGAATACAGAGCTTCTGTTTAATAACTGAGCATATTCAACAGCTTTCACTTTCCTGTAGCACAGTTTGAGACACCTCTGCAGAAGGTTAACCTTGCTTTTACAGCATCAGTGTGTGTAGGAGAATTGCAGGGCTCCCTCCTCTCTCGTGCCTGCAGAACACACTGATGGCTGCTGTTAGTGCCTGGGCGTTAGCTTATGAACACGTTTCCTCTTCAGCTCCAGCTACCTGTACAGCTGTTGTTTTCCTTTCAGGTTGCAGTGCTCTGCGAGTTCTCCCTTTTTGTAATCTGTGGGTTCAGATGATGTTTTATTCTGTCTCTCCTCAACAGAGTATCATATCTGACCTGTTCCCAGGAGTGGTTCTTCCCTCGCCTGACTACGAGCTCTTTGCCCAGGCAGTGACTGCAAATATCAGGAAAATGGATCTTCAGCCGGTTCCGTGGTTCATTGGGAAAATTATTCAGGTTCTTCTCACACTTATTTCTTGGGGAGATGACAGAGCAAATGATTGAGAAATGTTCTTCCTTCTTTCTCTGACAGTGTCATGAATGAATCGATAGATAATAGCCTCTGTGATCAGTTAATTTAGTGTTACAAACAGCGTGTATTTACTGAGGAGAAAACATGGAATAGTTGTCTGTTTTGCTTACAGTTTGAATTTGGACAGTTTGTGAAGGAGCTAATTAGTTGGAGCTTGAGCTTGATGATTCAGGATGAAACATTAAGCTGAAGCTATTAATGGCCATTACAGCGCTGCCCAGCAAACAGGGCTCTGGACTGGCAGGCAGGCTGTGGTCCCACTTCTGCCCAGTCTCCTTGGGAAGGGCTGGTATGTCCCATCGTGGCTTAGCTTTGCCTTCAGCTTTGTGTTCCTGCTGTCCCCCATGCACTGTGGTGTTGGTGGCCTTGCAAAGAAAGCTTGGCTGGTTTCTGTGTGAGCAGCACAGCCTGGTGCTGTTGGGAGCAGAACTGCAAGGCATGGGGCTGGTTCATTAGTAGTTAATTGGCTTACGCTGCTTTGCAAACCATGCTTTATCTTTCATTAAGCAGGGGCAGTATTAACTGGTCAGGGATTTAAGATATCAGCCTCAGCCTGAGGTTGAGCAAAACCTGCTCGGGGCTCCTCGTAGGGTTCTGCTTGAAGGCGTTCAGGTGGAAAGCTTTGATGTGAGGTCTGGCAGACCTGCTGAGGGCACTGGAGAGGTCACCGCCCTTACAGTTCAAAGACAGCCGTGAGGGAACTGCTGCTTTGGCACATCCTCAGAGCAGCAGTTCCAGTTGCTGTGTGTTTTCTTCACTGATAGCCATTCATTTCATTGGAGGCTTTCTGCACTGGGCCACGATGAGCAGTGCTCGGTGAGTGCACCGCAGTCTGTGCAGTGACTGAGACAGCTGAGGAAGGATGCTTAGCAAGAAGGACAAATCTGGGGAAGGACTGCTTGAATTACTTCCCTGTGAATTGTCATAATCATAGGATGATGCTCTGATGTGGGTCAGTGCCTTCATGGAGCGCAGTGTTTGGCTGCTGTTCTTCCTGCTCCGACTGAGCGCAGGGCTGCTTTCATACACACTGCACTTTGTGCAATGTCAAAGCTGAGTGTTGTGTTGCTGCTGCAGATATACGAGATGATGCTGGTGCGCCATGGCTTCATGATTGTTGGAGATCCCCTGGGTGGGAAGACGTGTGCATACCAAGTGCTGGCTGGAGCCCTTGGGGATCTGTGTGCAGGTAACTTTGTACAGCCCCAAACTCACCGTTCAGTGAAATTAATCCTATGACTGATGGTATTTCTCTTTGCAGAGACACACTGAGGTTGGTAGTCATCCTACATTCTGTTTTCTCAACCAATGAAGTTGCTCTTCATTGAACTATTTTGTCTTCTGCATTTTCCGGAAGTAGTTTAGTCTGTATTACTAGAGTAATAAAACACAGTAATGTGTTTATGCTTCTTTGCATTTTTTAAGCATTGTATCAGTTCTTAATACCCTTGCAAAACATGCAAAGCAAGCTGTGATTGGAGATTGTAAGTAGTCCCCTTCAACGTACAAAATCTCTCGTGCTCTATTTGTTCTTTTTTAATGTGCTTTTGCAAAAAGCGCTTTGCACTTTCCTTGTACAAGTAAGGGAAATTATTATTCACTACTGCCTAACCTCAGATGTCTCTTTTCTTTCTTGCCCTGTGCAGCTTAAGTAGGAACCTTCAAAATGTTCTTACTTGGATGTTGAATAAAACAAACCCATCCAGCTCCTCTGTTTGTCTTCCTACACAGCAAAATCAATGGATGAATTTGCTGTTGAATACGAAGTTATTAATCCGAAAGCGATTTCCATGGGACAACTGTACGGCAGCTTTGATCCTGTAAGCCATGAGTGGATGGATGGGGTTCTTGCACATGCCTTCAGGGCACAGGCATCTTCTACTACGGATGATCGAAAGTGGATTGTGTTTGATGGCCCAGTGGATGCAGTTTGGATAGAGAACATGAACACTGTGCTGGATGACAACAAAAAGGTAGCCTCGTTCTAGCCAGCTGTCTGACACTTGAACACATACCTTACTGTAGCAGTAGTAGCAGCATTGCTTCCGTGGTGGTCAGAGTGTAATTGTGGCATGCTGCAAGCGTTAGGAAAGGCCAGTGTGCTTATAAGCATTGCTTTTTCGAGTTCCATGGTTTGGTTCAGTAGAAAATTGCAAGCTGTTAATCCTTAGAAGGCTTATCTTGCTTCAACTTCATTGAAATGAGGTAACTAACTGAGGTTATTATTGAACTGAAACTGAGGTTTATTTATGGAACGTTTTAGGTAACTGAAATGAGTAAACTCAGTTCTGGAACCGAAAACTGAATTTGTGTAAAAAATTTGGTGAAAATTAACTAAAGAAAAGCTGCAGATCATAACTGCTTTTCCTTACATAGTTATTTAGAGATACAGTGTTGTTTCTGCATGCCATTACAGTAACATGTGGAAAAATTGAGGTGAGGTCAAAAGGTAGCAAGTGGTACAAGAACACAAAGGAGTGAATGACAAGTGGCAGCACGCAGAAGATGTGGTGATGTATGAGTGTATGACAGGCGTTGCTTTGTCTGGTAGATTAACACTGACATAAGTAGGTCACATTCCCATGCTGTGTTCCTTCTAGCTGTGCCTAATGAGTGGTGAAATAATTCAGATGAATTCCAAAATGAGCTTAATCTTTGAGGCAGCAGACTTAGAGGAAGCGTCTCCAGCAACTGTTAGCAGGTGATGTGAAAGCCCTCCAACATGGAGCGTCCCACCTTCTGCATCTCTTCCTCTGCCATGACTGTTCATTCTCCCCAGGTGTGGTATGATCTATATGGACCCACAGCAGCTGGGTTGGAAGCCACTGAAGGATTCCTACATGCATACACTGCCTCCAAACCTGCAGGAAGAGCACCGGGAGCTGGTGAGAGCATTACTTACTGGCAGAGGTCCCAGTTAGCAGATTGACTTTAAGGCAATGCTCAGTTTGCCATCTTGAAAGCGAGCGTGAAGAATCAAACCTGGTGAAGTACTGTCACTATTTTGAATGTCCCAGGTTTCTTAGAGGCTGTTGTAAATTGTTTTATAGTTATCAGTGTCAAATGTCAGGGCATGAGAAGTGGAGGTGCCATGAGAAATAGAAATGCAATGTGGGAAAAAATGAGAGATTAGAAATGTTTTGAACTCGTCCTTCTTTCTGAGACATTTATAGAGTGCAGCTTGAGAAAAACTTGAGAAATAATTAAGATGTTGATAGCTTGATCTTCTGTGGCCTACTCACCTTAGGCACAGTTGGTAAATTGTCCTTCGTGTGTTGGATTTCTTGCGCAAACATGAATACAGATTGTGTATTATATCTTCATTATGGTTGCAAATGAATGTAGGTGTTCGTGGCAAATCAGTTTTTGTCAAAATTCAGACTCCAGTTTATTGGTCATCAAAATGTAGTGAAAGAATCAGAAAAAAAAATCAGTTCACTGTCACTGTCTGGTAGTGATAGGATGGGGGGAACAGTCTTAAACTAAAAGAAGGGAGAGTTAAATCAGACGTGAGAAGGAAATTCTTCACACAGAGGGCAGTAAGGCCCTGGAATGGCTGCACAAAGAGGTCATGGTGCAAATCCCTGGCGCTCAGGGGGTTCGGTGTGCCCTGAGCTGCTATTCGACCCCCCCCATGGCGGGGGTTGGAACTGGGTGATCTTGAGGGTCTCTTCCGACCAAAGAAGTTCTGTAGTTCTGTGTTTCAATGGTTGGGTTTAGAGCTGAAGAAAGTCAAGAAAGAAAGTCTTCAGCTATTAGAGCTGAAGAAAGTCTTGATTTCTTCCTCTAACAAGACTTGTTTTGAGCTTTTGCAGGAAATTAGGACCAAATTCAAAAGAAGTGCAAAGCCTGTGGAAGCTCTTTATTGACAAAGTCCACTTGGTTCATCAAAGCAAAGTAGTTCTTTCTGAGTCAGCAGATAGGTTGGCCCTTCAGTGCATGCCTTGAATAAAAGGCCCTGAGAAGAGCCTAGGTCACAATTTCTCCTCCCTGTTTTCCCTCTTGAGATCGCAGAGCAGATCCCATCATCTGGCTGAATGCTCCAGCACTCCCATAGGTACCAGTCTGTGCTTTCGAATCTCCTGCTGTGGCACTGTATCTCTGCTGGGTCCTCAGTAGAGGCCAGTCTTTTTCGAGGGAGGTTGAGGCCCTTTTCTTTCTTCACACTGGAATAATTTTTTTGCTGCCTAAGCAAAGCAGCAGCCTCCCTAGGCTGAGCTACTGCTCTGATGTTGGGATTTGTAGCTGGGTGACAAAATTTAGGGTGAAATTTAAATTTAGGTGTGGCAGAAGCAGCTTGTTTTCACCATCAGGTGATGACAGTAAGATTTTGTGATCACATCTGCTGCCTCACGGTGCTCATTTCCTGATCTTCCTTCTGCCAGCTTGGACAGTTTCAGTTGTTTTATGTTTTACTGACAGAGAATTGGAGACAATGGGCAGTGTTCCAACTGCTGCACTGTTAAAAGCTATTTTCCTTTTTCCTGGCAGGTCAACAGCATGTTCATGTGGCTAGTTGAGCCCTCTTTAGATTTTATTCACCATCACTGCAAGGCCATAGTACAGACGTCCTCTATTCATCTGACTCACAGCTTGATGAAACTCTATACTTGCCTGCTTGGTAAGTATCCTAAATCTCAATCTTTTTATTCCTTTTTTTTTTTTTTTTCTTTTCCCTTTTGTTCTGTAACAAGATGAAGGTTATCAGATGCAAGGAATTTCCTTGCTGCTTCAGATCCTACGGCACAAGTCCATTCTCACAGATCAGTATTGATTGCACAGTGCTTTGGCTGGCATACAGAGCTTTCGCACCGGGGCGTTGGTGTCATTACAGAGCTGCACGTGGCCTTGTGAGCATATTTCACATGCTTTGTGTGCTGTCTGCTGGCATCTGAAGGAAAAAAAAAGGAAAAAAAGGACTCTCTGTAAAAGCTTCTCATTCATTTCTATCTCGAATTATTTGTAGCACTTTACACAGGCAAAGTTTTCACTATGCTCTGAGTTTGTCTCAGAATACTTTCTGCAAAAATAGGTTTTGAGTTGGGGTTAATGTTGTTCTTAGCACTTAACGAGAATTCAAAATATTGTTTTAGATGAAATAAGGCAACCTGAGGAAGAGGGGAAGGAAAGCATGTCAAGTCAGCAGATCGCCTTGTGGCTGCAGGGGCTCTTCCTTTTTGCTTTGGTTTGGACGATTGGCGGGACCATTGATGCAGACAGCAGAAAGAAGTTTGATGTGTTCTACCGTAACTTGTTAATGGGGGCGGATGATGGAAACCAATGCCCCAAGAATGTGAAGATCACCAGAAACAATATCTTCCCAGAAAAAGGTACTTAGTAACTGCACTTGCCTGGATTTTGACGAAGCTGTAAGTTTGCTCAGCACCTTAACAGAGCCCTGGGTGTGCTGCAGAGCCAGCCTCTGCTGTGTGCTTCACGCCTCCTGCCTGTATGCCTCATGGACTCAACACTGCAGCTGAATCTGACCTGGAATAGCTGTGTGCTGAGCACAGCAGAGAGAGAAGGAGGGGCTCTCCTGAGATAAAAAGGTCTTTGTTGTCTCTCTGTGTTGGACTTCTCACACTGACATTATAGAAGTTTATTCTAATCAGTGGGTTTCCCCGTGTTCTGTTGTTTTTAATTAACAGGGACTGTTTATGACTTCTATTTTTACAAGCGTGGGAGTGGGCAGTGGAACCTGTGGACGGATTACATCTCGCAGGATGAGCAAGTTATCTCCCCAGGAGCTAAGGTTTACACTGACACCTCTCACTGTAGAAAACAATTATTTGGTTAAAAGATTTAAAGGTGTAAATCAGTTACCTTTGTGAACTCCTATTATGTTTAATGTTTGAACTGCAGCATTTCATCACTGTAGGCCCCTGTGTATTAGTTCTGTGTCCTTGCACAGTATGCATTAACCAAACAAACAGGTCAGTGCTTGTTTGGCAAGGACCAAGGGTCGTGGATCCCTCTATTTCCACGTCCTGATGGCATTTGCAAACTGTAGGAAGTGTAGTACAGCAGTGATCTGTATAAAAGTACCAATTCTGCAGGTGTAATTCCAAGATAATTGATGTTTGTCCTGCTTTTATTAGAGAGAAATTCTGACTGTCCCTCCCTGCTTGCACAGTAGGGGAAAGAATTAAACTGTGCTCGGCCATGCAGTTCTCTTTTCAGGCTCCACGTCGTGTCTATGAGCCATGTAACAGGTAAATACCGTTTGGGCTGTCGACTGAACAATCTCTGCTGAACAGGCAGTGCCATCTGCACTGTCTAGCAGAATCTCATTCTAACCTGGGTTTTCAGGGAGGAGAATTTCATTAACATATATTTGTGCTACAGGCCTCTTGTAGCCACATGAAAGTATTCTCATTCGTGTAGCATTAGGTGTTTGATCTTCACAAGCTGTTTCACTTCCCTGTGTAACAGGTCTCAGAGCTAATCATTCCAACGATGGAAACGGCCAGACAGGCGTTCTTTCTGAAAACATACGTGGATCATAACATCCCTTTGCTTTTTGTGGGTCCCACTGGCACTGGAAAATCAGCTATAACAAACAATTTTCTACTACAACTTCCCAAGCCAACGTATATCCCAGTTTTCATCAACTTCTCTGCAAGAACCTCGGCTAACCAAACCCAGGACATTATCATGTCCAAGCTGGACAGAAGAAGAAAAGGATTATTTGGGCCTCCTCCAGGGAAGAGGGCTGTGATATTTGTAGGTAAGACAAGTTTCTCATGTCTTTATGTCATTTAAATTCTGGCTTTAGGCCAAGGAAGTAATTCACTGAGATAGTGAGGCATTTGTTTTGCCTCAGTGCTCCTTGTTTTTTTCAGGCGCCCAGGGGAAGGTTAGCACTGCCCCCTGCTGAATGGTTTCTAGCTGTTGGAGCAGTACTCTTGGGACCAGTTTGACTCATTTTAAATGTGTTTGCAGTGTGATACAGTATGAAATCACCAACCATGCTTTATTAAACCATCAATGTAATGCCTACAAAGTACAATGTCATTTGATTCTGCTTTTACGAACTACCAAAATAACAATGTAGAACCTTTTTCTACCACTCTTCCCATTGTTTTTTATTCTTAGCTTCATAAAAGAGATTTCTAAACGCTGAGAGGTTTTTCCTTACTACCCCTGCTTTCCACAGATGACCTAAACATGCCGGCCAAGGAGGCGTACGGAGCACAGCCGCCCATCGAGCTTCTCAGGCAGTGGGTTGATCACGGTCACTGGTATGACCAGAAAGATGCCTCCAAGATTAATATCATAGATGTGCTGCTTCTGTCAGCTATGGGTCCTCCCGGGGGAGGCAGGAATGATATCACAGGTAGGAAATCTGCCAAGGGTGGTACAAAGTCTGTATGCACGAGGAAAAGCACTTCCAATTGAAGTTCAGAGGCAGGTTTCATTTTGCTGATGGCAGACGCTACGCTTGTCTGTCATTTGGATTGCTCCAGGAGGAAGTATGTGTACTCAAGGTCAAAACTGTAACTCTTCCAGAATTAACTCAATCAATATTGGGAAGTAGATGATGAAATGGCAGGAAACTTTAAGAAACTGACACTTGAAGGTCATTGCTTTTGTGAAGCTTTACTGTGCCGTATCATGGATGTCAAAGCTCCTGTAATTGAAATTTGGGTGATAGTGGCTGTACTGTGATGGAGATTTGTGGTTTCCTTATTAAAAGCAGTCAATTTAAAGAGGAATATTGACATATAAACCATGGACCCATTTATGTTCCTTTGGTGTCACTGCTGTGGCAGAAATTAGGCAGAAACAAAATAGTGGAGCTGCAACCAGTTGCAAATCTGTGCTAGTCGATCCTAGCCAGATGCTGAGGGGAGGCAGAAAAGCACTTGGACGTTCCTAGATCCCTCTGGTGTTCTTGGTGTGTTGCAGGGCGCTTCACGCGGCACTTGAACGTTGTATCTATCTGTTCTTTTGATGATGACATTCTCACCAAGATTTTTACTGCAGTTTCTGATTGGCACTTCAGCAAAGGCTTTGAGTCCATCTTTGTAAGGTAATTTGATGCATTTCCTGCATCACCTTTGTCACGTTTTCTCCTGCAGCTTATCTGTGGATCTTACAATATCTCTCTTTTCCTTCTTCAGGCTTGGTAAGATAATGGTCCACGCGACAATGATGATTTACAAAATGGCAGTTGAGAATTTCCTTCCAACTCCTTCAAAATCCCATTATGTCTTCAATCTCCGAGATTTTTCCCGGGTTGTTAAAGGAGTGCTGCTCTGTCCTCACACTCATCTGCAAGTAAGTAGTTCCGTTGTGTTGCTGTAGGAAAGAACAATGGGAAGAGTGAATTCCAATATTACGAAGGGAACATCTCAAAATACATGAACTATGATTTCAGTTGATTTGCATTTGCAATTGAGATGGCAGTTGAGTGCCTTGCTGTGTAATTTCCCTCTCTGATGGAGGGAAACAGCTGTTATTTTTGCTGATGTTCTTTCCATGTGTGGCCCAGGGTCCGAGGCCAATCTGTTACAGCCTGTACTTCGGGCCGTCCCACCTCGTGTGCTTTCAAACAAAATCTCCCACAGAAACAAGCATGTGAAAAGACTTGGTGTTTCTTTTCAAGTTAATGAGCTTGCCAGTGAACAAGACAATGGGTTGGCCCAGGATTTGGGCCAAATACTACAAAAGTATAATGACGGATATGGAGGATTTTCATCTTTTTGCTTTTTCTTCCATTTTCAGCAATATT
The DNA here is from genome assembly GCF_019232065.1 of Centrocercus urophasianus. Classification (NCBI taxonomy): domain Eukaryota; kingdom Metazoa; phylum Chordata; class Aves; order Galliformes; family Phasianidae; genus Centrocercus; species Centrocercus urophasianus. Next base: position 1,423,230 of record NW_024885100.1, on the reverse strand, counting down.
GCTTGGGAATTTCTAGGAATATTGGAAGTCGTATTTCTACTGGGGTAATGTGTTTGGTGCAAGAATAGAACAGGATGACTACCAGCTATTCAGGGAATGTCTTGGCCAGTGACAGAGTTTGGGCAGGAATGGGGCTAGAGGCTGTGTCAGTAAGATTTGTTCTTTATGCACAGGAGTGAGGAGATTTGATACAGCTGAGAAAAATGCACTGACAGAAGAGTCACAGGTCACTGGTTAGGGAAGCTAGTCAAGTGAGCAGATGCTAAGCCATGTGCCAAATGGCTTGAAACTGAAGGATTCCCACTGAGCTTAGGACAAAATACAGCAGGGTCCAGATGGACATTTCTAACTCATCCTGCCTGAGCAATATTTACCCATATTCTTGTGTGTACCTTTTCAGAATGAAGACAAACTGATCCGCCTTTGGATTCACGAGGTGTACCGAGTTTTTTATGATCGCTTAGTTGATGAGGAAGACAGGGAAATATTCTTTCAGATGGTAAAAAAGACAACATCAGATAGCTTCAAGCAGAACCTCGATAAGGTATTTTTCAACAACATGCTAGACCCACGTGTTTCAGAAACACTTAGACACTGAGATTGCACTAGTACTGGACGTGTTTTGAATGATCTGTACCACTGCATTCATAAAGTTTGGCTTTTCTTCTGTTTGTATAATGTATTATATGCACTCCTACAGAAACTAATACTTCATATCTGCATGATCCAGAGCTTCAAAATGATTCTGCTTTGGTACAGAGGACCACATAGGATAACTGCCTTTCGTTGTTCACTTGTGCTCCTGCTTAGCATACACTGGAATGAGCCACTGGGAGTAGTGGGCACTTTTCTGAGAAATCTTTTGGCAACTTTTCCTGCTTTTCACAGCACAATCACCGCTGACATGGTGACATGTGCATGGCAGAAACTTGCATGCCTGCTTACAGAGTGTTACTCCGTTCAGGAGGCTTTTCTGTTTCACCCCTCCACCCTCTTCCATTCTCTTTTTTTCTTTCTTTTGTCTTTGTTTCTTTTTTTTCTTCCATACTAAGATGATAACTGAAATAGCTGGAAAATGGTGCTTCTCACAGTATTATTATTATATGGATAATTATTGCTTTAATGAAAGTAATTCTCCAGTAGTCTGAATTTTGTGTCAATTCCTGTAGGTACTAAGTCATCTCTCACCCACTGGCAAGGTCACTGATGATCATATTCGCAGCCTTTTCTTTGGAGACTACCTGGAGCCAGACAGTAATGTAAAAGCGTATGATGAAATCACAGACTTGGAGCAATTGACAGCTGTGATGGAATCCTACCTGGAGGAATACAACAATACCAGCAGAGCACCAATGCCCTTAGTCATGTTCAAGTTTGCTGTTGAGCATATCTCAAGGATATGCAGGGTACTGAAACAGGATAATGGACATCTTTTGTTGGTGGGCATTGGTGGAAGTGGTCGACAAAGTGCTACCAAGTTAGCCACCTACATCAGTGCATTTGAACTCTTTCAAATTGAAATTACAAAGTCCTATGGAGTCAGTGAATGGAAAGAGGATATTAAACGAGTCATGCTGAAGGCTGGTGTTGGTAACAAGAACATTTCCTTTTTGTTCTGTGATAATCAAGTAAAGGATGAAACATTTATAGAAGACATCAACATGCTTTTAAATACGGGTGATGTGCCTAATATCTTTGCTGCTGATGAGAAGGCTGAAATTGTTGAGAAAATGCAAAGTGCATCAAGGATGGGGAGTGAGAAAATTGAAGCTACTCCGCTTGCTATGTACAATTTCTTTATTGAAAGGGTGAAGAAAAATTTACATATTGTCTTAGGTCTGTATATAATGCATTATTTCCTAGAATGGCTTTTCTGCTTCCTAGCTGCAGAATAAGTTAGATAATAATCATGGTGTTCTTGCTGTGTTTTTATATTTCCCAGCAATGAGCCCCATTGGTGATGCGTTTCGGAATCGATTACGGATGTTCCCGTCCCTGATAAACTGTTGCACCATTGACTGGTTCCAAACCTGGCCTGCAGATGCTTTGGAAATGGTTGCTAACAAGTTCTTAGAGGAGGTTGAACTTGAAGAAGACATTAGAAAAGAGTAAGAGTTTATTTGTCAAGAAACACAATGCAAATGTTTACCTCCCCCTTATCAGACCTACGTGGCCAGGACACTGTCTGTATGAGTGGGCCAGGCTGAATCACCTCTTTGATTGCAGTGCGAGCCAAAGGCATCTGATATACATGTCAGACTGTGCTCTTTGAAAGAGCATTTGAAAATCTGAAAAATATTTCATGTAGTAGGGAAAAATAATTCTGCCTTCACTAACACTGATAAGATTTCATAGACAAAATAATTTTCTCATGATTAATTGAAGTAAAGAGAGATGATATTTACAGTAACCCAGAAAATTTTTCTCTAGGGTTGTGTCAATGTGCAAATATTTCCAAGAAAGTGTGAGAGAGCTCTCCATCAGCTATTACAGTACGCTGCGAAGACACAACTACGTAACACCAACATCGTACCTGGAGCTGATTCTTACCTTTAAAACTCTGCTGATTAGCAAAAGGCAAGAAGTTGACACAATGAGAAATCGTTACCTTACAGGGCTCGAAAAACTTGATTTTGCATCTTTACAAGTAAGTCTCAGTGAAAACACTGAATGTGTGGCATATGCATACTTTAATAGAGGGGCTGTATAAGTGGAATCAAACTTACAAAAATAAAGCTTATTAAATTCCTTCTTCACTGTATTCAGGATGCTGTTGATAACTTTCTATAGAAAGCATCCAGAAAAGTGAGGTTATTGCTTAGTGATTTTAACTTCAGACAATAGCACTTAATAGAAAGCTACATGAAGCTGATGGTATCATTGAGTGTTAAAGGGAAAAAAGGAACAGATACACTTATTTTCTCAAAACCTTATATACAAAAACCATTCCTTAGCTTCTGTTACCCTTTCTAAAACAGGAAGAAGTTGAAGAACATTGTAAATCCTTAACAAGCATTGATTCCCCAATGGATTCCCAGTGGGAGATTGATTGGGGTCCGCGTAAACAGCCCCCCTACAAGCATCTAATCCAAGGATTGAGCTTCCCAATGTGAAGTGGTGGAGCTTCCAGGCACTGTCCTGACAAAAAACATCTAGTGCAGAGCTGTTGCTGTCTCTAAATCTGTGTTACAGTCATAGTTTCTTTTGGATTCAGTTTCTCCACCTGTGCAATAAAAGATTATTTGGGGTTCCAGAAACTGAAACTGACAGTGAAGAAAAAAATACAATTGCACAGTTTATTTCTCATGATTGAAATTAAGTGGATCATAAAGAAGGAACCATGGATGATTACAAATACTCTTTTTAAAAATTCAGTTCCTTTCAATAAAACAGCTCTTACTAAAAATAGGTCAGAGAACTCTTTTAATAATTATTCAAAGTCTGATGTCCCTTTTTCACTTGTTAATGTCTTCGCATCTTTCTCCCTAAGACATCAAGAGTGTGAAGCTTGTGGAAATGTTTACAAGGATTTCCTCTTGATTTCCTGTTCATCAGGTTGCAGAGATGCAGAAAGAACTGACTGCCCTTCAGCCTGAACTGATTCAAACTTCTGCAGAAACAGAGAAAATGATGATCCAGATTGAAAAAGAAACAGCTGAAGTAGATGCAAAGAAGGAAATCGTGTCAGCAGATGAAAAGGAGGCTAATGAAGCAGCAGCTGCTGCAAAAGCTATTAAGGTACTGAATGGGGCTTCGGCCTGGAGAGTGATGGGTTTTCAGCATCTTTCCAAGTAAGTCTGTATTCTGATGTGTCAGTGGGGTGAACAAGATGTTCCTGATATAAAGAAGGTAAATTTTGGCTGCTTAGTGTGTGGCTGTTTCACAGTACCTGCAAATCTTCCTTTACTGGTTCCCATCCCAAAGATTCATAGCTCTTATTTCTGTAGTAATAATTCTGCTTTTCAGCAGTTGGAGTACTGAGGTCAGACAGATTCCAGGCCCAGCGATGGTTTGCAGATGGGGTTAGGTGAGCTGATGTCACAGAGCTGTGTGAAGCCCTGCCAGGCATAACCTAAGAGAAGCTGATGCAGCCAGTTGTCTGTAGCACAGAATTTGCAGTGGGGAGCTCCAGGATTCCTCAGTATATTTTTGGAGCTGGTTGGAAAGGCCATTGATAGATAATTACTGAGATCTGGGTATGTGATAAAGAATTTAAGCTACTCCGTATGTGCTTTCTACCTGATCGGAGCTCTTAAATTAAGAGCAGTTGTTTCTAACCTGTTTTAATTTTCTTTGTCAGACCAGAGAGACTTTGAGCTTGAAAGCTTGGCTGGCATTCTCAGCTCTGGGTTGAGCGTATGGAATTTCCTAACTTCTCTACAATCCTTTCCTCCTCAAACTGTGCAGACCAAAGTAGTTTCCTCTCCAAGAAGCACAGTGTTGTGGAGACTTCTTATTAGATACTTCCAGGCAGAGTGTTCTGTGAAACTACAGGCATCTCCCCAATGTCTTGACAGGACGAATGCGAAGGAGACCTTGCGGAGGCCATGCCAGCTCTGGAGGCAGCACTTGCAGCTCTTGATACCCTGAATCCTTCAGATATTTCTCTTGTGAAGTCCATGCAGAATCCACCTGGTCCTGTTAAGCTTGTCATGGAGAGTATCTGTGTCATGAAGGGGACTAAACCAGAGAGGAAGCCTGATCCGAATGGCAGTGGTAATGAAGTGTTTGTTATCCCTGCCCCAGGAATGGTTGGGTGCTGTGTGTTGCCCTGGTGGAGCATGTTTTTGTTAGCGATGGCTTAGGGCTGCTCTTGATAGCTGAGAGCTTACTTTGCTATTACAGCATCCTGCACTTGCTTGGCTGCTGCATAAGCTTTGTAGGTATGATCCCAGAGGGCACAAAGTCGCAGTTTCAACTTGCTTTGACCCAGTCTTGTGGTTAACGTCACCTTGAGAGGCTCCTCTGTAATCCCTGCTGCAAAACAGCTCCAGATATGCTGGGAGACAGAATTCTGGCTGTCCTCTTGCCATAGGCTACCATTCTAACTAACCCTTTCTTTCTCGTGTTACTATTGTGAGACTGCACAGGATCTACAAGGTGGGATAGGAAAGACTTTTACTTCACATCCCCACATTTCAGCTCTTAATAACAGAAATGAGAGTTGTGTAAATTTGTTTTTCATCCAAAATTGTCTTGTCTAGATTAGGATGTAGTGCCTTCATATAGGCATTGATTTGTCTGATAAACTGGTATAATTAAAATAATATGGTAAGAAAGACTGCATAATAATTTGTTTCCCTTGTTGAAGTAGAATTAATATGTAATTAATAAATTCAATGAGTGTTAGCAATACTGAAGTTCCGGTCTGAATTTCTTCAGGAGAGGATTTTCACAAAATAGTTGGCAGTGTTTGCGTAGTAGAATTTGACTGCAAAGTCATGATAATAGTTTTTCCTGTTAAGTTTTGTTTTTTTTTCAATTTGAACAAGCATGACTTAGGCCTGATTTTTGTGTTGTGTGCAATGCAGGTAAAATGATAGAAGACTACTGGGGGCCCTCTAGAAAAATTCTTGGAGATCTGAAATTCCTGGAGAGCTTGAAGTCATACGACAAGGATAATATTCCTCCAACTGTAATGAAGAGAATTAGAGAGAGGTTTATTGATCATCCAGATTTTCAGCCAGCTGTCATTAAAAATGTCTCATCAGCCTGTGAAGGCCTGTGTAAGTGGGTGCGAGCCATGGAGGTCTACGACCGCGTTGCAAAAGTGGTTGCCCCGAAACGCGAACGTTTGAGAACTGCAGAAGAGTTACTGGATGTTCAGATGCAGAAGCTAAAAGCAAAGCAAGCAGAACTTAAGAAGGTTGTTGATCGCCTCCAAGCTTTGAATGATGATTTAGAAAGCATGAATGACCGGAAGAGAGAATTAGAAAATAATATTGAACTCTGCTCACAAAAGCTTGTGAGAGCCGAACAGCTCATCAGTGGTCTTGGTGGAGAGAAAGACAGGTGGACAGCAGCTGCGCGGTTACTGAGAATCCGGTACACAGACCTTACAGGAGACGTGTTGTTATCTTCAGGAACTGTGGCTTATCTGGGAGCCTTTACTGTAGACTACCGTTTGCAGTGTCAAAAGCAGTGGCAGGTTCTGTGCAATGAGAAGAGCATACCGTGCTCCAGTGATTTTACCTTAAGCGGCACACTGGGGGATCCAGTCAAAATCCGTGCGTGGCAGATTGCTGGGTTGCCAATTGATTCTTTTTCCGTTGACAATGGCATAATAGTTTCTAACTCAAGGAGATGGGCTTTAATGATAGATCCTCAAAGGCAAGCTAACAGGTGGGTGAAGAATATGGAGAAAGCCAACAAGCTGTCAGTCATCAAATTATCTGATGCACATTATGTTAGGACATTAGAAAATGCTGTTCAGCTTGGAACACCCGTCCTGCTGGAAAATATTGGAGAAGAACTAGACGCTTTCCTAGAACCCATCTTACTAAAGCTAACATTCAAACAACAGGGAGTAGAGTACATGAAATTAGGGGAAAATATAATAGAATATTCAAGAGATTTCAGGTTTTACATAACGACCCGCTTAAGAAATCCTCATTATCTTCCTGAAGTGGCTATTAAAGTTTGTCTGCTCAACTTCATGATTACACCGTTGGGTCTTCAGGACCAGCTTCTTGGAATTGTAGCTGCGGAGGAAAAGCCTGAACTAGAAGAAAAGAAAAATAAACTGATTATAGAAAGTGCGGCCAACAAGAAACAATTGAAGGAAATAGAAGACAAAATCCTGGAAGTCCTTTCCAAGTCAGAAGGAAACATCTTAGAAGATGAAACAGCGATAAACATTTTGTCTTCGTCCAAAGAGTTATCTGAAGAAATATCTGAAAAGCAAGAAGTTGCCTCAGCAACGGAAATGCAGATAGATTCTACTCGAGTGGGGTATAAGCCTGTTGCTGTTCATTCAGCTGTTGTCTTCTTCTGCATCTCTGATCTGGCAAACATTGAACCCATGTACCAGTATTCGTTGACTTGGTTCATTAACTTGTATGTTCAGTCCATTGCTAAAAGCAAAAAGAGTGAAGATCTAGAAGAGAGGATTAAGAATATAATAGAGCACTTCACAACAAGCATCTACAACAACGTCTGTCGCTCACTGTTTGAGAAGGATAAGCTGTTATTCTCTCTCCTCCTGACAGTGGGCATAATGAAGGGAAGAGGCCAAATAGATGATGAAGTCTGGCGTTTCCTACTGACAGGAGGGGTTGCTCTTGACAACCCTCATCCAAACCCAGCTCCAGACTGGCTCTCTGACAAATCGTGGGCAGAGCTTGTGCGTGCGTCTTGTCTGAGAAACCTTCAGGGCCTGATGGAACATGTAAGAGAGAATTCTTCAAAGTGGAAACGAGTCTATGACTCTGCAAGGCCCCACGAAGAAAATTTCCCAGATGCGTGGAGCACACTGACGGGGCTGGATCGTCTGGTGATTCTCAGGTGCTTGAGACCTGACAAAATAGTTCCAACAGTGCAGGAGTTCATCACAGAAAACATGGGAAGGACTTTTATTGAACCACCTACTTTTGATCTTGGACAAAGCTACAGTGATTCCAATTGTTGTGCCCCTTTGATTTTTGTGTTATCGCCAGGTGCTGACCCCATGGCAGGTGAGATTGATACTGAAAACATTTCTTTTTTTTTTTGTCTAATTAAGTGACACTGAGTCTGACCTTTAAATGTCTGTAGGGCATAACACAGCAGTGATAGAACAGAAGATGTTTAGATCTAGCTATATATATAAAATGATAGTAAAATTGCTGGAGTGGGGTGAAGGAAATGGCGATACCATATCTGGGTCTGTGAGCAGCGGTTCTGGAGTGCAGAATTTCTTAACATCCACACCAGTTCATCATTCGTGCTTACATTACGGTTCCTCCCGTGTGAGGCTGGGAGTTGTCCCCTTCTGAAAGTTTCCTCACTCTGTTACTGAGTAAATGGTGTATATGACCACATTAAAAACACATCTGTTAAATGGCCTTTAAGAAATAACCACCTCATTTATTTTTAAACCTGGTTTTCCGCCCAAAGAATTGTAATATCAGCTGTACTATAAGGATTTCCAGGAGGTACTGGCTTGAACAGCAAAGTAAGAGATACTTACAGCCCATAGCTAAGGGCTCAGTTCACAGGTCAACCCCGTATCAGACTGTGCCCATGAAATATCAGGGAGCAGTGCAGGCTGGAGCTGAGCACTGGGGACTGAAGAGGAGGCTGGGCATTTAGCCTGGCTGGCAGTAATTTTTGTGGTGTTACTCTGTTGTAGGTTGGAATTTCAGCACATGCCTGAGAAAATGGCTGATGCAGTGTTGGTTGCTACCTGTGTTGCTTTGCTTTTCTTTTTTTTCTTTTTTTCAGCTGAGTAGAATATCTGTTGACCTTTACTCCTTTAATACTTGCTCCATTATAAAAAAATAAGTATAACGTGGGCCTAGTTTCTAATAGACTTTGTCTGTCTGTCTTTGCATGTGCACAACTTGCATCATAGGTTTGCTAAAATTTGCTGACGATGTCGGCATGGGAGGTGCAAACATTCAGACTGTGTCGCTTGGACAAGGTCAGGGCCCAGTGGCAGCCAACGTGATCTGCCAGGCAGTCACTGCCGGGAGCTGGGTGGTACTGCAGAACTGCCATCTTGCAACCAGCTGGATGCCTGCTTTGGAGAAAATCTGCGAGGAGGTGATAGTACCTGAGAGCACCAACAATAAGTTCCGGTAGGGGATTTGGTATTTTGTTCTTTTTGTATCAGCATTTCTTGTGTGCTGAAGGCACCAGCAAAAAGAAATGAAGCTTGTTCTGTGTGAACAGCTGCTTACAACATTCATATTGTTTGATATGCAGGGATAAAGTAAAGATACCTAATTGGGATGTCATGTTTTCTACTTGTTTGATATACTCTACTTTATACTGCATTTATAGAGACGTAGATGTTCTCATTATAGCTAGACAAGTAATAAACCCCTTAGTTTGCGGAAAATCGATACTGGGGAGTTGTCAATATTGATGACTTTCGAATAACGAGCAATTTGATTTTTTTGCAGACTGTGGTTAACCAGTTATCCATCAGCAGAATTTCCTGTTAGTATTCTCCAGAACGGCGTCAAAATGACAAATGAACCTCCAAAAGGGGTCAGAGCAAACCTGCTTCGATCGTACCTCAACGACCCCATCTCTGACGCCGCATTCTTTAGCAGTTGCCAAAAGCCAGAAATATGGCAAAAACTGTTGTTTGGTCTTTGCTTTTTTCACGCTGTTGTGCAGGAAAGGAGAAACTTTGGCCCATTGGGTAAGGTTCAGATTATTTTCCAGATTGTTTCAGAAAGGTTAGTAGTTTTGAAATGCATTATTTATTATTAAAAAGCTGTACTGTTGCCAGCATATTGCAGGAGTGCCATCTGTACTGAACATAATAAGGTTTATAAGCTGTTACCAGTGATTCTTGTTCAAGCAGAGTTGCTCCTGATGCTCCTGCAAGTGTTACCCTGGGGGAGGGTTAGAAAGTATCCATCGTGTCAATAAATCATACAGCATTTGCATTACATCGTAGCTCACTGGATTAGTTTATTACTCCACTGTTCAGTGACTGCAGTTATTTACTCACCACATACTTATCAGGGTACTTATCAGCAGTGCTTCTATTCATGTGTGTACGTTTTTAGCAAAGCCAGTGCGTATGACTGCTTGGTGTAAAACTGAAAGTCAGTAGCTGCGGCGTGTTCATAATGCAACTATGGAAAGATGTATTTAGAGAGATACTGAATTCTGACGTTTTCCATAAAATGCAGAAACACGGGAAATTACAGATTTCGTATTTATAACTGTATATATATGTATCTTACACTCTGCGTTAGTGTGCATGAAGCTCTCAGCCTTCCATTCTGATTGAATCTGCCTTCATGCTGTGACTGCTGTGAAATGTTATTTTTTCACTGAAAGCCACTGTCCCTAACGAGTAGCTATTTGCATTAACACAAGGATGCCAGAATGAAGTTAGTCTTCACTGGCTGATGTGGTTTCCAGGGCACACTTCATATTTAAAAAGTTATGGCTGTCAAGCAAGGTCCCCAGAGACTGGAAAAAGGGAACCATCGCTCATTAGCAAGAGAGGGAGGAAAGAGGAGCTGGGGAACTACAGGCTGGTGAGCATCACCTCTGTGCCTGGGAAGATCGCGGAGCAGTTTGCGATGGCACAGCAGAAGGGAGGGCGGCACCCGGCGGGACCTGGACAGGCTGGAGAAGGGGCACACGAGAACCTGCTGAGGCCGAGCGAGGCGCAGCGCGGGGTGCTGTGCTCGGGTCGGGGCAGCGCCAGGTGTGTGCAGACTGGGAGAAGAGCTCACAGAGAGCAGCCCTGCGCAGAGGGACGCGGGGGTTCTGGTGGACGAAGAGCTGGACGTGAGTGGAAGGCCAACTGCACTCTGGGCCGGGGGCAGAAGGATGGTTGCAGAAATTTACCCGTTTATCGGTTTGTGCCAGGTCTGGGTTTTCCTGGATGATTCCTTTACCTGGAGCATAGGGCTATTGTCGGTTTTTAGTTGCTTTTGTTTTTATTGTAATGCTACTCTGACTATTGTATGGATAGATGGGCAGATTTTCCAAAACCCGAAATCAGTCAGTTAATTTGAACTCATGTTCTTGCTGTCTCCAGATAGCAGAAGGTTAGTTGGAGGTAACAAACAGATCTCTGTTCTACTTTGGGTAAAACACAATGTTTCAGGAGTGAGTGGAGCCAGACATCTGAGCTGATGGTTTACCTGCGCAAAGAGCGAGGGGATACAATACTGTTACAGATTGGTATTCCTCACCTGGCTGTTAGTCGTTCAAGTGAATGCCAGGGCTTCACCTTGGCATTGTCTGCAAGTTGTGATCTTCAGCTCTACCATAGCAGTGTTACACTAGTTCCCTTGCTTCCTAAGCATGGTTTTCAGCATAGGGCAGCATTCATTCACCCCATGTATCTTTCCTGTATTGGACAGGTTGGAATATTCCGTACGAGTTCAATGAGTCTGACCTCAGGATCAGCATGCAGCAGATCCACATGTTTCTGAATGAATATGAAGAAGTCCCTTTTGAAGCTCTGACGTATCTGACAGGTATAGGCATTGTGCCCTCTAATGCGTTTTGACTTTGTACCAGCTGAAAGTACCTCGCTGTGATGAACAGATGAGTGCTAAATAAATGTAGTGCTTGATAAACCTGAGCTTCCACTCAGGTTTACTTTCCTGGCCTTCCGGATAACGGCAAGGTGGATCCCAGACCTTCAGACTTCATGGCTGTCCTGGCTTATGTGTGGCTGCAGAGTTGCTCCTGGTCCAGCAGACCTCCTGGTCTTCGCTTCATGTGTCAGATCAGGCAGTGAGTGGCCTGTTGTCATGGAGTTGACTAGATCAATCTATGTCTGTGACAGGCCTCTGCCCTCCCCCCCCCACCCCAGTCCCACAGAAATGGGAAGGAGGGAAGGGAGGAAAAGAGCAGCGGCAACAATCTATGGAGGAAAACTTATTTTACTATAATATCGGAATACAAAATAACACAATATATACAATTTAATTGAAATTGAGATCAATAAATCAGACAAGGTAAGAGAGAGAGAGTTTCCGGGACCGATTCAAACCTGAGAAGCTTGGAACGGCCAGGAAAGCACCTCCAGCACCCACTGCAAGGCAGCAAGAGAGCGCCCCCCCCACCCGGAAGGGTCAGATCCCGTGACTGCTGTAATGTACAGGGATGGGTACCTGGGATTGGGGCAGTGACACTTTAATGCCCCGTACACTACATGATGTTTTGATGTGGAATACTGAAACCGTAAAACAAACAAACAAAAACAAAACATAGAACCATGACACCTGTGCTTCACTGCAGCTGGCTATGCGTCAGACCCTGACACAGAAAGCATTGGTGGTTGGCTGTAGGTAGGATGTGGTCATCCTCTCAGTTTTAAAGCAGTGGGCATTGACCTGGGCAAGGCATTTTATTGTTGTATTTATTTATACAGCTGGCTTTCTCCAGAAAGGTTGTTGATACCGCCTTTGTCAGCCTTGTAAAGATAATTCCTGGTTTTTGCAATTGTTACAACTAGCTTTGTGAAAAATAAAGTAAGTAGTCATCATCAAAGTAGTAACTTTTAGTGTTTCTTCTACTTTATATCAGTGCAAACCTCCCCTCGTTGCTTCTTCATTACTGAGGGTCTCTCCCACCCATTCTGTATGTTGATGATCCCCTTTCTACCATACTGGTGCATGATCAGCTCTGAGTTTGGTGAAAGGAAGAAGACAAGGATCAGCTATACAGCACTGCTCAGATCTTGACAGTTCTTAAAGCAAAACAGATGTCACTTGAAACATGTCATTATTCACTGTGACATAAGCAGCAGTTTCTCAGACCAACTCAGTGTTCCTTATAAATGTTACCACTAAGATGCACAGTTTGGGTCCATAGTCCCAAAGATGTTAAAGTGTTTAATTCCACTGAATCCAAAGTTTTTAGTTACCATCATTCTGTTGATTCAATGGTACCTAGAAATTTCTGAGGATCTGGAACCTCAGGATTTCAACTTACTAGTGGTGTACATTAATGTAAAACAATTTGTATTTGTTCATTAAATTTAATCTTTTCGTTCTGGTTTTCTTTGTCCTTTCCCAGGGGAATGTAACTATGGTGGGAGAGTAACAGATGATAAAGACAGGCGGCTTCTCCTGTCCCTTCTGTCTACAGTCTACAACAAGGATATAGAACAGGACAAGTACATGCTTGCACCTGGAGGTGACTACTATATCCCACCACATGGGCCATATGAGGTGAGGAGACAGCACGTGTAAATTCTTTCTTTAATTGTTGGGAAAAAGCTCGTCTACGCTGCGCTTCGATACACTGAATACAATAAATGTACAGGAAATAAAAACATGAGGTTGCAAAGCCATGTCAGACTGCATCTATGAAATACGAATTCAGTACTTAATATCTCACACATGGCAGTGGACATGGAGTATTCTGATCAAGTTGTTGTGGAGAGCAACTACTGTGCAAATTTCCAGCACACTTCTGAAAGGATTACCGAGTAAGACTTCAGGATTGTACAGGGTAACTTTGTACCCTCTTGGGAGCACTTATGCCTTGATAGCAGTGATCACAGTGAGACAGTAGGAAGGCAGGCATGTATTCCATGTTTGGCCTCTCTTTCCCTTCTGCTGATGTCTCAGAGTTCACCACTAGATGGGATTGGAACACAGTTGTTTAGCCTGCAGCTGTAAGCACTGCTTGCATTTGCTTTTTGTTGCATTTCTTTCTTTTGCTACTTATGTGAGGGTGGAAGGCCTCAGTGAGTCTCTGAACCATTCAAAACTGCTGTGTGGACTGGATAAGTCAATTCCTGAGTGACTTAGTGGGGGCTTAAATTTGTGACTCTACATGGGAAAGTTCTAACCAAGTTGGATGTACTGATCATTTATGAATATATCACTGCCTGAATTCTGTTATTTGAATGTTTCTTTTACAGTCTTACATTGAATACCTAAGGAGCTTACCAAGTGTGACACACCCTGAGGTGTTTGGGCTTCATGAGAATGCAGACATTACCAAGGATACTCAGGAGACTAACCAGCTTTTCAGCGGAGTGCTGCTGACTTTGCCACGGGTGGCAGGAGGAGGTGGCAGGTCCCCTCAGGTAACAGGGGGAACGATCAGCTTGCAGCCTGGAAAGGTGCTCGTGCCTCACGTGCCCCACATCTCAGAGTAACCCTGCACCTCCCATCACATGAGTGTTATGTAGGTGTGTAGGGAACAGGGGGTGGGTGTGTAGAGAAGCAGATGTGGACTGGAAGAACTTGGATTGAAGTGGGTGTGCTGAGGTGTGCTGGCACCACACAGCAGCACCTGGTTCAGTAGAATATGTGGTTTGAGTGGGAAAGTTTCTGTCATCTGTCGCGTTTTAAAACAACAGTGAAGTGCTGCATTTCAGTCATGAATTGTAGGTAGAACCCAGTTTGCAAGCACAGCTGGTGAAGAACCTCCAGTCGCATCCATCCCGAGGCACTTCTACAGCAGGACACTGATTGCAGTCTGCCTTTTCAGCAGTAGAAGTTCTTCCACTGCCTGGCTTCGTCCAGTGGCTGTGTGACTGTCCGAGCTGTTCTCATGAAGGGGCAGCCTCTGGAAAGCCAGGAAGTACCAAGCCTACACCAGGCTGCAGTGTAATAACGGGAGGCAGAAGGTATTCCCAGTGACGACAGTGCTCTAATGGCACTTTCACTCCTATGTGCTCACTGAGTGTTGGTTTCTGAGGTATGATTTTCTCTTCCCCCTGACTGCTTCAGTTCCTGTAGTCCCAAACTTAGAACTGTGTGTGACTTCTGTGGAACAAAGAAAGGGATTGGTTTGGTGCAGCAAAACCGCTGGAACCCAAACCTTGCTGTTGTCAGCCCTTCCAGGGGACTTGGTGGTGAAGGTGCTGGGCACTGCTTTCCTTCCTCTGATCCTGCAGCTCAGGTTGCTCCAGTCCAGTCCGTGCCCCTTTGCTGCAGGTAGATGGCCTTTCACACCCCTTGGATGGGATATTTTATACACAGGTGGATTTGTGAGGAAATGAAACCAGTGGAGCCTCATTTCTTGTGAGGGTGTGCAGTGATCGCATTCTGATGCGTAACGTGCTGGGAGGAAAGCTGCTCTCGTGGCTGGCATGCATGCTCCTGTTGTCTGCCACTCATTTCTTCCTGCATACCTTTGTTTTTTCTTCATTACGGCAGTAGGGGGACTGCGCCACCTATCTGCTCTGCTGCCTCACAGTTGCCTGAAACCCTTTTGCAAACTAAATTTGAGTTGTCAGTACATTTAAAAGCAGAGAAAAGGAGCTGCAGGTGCATGCAGAGACAGACAGGCTGCTGTACAAGAAAGTAGTTATATTTACCTATGCATTACCTATGTAGTTATACAGCAAAAATGGAAAGCCTGTCGTGTTTCGAGGAATTTAATGAATAGAAGTTCTCATTTCCTGCGGATTTATGATTTCAGAAAACTGTTGAAGATTTGGCACAGGACATCCTATCCAAGTTACCAAGCGACTTTGATGTTGAGGAGGTGATGAAGATGTACCCGGTGCTTTATGAAGAGTCCATGAATACGGTCCTGAGGCAGGAGCTGATTCGATTCAACAGGTATGGATGGCTCTGCGTGCTGTGCAGCACTGCTGGCATTGAGGAGTGCTCATGTGGGACACTGCTGGCAGCTGGCAAACTTTAAGCAGTTAAAAGCTTCTCACAATATATGCTTCTTAAGATGACGGATGATGCTTTGTCTCAACATTATTAAAAAAACCTGTGGAAGTTGCAGCTAACTGCCTAAACATAAAAATAGTGCCCATGTTCTTGTAGCAAGAACTTAAATCAGAGTTGAATTTGTTGTGCTGAGATGGGGCTGCCTGCTTCCCTCTTTATAAGTCGTGCCCGGGCTTCTCTTTTCCCAGCACACTGCAATAGCTGCTGTCAGAGACTTGAAGCTCTTCTCATTTCTTTCCCCCTCCTAGCACGGGATTTTTACTGCCTTTCATTTCTGTACATGTGTTTGCTTTTCCCAAGGTAAATGATTTTTGATTACTATAAGAGATAAAGACTTTCTGACAGGACATTCCCCAGCTTTGTTCAGCCCTTTATTCGAGCTGAAAGTCTATAGCCAGAAAAAAAAAAGTTAGTAGATGATGAGGTGATGATTTCTGTTTTATCTGAAGGCTTACTCAGGTGGTTCGCAGCAGCCTTGTTAATATTGGCAAAGCCATCAAGGGCCAAGTGTTGATGTCGTCTGAACTTGAAGATGTTTTCAACAGCATGCTAATGGGAAAAGTGCCATCGATGTGGGCTGTCAGATCCTATCCGTCCCTGAAGCCCCTGGGGAGCTACGTGTCCGATCTGCTCTGTCGGCTGGGCTTCTTCCAGGTACGCAGAGACCAGCAGGTTAAGGACAGGCTGGCAGGAAGGTGAGCGGGTGCAATGTCTGCTGCTGTCCTCCCTCAGCAGAACCCAAGAGGCTCCGGTTGGGAACTGCTGTGCCCTGCATGGATAGCACTTCTCTGCAGGGTGACTCCAGGAGTGCCTCCTTTGTGCCGCTGCAGTGCAACATTTACTAGTTTTCATTTTCCTTCCTCTAGAACATGTGTTTTATTTTGCACTGATGCCTTAATGACTGTCCTGCTCAAAGGGCACTGACCAGTTACAAGCAGTCCCATGGGGCGTAGCAGGCACTGCTACATGTTACGTGTGTGACTGCAAATCCCTTTCAAGTTCAGTAAGCAGTGGCACCACTTCCACATGCTTTTTGAACAAACTATTCAATTCTGTACTCTGTCTTCCATTATTTTCCTCACATTCTTAGCATGTTTAAGTTACTTAAATGCTCAGCTATGCCTTAAATAGCTGAGATAGTGAGATGTAGCAAAGTTCTATAAAGGTCACAGAGGAGAAAGCTAAATGGAAGAGTGGAAGATTTG
The DNA here is from genome assembly GCF_019232065.1 of Centrocercus urophasianus. Taxonomy (NCBI): domain Eukaryota; kingdom Metazoa; phylum Chordata; class Aves; order Galliformes; family Phasianidae; genus Centrocercus; species Centrocercus urophasianus. The sequence continues at coordinate 1,406,693 of NW_024885100.1, read as the reverse complement.
TATGAGGCAGCAGAATTCTGTTTGCTGCACTAAAGCACCATATACATTCCTTTAATTTTTTTGCCTCCAGATGGCTTGGAGCTGTGTATCTCCTGTCCTTGCACTGTTCCTCCTGCTGACTTCCTGATTTCCAAAATAGACACTGGCATCTTTGTGCAGGACTTATTTCCTCTGTTGGGTTTTTATGTGCTGTCTGTAGTGATACACTGTCCTTACAGTGATAGGAAGATAACATAATGTAAGATAATCTTTTTTGTGTTAGGAAGTCGGTGTTTAAAAGACTGTGAAATAAGGAATATTGATTTTAAAAGGGAAAGAAAAGACGATATAATGAGTGGCAATACTCAGAGGGTCCAATCAAAGGTTGGATCTTACTGTAGTGTTTGACTGCATCTGTGAAGACATCTCCTCCTGCTGAATTTCCACAGCAAAGCCAAAAAGTGTATTTTTTTTCCTTCTGCTTTGTTTTTTTCTCTATATTCAGGATTGGGTCAGCAGCGGGCCACCCACTGTCTTTTGGCTGTCAGGATTCTACTTCACTCAGTCTTTTTTGACGGGGGTTTTACAAAACTATGCCAGAAAATACACCATCCCCATTGACCGCATTGGATTTGAATTTGAGGTAAGAACACGTGGAGGAATTTTGCTTTTCTTGAGCAGCTTGAAAGATGTTCTGGGGCAGCAGGGAATGGAGTTTTCAAAAGAAATCCTATTGCAGGATTCAACATACTCAAAATAAATATTAATATAGTATATTAATATACTCCAAATGAAAGCAGAACAAAGCAAATGGTTTCTTCGTTCCAGGTGCTGAAACAGGAGGACACGATGGAGAAAGTACCAGAAGATGGGGCTTATGTGAAAGGCCTTTTTTTGGAAGGTGCACGATGGGATCGAGAATCCTCGGTGATTGGAGAATCGCTTCCAAAAATCCTGTATGATCCCTTGCCCATAATATGGCTGAAGCCTGGAGAAAGTTCCAGATTTCTTCATATGAACATCTATTCCTGCCCAGTGTACAAGACAAGCGCAAGAAGAGGCGTCTTATCCACAACTGGCCACTCAACCAACTACGTTCTCTCTGTCGAGCTCCCTTCAGAGCAGCCCCAGAAGCACTGGATAAATCGCGGTGTGGCAGCGCTGTGCCAGCTCGATGACTGAGACAAGTCAGTGCTCCCTTCATTCGTAATTAAAAGATATGCTTTGCACTCCGGTGGCTGTTTGTTGCTTTTTATTGTAATTTATTACTATTACTTTATTTTTAAATACCGCTATTTACTGCTGGCCTTAATACAGCTCCAAATTTCTTACGTTTCTTTGGCCATTCTGACCCCTGCACAAAAATGAGTAAGTCATAGAATCACTGAATCACTGAGGTTGGAAAATATCTCTGAGATCAGTCCGACCATCCACCTACCACCACTATTTCCCAGTAAACCACTTCCTTCAGTTCCACATCTACGCAGTTTTTGAACCCCTCCAAGGACGGTGGCTCCGCATCCCCCCTGGGCAGAGCCCATTTCAGCTCCCTACCCCTCTTTCAGAGGAGAAATGTTTCCTGATACCCAACCTGAATGCCCTGGAACAACTTGAGGCCATTCTTTCACCTTGCTGCTACTATTGGGTCTTTTTGTTTGTTTATCCCCAGATAAAATTGGGCTCAGAGAGTTTTGCTGCTGATTTCAATGAGAATCTAATCCACAGCTTTTGCAAATAGGACTTTCTACACCTTGTGTCCCAGGAGGATGTGGAACAAGGAGTGAGCACATGAGAACTGTCTCTTCTCAACATGTAGAACTGATCTTCCACTAGAATGAACTGCCAGAGCTGTTCTGTATAACGACAATCACTGATACTCCTTGGATATGTGCGCTAGAATTTCCATGGAAGAATTCTGGAAAGCACATGCAAAAGGAGCCTGCCGTCTCCTGGAGCAGCATGCTTGCCTCGTCCTCCAGTAGCTATTAAATTTCTGTATTAATGACATGCTTTTCCCATGCCTGATCAGTGGAGCTAAGTTTCCTTTCTCCCACAGTCTATTGTACCTCATGTCAGACTAATAATCATCTATTATTTTGTCTAAAGATGGATTCTTAGAATTTTGATATATGCAGTACAATGGAACAACAGAGATCAAAGCAAACATTAAAAAAAAAAACAACCCAACAACCAACAAACCACTGCATCCACTGATTTGGGGTCACATCTTTTTTCACGGAATCACAGAATCACAGAATTGTAGGGGTTGGAAGGGACCTCCAGAGATCATCGAGTCCAACCCCCTGCCAAAGCAGTTCCCTACAGCAGGTCGCACAAGTAGGCATCCAGGCAGGTCTTGAACATCTCCAGAGAAGGAGACTCCACCACCTCCCTGGGCAGCCTGTTCCAGTGCTCCTCACCTCACTGTACAGCAGTTCCTTCACACATTGGTGCAGAACTTCCTATGCTGCAGTTTCCAGCAGTTTCCCCTTGTCCTGTCTCCACTCACCACTGAAAAGAGTCTGGCCTCGCCATTCTGCCCCCCACACCTTAGATATTTATAGACCTGGATCAGGTCCCCTCTCAGTCTTCTTTTCTCCAGGCTGAACAGACTCAGTTCACTCAGCCTTTCTCCATAGGAGAGATGCTCCAGACCCTTCACCATCTTTGTGGCCCTGCGCTGGACTCTTTCCAAGAGATCGCTGTCTTTCTTGTACTGGGGAGCCCAGAACTGGAGTACTGCAGTGCTCCAGATGAGGCCTTACCAGGGCAGAGTAGAGGGGGAGGATCACCTCCCTTGACCTGCTGGCCACGCTCTTTTTAATGCATCCCAGGATGCCATTGGCCCTCTTGGCCACAAGGGCACACTGCTGGCTCATGGCCGACCTGTCGTCCACCAGGACACCCAGGTCCCTCTACACAGAGCTCCTCTCCAGCAGGTCATCCCCCATACCACAAAGGTCATCCCCACCCCTGCCTTTGGCCCCTGCAGCTCATGCAGGACCGGCTGTACACCAACGTGACTGCACAGCTACCACAAGGACAACCTTTCTTGAGAAGAGAATGAGGCTTCAGAAATCTGTAATTAAGGTCAGTTTAATTAAAATTGGTCTTCTAAAACCACAGTCTTTTCTTAGATTTCATGAAATTAACAGGGATGGTTTCTACTTTTAATATGACTAAAATTAGCTGAAATACAGCACATGCTTTAAAAAATAAAAGGTCATTATTATCATTTTGAACAGCTGCATCTGATTACAATTATCAGATCAATAACGGATTACTCATGAGGCCAATGTGACATCAGAGGGGACAGAGGGATATGAATATGAGGGGAGTGAACATGAGGGACATCATCTGAAATGATGGCATTGTGAAGGCTTGTGGAGGGTTGAAGAAGGGTTTTGATTTGTGCTGAGGAGCTTTAGAAGGCGGATTTAAAAGACGGAGTGAAGATGGTCTAAGCGGTAAGCATCAAGCAGAACATTCAATATCTTGAACTATTCCAGCATTGACATACAGAAGCTTTCTGTGGTACCTGGTGGTGGAAGAATCATTTGCTTGTAAAGAGTGAAATGGAGCCCCTGGCAGTGAGGGCATCAATGCTGCATAGCCCTTCTTGCCTTTGTTTTGAACTTTAAAAAACAAAGGCCTGATTAGTTGGAGCAGGTTTTTCCTGAGGGAAGAATATGGAGTATAATTACAAAATACAGTGCTTGGAGATGAACTGGAGTTGTGTTCTTTTTAATCCACCCTAAAGGACTTAACACTTCTATTTCCTGATACTTCTCTCAGCGTTAGACTAGCTTCTTTGTGCTGCATTTTTCTTTTTTCCTCCCCTGGTGGAACTGTAGCTGTCTCCTTGAAGCTTGAAGCATCTTTTCTTGTGGATAAAGCTGGCTCAAAGCAGAAAGGCTGGAAAAGGAGGGTACACTGCAGTGCTTAAATGTGTAGTATGAAGCAGTAGTCCATTGAACATAGGTACACTTAAAACTGTCATTAGGAAAGGATGTTTCATGGCAAAGAAAGGTGTGAGAATAGCAGAGGTTACCAGAGGTCTGACTTAGGGTGCAATGCGTAGCATCCATGACAACCTTGTTTGGAACCCCATCGTTTACGGAATAATGGATGTTTGTATGATATTATATTTTTCTGACTTCAGCTGCTTCTCTACAGCATTGCAGCTATTCACACACTTCTGCCAGTTATGGATGTTAGGAGGTGTTAACCTCTACAACCAAAGTCCCCACTGTAATTCTACTCTACAGGCAAAGCCATTGGTTTAACCAGTTAGTGCATGGTGTGCTTGGAGAGCAGAGCTTTGCTGTAATGCATAAAGCTGCTTTAGATTAGGTCTGATTCAGGGGCAATTGCTGGCAGGCCTTGTAGCCTGAATGGCGAAGTTGATCATCAGAGACTGATGGTTTCCAGCCATCAGTCTTCCAGACTCTTATCTGCTCAAATATGACTGAATTTTATGTGTGTGAGTAAACGGGGGAAATCTTCACTCCAGCAACTGACTGGTGGCAAGAGGCACAGTCACCTTCCCTACCTACACCACTGATGTTCTCTGCTCTTGGAAAGCTGAGTCAAGCATCAGCCATACTTAAAAATGCCATTATTAAATGGTTGGATATTAGGAAGAGTTTATTCTCAGAAAGAGTATTTAGGCATTGGAACAGACTGCCCAGGGAAGTGGTGTGGTCAGCATCCCTAGTGGCGTTCAAGAAATGTGTAGATGTACTTAAGGACATGGCTCAGTGGGCTGTATTGGTAATAGGTGGATGGTTGGACTAGATGATCTCTGAAGTCTTTTCCAACCTTAATGATTCTGTGAGGGATGTGTTGGTTCTGGGCACAGCCCGACTGACTGCTCAGCGCTCGGCTGGTGCCGGTTGGACCCATCCCTGAGCAGCAGAACCATCGCTGCTCTGGGAAGGAGCTCTGCTCTCCATCTAGACTTGAGCTTACGTGGCTCAGTTAAGAGCACTTTGTGCTCTTAACACCGAAAAAAAAGAACTTAGAACTGGAGGACTGAGTTTCTCCAGGCTGAGAACATATTTAAAGATGTAAATGAAGGTTTTGTAGAGATAAATAAAACATCTAGAAAAGAGGGAATTCTTTAGAGGAGACACTTTGCTGTGTTCCCCTTTGTGAGGGTCAGGAGCAGCTGAGTTGCTTTACTTAATGATTACTGACATTGGAAGAAGTGTGCAATGTACTGGGCTGCCTTTACTGCAGAGGGAAAGCAGTGGAATTTACTGTTAGAGATTCTTCTGCAATTCACAAACAGCCGTTCCTGTGCTGGGGGGCGCCAGGCCTGGACGCAGCACTGCAGATGGGGCCTCACAAGAGCCGATGGAGGGGACGATCGCCTCCCTCTCCCTGCAGGCCGCCCCTTGTTTAATGCAGCCTGGAACACAGCAGGCACACGCTGCTGCCTCATGTCCAGCTTCTCTCGTTCATTAAGAATGAACTTTCCAACCTTCTCTGACCTTCCTGAAGAAAGATAAACATGATAAACGTGTTAGACATTGGAGTTCACAATCTTTCTTGCCCGAGATGCATTTAAAAAAACAAACAAAAAGACCATTAGTTGGACTCACTTTAATTCCATTATGAAAATGGGAAAGAAGGTGGACAGCTGAAATTCCATGTAATGGCAGTAGCAGAATATCTAGCTCTGCAGGCTTAGTATTTCTCAATTTGAAACTCTTATTACAAACCAGAAGAGGAAAATATCTGTATTTTTGAAAATCTAAATTCTCAGCCTTACTAATAACTCAAGGCAGATAAGGGAATACTGTATACAGGCATTACAGAACAAAAGCATTCCTTCCTCAAAAACATCAGAGGGAAGTTCAGTGAGGGATGCTGAACAGGCAGGGCCAGAATGTTTTCTCAGGAGACCAAACTTTTTCTTATACCTTTTCTGTACAAAAAGATGTTTCAGAAGTAGAAAGTACTGCCTCTGATTCTATACTTGTTGGGTTACGAAAAGAGAAAATGATACAATGAGAAGGCAAAAAGGCCCCAGGTTCTTCTGACAAGCTCCTGTAAGCTAGAATATTTGGATAATTAGAAATATTAGTGACAGGTGCAGATCTTGAAGGTCCCTCCTGTAATTCATACTTCGGAACCTGAAAATACAGGATTATCAGATAAGTGGCATTCTGTCTGTGGATAAAAGATGAACATTACTGGTATCAGTTCTGACAGATAGGCAGTGGGGCCATAAACAGGATCTAAGTGTGTTACAGCAGCAAACATGCATCACTAGGATACATCAGATGACTTATTCCTTCTCACTGCTGTGACACTTCCCTTGGAACAGATCGTATCACTGCCACAGTGTAAGGAGAGTTTTTTCTCCCCTAGAAATGCAACTTGGGCACACCAGGTAAGCGGGTGCCACGTCTCAGATGCACTGATGTGCTTCGTTGCTAACGTTAGTGCTCAGGCTGGTCTCCTAAGTCCTTGGCTATCTGAAACCTTTCTCTTGGTGGAGTGAGGATTTCCAGGAAGAAGACACTCAGATATTCCAGGCCAGATGTTGTATGCACAAACCACACCTGTGCTGCCGACCTGTTCACCTGCAGTTGCCCAGACAGCTGGCTCAGCTTTCCTTCAGAAATAATATCAAGTGAACCTGACAGTTGTTATTCTAAACTGCTTTCAGACCCTCCAAGTAGAGTGATGCACAGGGAACAGGCAGAATTTACTGGAAGGAGAGTAAGGGAGAGTTGAAGAAGTGCAGGAATCCAGTGCATCACAGACTCTGAGGAACTAGGAGGCATTTTAGGACATCTTCCTGCAATTAAAATTAATGTGTAGGAACAGTACACATTACAGTATTCACAGTATTTGCATGGCCCTTGGAAGTTACTACAAGCGCTGGCTGAGAAATCTGCCTCCTCTGACCTCCCCAGCACAGCACTTTTGAGGCTGGTTCTCCTTCCCCTCAGAACTAAACTCATACTGTGACTTCCATTTGATGTAAGTAGTCTGCAATTTTGGGGATGGATGCTCACTCAGGAAAGAGTTGTGACTGTAACACAGAAAATTCAGAGTGCTCGTTTACATGACCATTTATTTGCCTGCTGAGTCACACTTTGTTAGCCATACGAATTGTTAAAAAAAGATACGAGCCATAATTTCATGACAAAGAACGTGCCTAAGCTTCCATTCAAAATCCTTCTCTCTCCACCATTTCCAGCCTTGGTGAGTCTATGATTCTGTGATTTTGGTTTGCTCAGCTAATATCTCCCTACACTGATATATCAGAACTAAGAACAGGAGAATAGTGTTTCTGAAGGATGAAGCAGTGTATAATCATATTATTTCTTGCTGTCTCTGACTTCCATCATCTCCCTCTTCCTAAATGAAGGGAGTTCTATTCTGTGTTTTCCTGGCAGTAGGAATTGGCAGAGCCCACACGGACAGGCAGAACAACAGTTCTACATGTTCAGTGCAGGGTTCCTCTTCCATGAGGCATTCCCAGGAAATAATAACCTGGGAACATTTACCTCTGTGGGCTGAGCTATTAAGAGCAGCCAGAAGTTGGGCTGGGCTGTTGCACTGCCTCCAACACTGGGCAGTGCCCGTCACAATGTCCAGCTCTCCTTCTTGTTCCCTTGCACTTTCTCACCTGCCTGAAATGATAATTTTTCATTCTTCTAAGTACATTCCCTGCGGGGACCCATCATTCTGTTCCATATGTCATCAGTTTAAACCTATTTTTAAGGCAGACAAGAATATCGCTGTCATCTTCTTTCTGTTGGGACTTGGAGAGTTCAGGAGGAGTTGGAGAGCTGAGAAAATGAGATTTCATTGAGCTTTGCCTACATTAATAGAAAATAATACACACTGCATTGGGCAAATGTGCTTTGTTGCCACCACTACCTTCTGGTTGGAGCAGCTGCAGATCATGCCTCTCGTCCTTCAAGCAGCTGGGGGCTGTGCTCATGATGTCTCCCAGCACAGTGTGGCTCTTGTGGGCTACTTGGCCTTATCACTACTCCCAGTCTGAAGCAGGGAAGGCTTTGCCAACTTGCCTCTGGAGATCTGGGAAGCAGAGGGCTCAAACAGAGCCAAAGTAATCGCGGCCAGGGAAAAAGCTGCCATCTCACTTCCATTCGTGGAACACCAAAGTTGGAAAAGACCTGCAGGATTATCCAGTCCAACCATCCACCTATCACTAATAGCTCTCACTAAACCATATCCCTCACCACAACATCCAAATGTTCCTTGAACACCACCAGGGTCAGTGTTCTCTGAACATAGGAGACTGAACAGTTTCTTTTACTGTTAAAGATGTGATTCTGTCTGCAATGTTAGTTTAAAACCTGACGCTGCAGTATCTGCTGAGAAGGCTGAGGTGCTAGTTTTGTTGGCAGGCTCACCACGTGAAAATGCAGAGATTCCACAACTAGCTTAAGCTTCACCAGTGGCGATACCCTGAGGGGAAAGTTTTTCATGAGAAAAACTTTCAAGAGGAACCCAACACAGTGTTATGCTTTTTGCTCCGTAGCAAATTCCAAACATGGAATTTCACATCCACCTACTCTCTGAAGGATGGGGAAAGGAGTTGACACTAAGGCTGGGCTATTGCTGAGCAATCTACAAAAAAAGAAATCCCTTTCATCCTTTTGCTACTGTCTCTTTAGAAAATACACTGCATCATAAAGGTACTATGAAACCAGCACGTTTCTTTTTGCTGACCCTTGCCCTGAATCATAACTGAGCATATATAATCCTCAAACAACAGAAGAATCCTTCTATGGATTAAGAGGATTTGAAAAACTGTTGTAATTCGTCTTGATGTTGAAGTATCCCACCTCATTCCATGCCAAGTGCCACTTTTATTGATCAGTCAGTGGCTGAACTGCAGCAAATACCAGCCCAGCCCTGGCCATTGTCTGCATCACATCCGTGGCTTTTTGGAGAGGCCTCAGGCAATGTGGGAGCAAGTGACCAGAACAGCTTCATTCACAGCTGTACACACAAACCACCTGCACTACAATCCCAGTCATCACAGCTGAAATGATGGGTTATGAAATTTCATCGTGGGATTTCAGGTATAATGGCTTAGAAATCTTCCTCAACTTTTCCTGGTGTCGAAACGTACGGCCTTTTTTCTGGGTAAGACCCATGGGAGGCAGATGGATCTGGAAAAGAAAATCCCACCAGTCAGGTGCAAAAGGAGATGTTGCAAAAACAAACAAAACCAGAAAGAAAGTAAAAAAAAAAAAAAAAAGCATACACACAGACTATTTCATTGAATTTTCAATAATTCCTTCACTCTTTGGAGAGGGCAACCACGCTGTTTGAAGTCCGGTTATTAGATTTCCGGGCAAAGAACTCTCTGAGGAGTGATCAGTGGTGGGACTCTGAGGCCTTAAACATTGCATTTAAGAAAATCCTATCTATTTGAGGTTTTGTTAATTCTGGATTTTGCAATTTGAAATCAGATTGTGACAATAACATTGCTGAAATATGTCTGCAAGCAGTATTCCAAAACAGCAAGACACAGAAAACCTGTGAATTTCCTGAGCAGAAGTCTGAATGAAGTATGCTTTCCTCATACCTAGCCAGCAAGCTACATCTATGTCTTGAAATACTGCCTTCTTATTCATCATCATATATACCGTACAAAAATGCACAGCCAGCGTCATGGGTTCCAGAAGCCAAAGGGGCAACAGGTAACTTTTGGCTTCTCCTCTGCCTGACAGTCCTTGTACAGTGGGAGTCACACAGCTCTATGCCCCCAGACGATGGAAAAAAGGTCAGTGTCAGCAGTAGATGCTATTGATGCTGGAGCTTGACCCTTTAATACAGTGCTTTAGGTGCAAATAAAGGTACTGATGGCTTAGTTTATATGAGAGCACTGATACAGGACTATCCCTTAAGGGTTTGAAGTGGATGCAAAGCATATGTTCTGATGCTCCTTTCTAGGGTCACAGCTTGTCAGATGCTCGCTCTTATTCTGCATAGTGGAGAAAAAGAGCAAGCTGTATGTGCAAGACATGCTAAAAGTGAAGGTATTTTAGGCAGGCATCCAATCAGATGCAAATTAATTTGGACCACAATCACCTTGGTAAGTAAACTCTTGATGTGAAAATCTAAACTAACCAGCAGAAGAACAAAGGCAGTGCCTTTGGGAAGGCAGTGTGGGAGGCAGCGTGTAGTAATGCGGACAGGAGCAGCTGGATGCTGAGGAAACTATATTGCCTGCTGCAACAGATGACATTGCTGCACCTTCACTAATTTCCCTCATCTTGAGCAGGTTTTTTTCTAGGGACAGGTGAGAAGAAGCAGCAAGGCAGGAAGGTGCTTTCTAAGACCTGATCTACGCCAAGGAGAATAGTTACAGGCAGCACAGGCCATGAAGATGACTAGGTCTATGACACATATAATTAATGTAATTAAATAGTTTTATTCTGTTCTACTCTCTCGTTACATGAAAGATGAACAAATGGATTTAATTCTGTTACCATCTTTCTCTGCAATCCATTGAGCAGTGAATCTGCTCACACAGTGACAGTCCCCAGAGCTCTTCTCACACAACAACAGCAGGGTTAGAGAGGAAACAAGCTGACTTACAGCAAGGTGGGAGAGATGTCTGCATGCACCTGGCTTACCTGGCTCTGATTTAGCAGAGCACCTGAGCACAGATGGGATGTGCGGCGTGATGACAGTAGTATGGGCTTATTATTTGAGTGTCATGTGGGAGCTAATGAGGTGCACCTGTGGTGAACAGACATACTCACAGGTCTTGGGTAGGGGATGTTGTAGTGAAGTCCAATTTCTATTCTTGCCTCACATTCTTCTATGCACTGCTTAATCAGCTTAGGATCTGCCACCTAAGATAACAGTAAGTTAAAAATTAATATTTTGTAGAAGTACAAAAAATCAGCATTTCAAAACTCAAGCCTTTTTTTCCTCTTCCCTTCCTCTTTGCAGTTCCAAGGATACGATGATGGAGTTTTTCACATCTGTACTTCTGTGCTCAGTGGCACAGAACAGCAGTACCCAGAGGCTATCAGGACTGTGAGAGTACAAGAGGGTTTTACTCAAGTTTGGTGTTTTGTCTGTACAAAAGACAGTGCGTGCATAAACTACCGCTACCCCATGAAAAGCCCCACTCTTGCATTCAGCACAAGGCAAGGCAGAAAGGGAAAGAGAAGGGTGACACATGGGTGTCATTCTGTCCTGAAACTCACACTGAAGTCAGAAACGTAGTGTTCATCTGCACTTAACCGTGATTTTTATATCAGCTGAATTTAGTCCTGCACTGTACTACAATGCCTGCTCCAAAAATAATGCCTCCTATTTCATTTTGTTGCCATGTGACAGATGGTAGCAGAGGGCACGTGACAGAATGCCTCCTAATTATTTTCAAGGAAATGACAACAGCTACAAAGAACAAAGGAACACTACTTGGTAAAGAAAAATCTCTATCATTGTTCACAAGCATTGATGAATGTCAGTGGGTGCCATTTTTCCAGGTGGAGTTCAGTGCCACCACTCCCCTTCATCCACACTTCCATGTCAGACACCATTTTGTCAGACTGCCCCATTCTGTCAGATCCGTCACACAGCAAATAAAAAGTAATGGAATACTGGTGGGAAGGTTCAACCTCTGCTGCCATTCCACCAACAATCAGTGCTGCCTCCAATAGAAGGCACAGCTTTCAGAACAGTCCTGCTATCAATTGTCTAAGTCCTTCTTTTTTTGTTTTTTTAACTAAACATTGCCAGGTTTCCTCACTAGCTGTACCAGATACATTGACAAAGGTTAAAGAAAATCACTTCAGTGTAGTTTGTACAGCTTCATACAGATCAAGAGATTGAGTTGTGTCTTTTAGTGGCACCAAAGCAGCCATTTCTTCAGTGACATTAGTTATAATACCTCAAATGACAACAACAAGTTGAACCATAGCTGTAGCATCAGCACCTTCATCTATCACCAGAAGTTAAAATTTGAAATTAGCAGCTCTGCCCTCCAAATTTCTTTTGATAGATGTTCCTGTTTATTCACTTCACTTGGCTATAGGCTGGTGAGACAAACCAATGTTAGAAAACTGGGTTTTAATCAGGACAAACTGTATCTGCCATGCTTTCCATCCATTGCTCAATAAACTCACCATCAGTCAGTAGGTGTGATATTTTTGCTATCAGATTTGCTACTGCATAACAAGCTTCAATATTAGAGTCCATCTAAGGTGTAACTTTAGAAAAAAAAATGTTGAGAAGATATTTTTTACAGTTCCGCTATTTCTCTTCACAAAACATTCCTCGGTATGCACTCAATTTGCAGCATGTGTTTGCACATAATGACTTTTCAAACAGTACTCCATCAAATCAGACACAATTTCCTTGCTAATTAAGCAGTGCCGTATTAGCTGTCTTGGCAATAAATACTCCTCTGTCCATTTTTTGTTGAACACTCATCCTTCAACCACAATTTTTCATTTTTGGGGACTCTGTTTCCTTTGGAGATAGCAGGAGGTTGGCTGAGTCCTTCCTGGCAGTGGTTGGATCAACACATCAAGCAGCACAGCGAGCAGCACGAGCAGTGCTCATCGAAGTGATGTGGCTGGCCTTCCTCAAGAGTTAATGGAGATCTCAGAGGGTTTGAGTTCTCTTACTAAATGTCACCCCTGAAATAATAAGCTGTAACTCAAATGCACCTTAGAATGTGTTTGTACCAGCATTTATGGTGAAGGAAATTTGGGAAACCATTTCTTATATTCACACCTTAGCATCCAGCCACCAGGAGCGTGCATAGCACAACAAAAGGAGACAGAAATTGAAACCTGCAATGACACTCACATCTTTGTTTTTTCGGAACAATGTTTTGGCTTCTTTTATAATGTACTCCCTCTCTGCAGCAGTTTCTTCCACCTGTCCCGACGCTGACTGCCATTTCTTGGCGATTCGGAATACCTTGCGGTAAAGGCCCAGCACTTCTTGTCGTGTGACTGCTGCCATCTGAAACAAACCAACACCACAAAAGCCCCAATGTATGTCAAAGATCACCACGCGTTCTGTTTTTCTACACAGTTCAATTGGCTTAGGAGTATTTCCACCACCTAAAGAAAGAACTGAAACAGCTGTTAAAAGCAATTAGCTGTTGAAACCTGAAGACCCAGTCCAGCAAAATATCGGCACTGAGACTTAAATCTGCCCCAGAGCAGGCAGCCTGAGCTCCTACCTGAAGTTAAGGGCTCGCTGCAGTGCTTTGCTGAACCAATCACCGGCTCAGGAATGGCCACGTTTTCCCTCACTGCTATTTTGCAACAGGCATTGGGCGAGTCACCGAAACTCTGAGGTGTCCCCGTTGTGTCGTAACAATGCCGACCCTGTCTACGCCAGTACCTTCAGATCTGTGAGTCAACCACACGATGACAGCACTACAGCACTGCTGAATGCCAGTATCGGTGTGGATGGGGCTGCTGAATCACCGCCTGAACTCTGATTGATCACCTGAGGCCAGCACTGAGTCAGCCAAGGAGCACAGGTGAAGGCGATTCAGCTGTGCTGCAGGAAGGGGTGGAGCCTGGCTGCACCTCTCCCAGACCCATTGAAGAGCTGACCACCAGCAGGGAAGGATCTCTGCTGGAGATCCACTCCACTGGAGTTTCCCATGCGAGCCCAGGATATGGGTGAGTGTACCTATCATGTCTGTTGCCCGCTTTGGTGTAATAACATCATAGCCAAGCTCTCTGTTATACCATACCATCTCATTCATTAATTGTACACTGCTATACCATAACATTGGTATATTCATTAACTGTGCATGGTGCCAGATGCAAAGCAGCTCGTTTGCTGCGCTACAGCAGCGTATAGCAATGATTCAGGCAGAGTCTGATGTGATGAAGAGGTGATGAAAGCAATGTTATCTGAGCATCACAGGAGGCAGACAAACAGTGAGTTTAGGACAGTCCCGAGCGCCCCAATTTTTGGAGAGCTGGCTACCTGCTCTCCACACTCCAGGTGTGCCAAGAATCTGTGTCAGAAATGAAGAATGAAATCCCATTCTCATTCTGTGTAAATGAGTACTTTGTCATGTAAGCGGTGCCACTAAGATAGATCCCTTTCCACCTGGATTAGATTCACCAAAACAATGACTTCAGGGATTGTCAAAGGTATTTTACTGTCCCTGAAGGACAATGCAGCAGCACTGCAAAGTAAGTGCGTGAGTGCGATGAGGAGTGAACGCTGAGCACAGTACCTGACTGGGCTGTCTTGGGACCTACTTGCCAACTTGGAGCTCCAGTTGCTGAATGTACCCTGACATCAGACCACAGCAGTTAGAAGCAGGGTCACCGCTGTCCTCTGGGAAAAGAAGGCTGTCGGGAATAACCCACTTGGCCAGGGAAACCTGCTGATAAACCTGGGGAAGCCCACCAACTCAATATGAGTGAACAGCTTCGTTTATTGTAAATACAGTAGAGCTTATATAGATACAGAACCCGAAACCACGGTTATAAACAACTCTATAAATCACATACCTAGGGCACAGTGTTCAGACAAGCATATCGAAGGAACAAAAGCGAGCATTCCATAAACCCATTTACCAAGCACCGTTGCTTAGGTACAATCTATGCTACAGTCATTCCAAGCACAAACCGTCCCTGGCTCCTAAGCCACTTCCAAGCACAAACCGTCCCTGGCTCCTAAGCCACGCAAGCTAGTTTGATCATCTTCTAGAAACCCAGATTAGGATACAAGATAAAACCCACTGCAATGGGTTTTATCCACTTCCATCACCTTGGTGTACTGCAGAATCCGATTCCTAAAACACGCCCCCAAGTTACTGCAAGAGGTTTGGCAACTTGGATGTTTCACCTCCCTGTAGTCTGTAGTAATTCCTGTTACTGGGGAAAGCAAAGAGTGGTCAGGATGAGGCCATGCAGCTCTGAGAGACGATCCCACCAGGGCACCCGCCCTTACCAAATGTAGAGGCACAGTGCTGACCTAAAGACACAGTTTGGTGCTCCGTGCTTTTGGCTAAAACTTCCCAACACTTCACTCCCAGCCTGTTCTGCTGTAAGCATTGCCATCACCTGAAAGCTCCTTGTTTCATAACCTCTGTAGAGGATCTTAAATACAGACATGAAATTGTTTCTCTGATTATTGAGAGAACATTTGTATTTCCATATTTTAAAATATTTACCTAATCGGATATTTTCCTCCACATACAAATTGATTTCTCTTAGCCAGCAGAAATTATTTCTAGTAAATACGTAGGGTATTTCCAGGGAGCAAGTACCTGTGATAGAACAGACAGGCAGCCCCACTCATCAATCACTTCGGAACAAAAGCTTCACTTTATTCACTCTATAGCTCCAATTCTGGGAAAGAAATAAAATCAATCATACACAAAACCACTCATGCACTTGTATCTTAGAAATCATTGCTTCCTGCTGTGTTCTTTTCCAAGTAGCAGCAGCTTGGTTGCAGGGCTGCCCCGCAGCCTGAGTCCCACACCACGGCCTCACCCTCTCTGCTTCTGTTCCCAGGCGTTCTCTGGGAGCTGCTCACACTTGCAGCTCCCCAGTGCTAATAAATGGGAGTGTGCTCTTGAGAGCTTCCTTCTAGGTTTTCACATAATCCATAAATAATAATAAGAGGAATAATTTCAGGGGAAACTAAGTTTTGAATAGATATTCCAATTGCATCAAGTTCCTGCAGCCACAGCTCAGGACCTGTACCTCAGAGCTGTAATCACAATTAACACTTCTGGATCTTAAACAACACAAAGAATCTGTTCATTAAGATTTTGTCTGGAAGTTTAGGAGCAGCATTCCTTTCTGCCACTGTCCACTTCCTCTCCTCCCCCTGGAATTTACTTCTCTGTTCTGCAATGTCTTGGTGCTGGAAGGGACACAGGGCTGCACAGCCCCTGCTGCAGCACTGCTCTCCTTCCTGCACATGCGGGGTGATAAACATGGAAAGTAGACCTCCACTTGCCCTCAGCAACCAGCTCCTCCTGCAGCTGCCGTTAGTTAATGATTTGCACAGTTCCTGCACAGATCCATGAAGGTGTGAGGAGCTCTGTGCCTCCTCCTCCAGAGCCAAGAGCAGACAGGACAAAATTCAAAGCGTGGGTCAGACTCTGACCTCAGAATGCAAACAGGGAGTGATTCCACAGAGAGAGAAAAATTACTTTCAACCTAAAACGTGAAGAAGAGATCCATTCTTTTTGTTACAAACAGAACACACACTGACAGAAGTGTAAGGAAGAAAGTAAGGAATTAGTACAATTCTGCAGCTGACACCACTTGTATTAGTTTTGTGGGTGTGCAGAATGACTCTGAGTGGGACAGAAAGGAGGATAAGGAAGGATTTTGTGTCCTGTTAATTACTCATCATGCTGCTTACATCCTTGGCATTTACATCATGATTATATTTCGCAGCTCTGGAAAGCAAAGTGGATGTTGCAGCACTTTCCCACTAACGTGCATCTCACGATGGTCACCACTCGTGTCTCTGTGGAATGCAGCCCACAGATGTTACCCACAAGTGCTTTTGTCACAGAGTACAGAGCTATGCCATTTGCTGAGCAAATCTCAGGTGTTTACTCCAACAGAGCAAACAAGGAGAGGTCGAAGGTAGGTCTGCAGTGTGACAAGTGGTGGGGTGCAGGCTGCTTCAGGGCAGGTGAGTCAGCAAGCCCTCCAGGAAGAGACTGCTGGATGCTGAGGCACAGCCCAGACCGCTGTGGGGCTGTGTCCTTCTTTTCATCTACCTGCAAACCCGTTACAGCAGGCAGGTCAAGCGCCCCAAGTGTCCCATTGTTCCCAAACCTGCAAAGGCGCCTTGAGCTTTCAGGAGCTACTGCACAATGAAAATGCAGTTTTTTTTGTTGTGTTCATTAAAACAAGTAGTCCTCTAGACTACAAAAGGTAAAAGCATGTTTCTCTTTCAAGAAACAAACACGCATGCCTTTGATTTTTTCGGATGGTCAAAAAAGTCAGTGCAGAAGTTCAATGGCCTGAATAACCAGTTGAACACCCGTCTTCTTTTGCTATTTGCAGGTTTGCATAGCATTCAAATTAAAAGCGCACACAAAAAGAAGGAAGGGAATCTGTCAGCTGCACTGTGAGGTGGCACCAGGAGTGCAGTGTCAGAGCTAGGATGGGGGCCAAGTGGCACGGACACTCATTGGTGAGCAGCAAATTCACAGTGTGGGCAGCCCTCTCCCAGCTGCATGGCTCCTCCGCCGCACCATATGTCTGTTTCATGTCATCCTTCCACGTCAGTCATTAGCTACTCACTTTAAGCATCAAATCTGCAAGCAGCAAGCGCAAGGAGGGCTTTAGTCAACAAAGGGTGAAAGCTCATAGGGAAAAATGGATATTTCAAAACAACAGATTTTTACTAAGATCTAACTAAGGCATGCATTAGGAACACAGACGCTTAATGATGACGCTGAAAGCATATCTGCCCAAAGGAGAAGGCAGGGAACAGAAGACTGCATGGAATCTCCTGACAAGGGAGGTTTGAACTTCTCAGGTGTGAAACGTTTTACCCGGTGGCAGTACGCCCTACACTACTGGCAGGGTTGCTCTGCCAAGTTGCTGGGCCCACCGTGGAATGAAGTGACATAATTCAAAAGCATAACGCATGAACGTTATGGTATAAAACATGATCACCTTCAGCCTGAAAAAGAATCTATATCTCATATTTTTTAAATGCACTCCTTGGCTAACATTCATTTAAAGAGATACAAAAAACCTGTGCGTAGCCAAATGATAGCACTCAGCTAAGCAGCTCATCTCCTGCCACTAACACAGCAATAAGGCTCGTTTCACACCCACCCACAGCAACAAGAAGTCAGCAATCTACACTCGCTCTCGGGCACATTTCTCTGGCACACTGTGGTGGGTCAGGAAGAGGAGGGCCCAGGCTCTGTGACAGCTGCACACTGAATTCCAGAATTCACCTTCCATAAAAGTAATTCTGTTCCCTCTTACTCAAATCAGAGACATGGTGATCTGTGACAGCTATGTGCCTGCAGTCAGCACCTGGCAAAAAACTGTGTTTGATTTCCACTGCTTTCCATTCTTAATGGAACGTTTACACCTTTTTCTTTTATAGATTCAGACAAAACCAAACAATAACAAGACTTCCATCACAGCTAAAGTATTCTGTTGTCACATGGTGAAAAATGAACTAAGCTGGAAGATCACACTGTTCTACACTACATCCTCATTTCCACCAGCGATACAAACCTGCACGTTTCAATAAAATTCCACCAAAGACCAATTTGATTCCAAGCATTTCCAAGCTGTTTGCTACAACCATAAATCTCAGCAAATTTGATGACAGAGCAATTGAATCGAGTTACTTAGTAATGACACCAGAAAGAAAGCAAGGTGGCTTTAGAGTGGTTGTCTCATTTGTAACACCAGTACCTTGCTGCTGGCAGGCTGAAGTGGTTTGAAACACCAAGTACCACCTCTCACACAGCTGAAGTCCCTGTGCCTGTGCTGCCCATCAGCTGCACTGGGAGCACTGCCTGCACCTGGCTGTCCGTTCAGCTCCCTCCTACAAAGGGGCTGCCTGTTGGTGTCGCCTTTTGGTGAGAAAAAGGAAACAGAACACGAGAACGGAATTAAGTAGTAAGAGTGAGGGCTTGGATTTTATCACTGGTTTCCAGTGCAATTTCAAACAAGTAAAATTGCATAAAATGAGGATTCTTTGCCATTCTCTTTATTTGAATAAACAAAAGTGGAAACCCTTAACTCGTCCCTTTTGATGACAGCTTTCATTCCCTCTCTCTAAGGCTGTTGAGACATCACCTGGTTTGCATGGGATGGGCAGAGTGCGCTCTGCCAGCCTCAGAAGGAATAGAAACGCTGACCACACTGCAGAGAGGCGGTGGGAAAAGGAAACAGGAAAAAAGCTTCTTTTCTCGGGGCTCCGCTCCGAGCGCCTCCCGCACAGCACCGCGGTGCAGCAGCTGATTCCCGGCAGCGGTTCACGCTGCTGCGGCTCCTCGGCCGTTCCCGGACGAATGCGGCGCGTCGTGCTGCGGGGAGCGAGCAGCGAAGGGCGGGGCGAGGCCGGGCCCGGCATCCCGAGCCGCCAGCGCCGACACCGGGGTCGGCGGAGCGCCGTGGACCGGGAGGAAGCGGAGAGACCGCCCAACCCAGCCCAGCCGGACCAAGAAGCCCCGAGC
>NW_024885100.1:1328974-1387512 GCF_019232065.1 Centrocercus urophasianus | reverse complement strand
GCCCCGAGCACCGCCGGCGCCGCGGCCACCACAAGGGGCCGGGCCCTGCCCTGTCCTGTCCTGCCGAGCCGCCAGGCCGCATAGGGGCGCTGCAGGCACGGGTGCCGCTCTGCCCCCTGGCGGCCGGGGCGGCCTTGCCCCGCACTTGGCGGAACCAGCCCCAGCCCCAATGCCCGCCCTCCCGCCTCTCCCTCCCTCCCTCCCTCCCTCCCTTCCCTCCCTCCGCCTCACCCCCGGAGTCCACTCGCTCGCTCTCAGTACCCACTTTACTTTCTAGCAGAAGCTCCTCCAGGCTGCACTCTCCGCCCTCGCGCCGTGGCTCGGCTTGGCTCCCCTCTCCTCTCGTCTCGTCTCTCCCGCCGCGCCGGGCGCGGTCGGCGGAGCCCCAACCTCCACCATGAGCACGGCGCCGGGCGCGCTGTATGACGTCACGGCGCCAGCTGACCGCTCGCCCCCGGAAGTGATGCGGGGCTCCGCAGGCTGGCCGGGATCGCGGCGGTGAGTGACCGGCGGCGCGGCTCTGCCCTGCGGGGACGCGGCGGGACCCGCGCTCTGCCCCTCGGCGGCCCTTCGGCCGTCGCCGCCGCCCCCTGACGGCGGGGCGTCTCTCGTTTGCGCGGGCGGCGGCCGCCGCCGGGCCCGGCCGGGAGCCACAGCCTCGCCCGGAGCTGCCGCGCGGGCGGTCCTTGCGGAGCCGCGGAGCCTCGGGGCGAGCCGGGGGCTCGAGCGGGGCCGGGCGGGGCCGAGCCACCGGCGGGGGCTGCCGCGTTCCGTCCGAGCCGCCCTCGGTAGCGGCCCCGGGCCGGGCAACGCGGCCGCCTCGCTCGGGAGGTTTCCGCGGTCCGGGCCCCAGCGCTGGAGGTGAGCCGCGGAGTTCTCGGGGGCAAAGCGGAGCTCCAGGAAGGCGTGCGGTGCTTGGCCTGGAAGGCAGGCAGTTCTCTGCTGTCTGAACACACCGCCTTTGTAGAGCGGTTCCTCTCTCCGTTCGCCTTTCGGTGCAGCTATGAGCTCCTTACCGGGCCGTGCCTGCTGCGCTGCCCCGGCGGCTCATGGGCCTGCAGCTGGGCGGTCCGCACTGCTGGGGAGCGCTGCTGAGAAGTACAAACCGTTCCTGTCGGTGCTGGAAAGAGCTGTTTGTTTCTGATCTTTTAAACAGTTAATGCTGCCGATGTGCCATCCTTCAAAATGTTTCACTGATAACTGGAGCCCAAGTACTTATGTACAGCATTAATCCACAGCTGTAAGTTCACTTCAAACGATACCATCCATAGTATAATTAGAGGGGAAAGCAGGTGAAGCACTCGAAGAGCTGAGCTGTAGACCCAAAGCACAGAACGGGCCGGTGGATCCTGAAATATCTGTCAGGCCTCTGTGTTGGGCAGCAGTCCTTGTGTGCTGTTTCCTTCTTGGGGGAGCCATTAGTCAGAAGGCATCTCTTGTAAGCACACTCTGATTGTTGGCCTGGGAGCCTCTTCATTTAACAGTTGATGTGAGACTGAGATCTTAGTGTTTTGTTGGGCTAGCAATGGAGAGAGGGAACATCCGAGGGCTGCTGTTCTTTAAGTGCATCTGCACTCTGCTTTGTTTTTTCCTGCTCTGAGGAGCTCCTCTGAAGGAGGAATGGTTCTGTGTGAGAGTGGAGAGGTCTGGCTTCGCCTTCTTGTCAATTCCAGGGTTTGTCTTAAATCTTACGCCTCCCCTGCACATGTGCTAATGGTGTGTGGGAAGGCCTTACAGCCCTTTATGTGGAAGGCGACATACAACCTGAAGCAAAGACTTTCTGCACATCAGCAGGAAAAGGAGAACTTGTGATCTGCATGGAATTAGTTCAAGTTAGCAGAACTGGCATTACAAATTTGCTGCAAGCATCTTCTCTTGCAAGGATTCCTGAAATTCTGATCATTTTCTAAAATCAAGTTCTATGCAGGCACAAGTTAGATCTTTAAATAATTTGACAAAACTGTTAATGGCAGAGTACGCAGCTCAGTGTGATGCTTTGAAACTGCTTTCCTCTTGAGACTGATAACCTGTGGTATGATCCATTGTCTGCTGAGTTAGGTGCCTTCCTTGCCTGCTCTCTTACTTTGTTTTGGAGTTGCCCATTGCCATATTCATAGACAATTTTGCTTCACTTGTTCTTATTGACCTTGGAAATTCATTCATAATTATATCTTTTAACTTGCATGGATAACACAATAGGAGAGGATGGTCAGATGAACTGAAATGCTGATTTTTGAGGCAAAACCCAGAACAGCTCTTTTGAAAGTCATTAGTTAAAATTAGTTAAAGAGGTATGTACTGAGGAAGAGAAGCCACCAGTCCGTTTGACTGACTTCTAAGACAGAGGGGTTTGTTGTGATGGAATTGCATGTGGATGAGGGTGAGGCTCCATCCCACTGATTTCTTTGCTTCTACATTAAGATAGGGGAGAAAATCCTATATCGTGTGTGCATGTGTACTGGGGCAGGGCAAAGTAAAGCGGGGAAAAATGGCAGTGGAAGAACAGGGAATGGCCATGACTATTCTAAACCTTCAGACCTTGTAAACTTACATTTATTCACACCAGAAAATGATGTGTGCCTGTGAGTCTGTGTTGAGTACCCCAGTACTGCTCAGAATGCTGATGTAGAGCCTTGGGGCACTGCAAAAATGTTTGGGGCTTTGGCTGTTTGTGAAAAGTTGGAAGATGCAGAACCAGGGTCTTTGTCCCATCAGGCACACTGGTCTGTAGAAATAAAGGTAACAGGAAAGCTTGTTGGAGTAAGAAGGAATTGTAAAATTAAAGGTATGTGATGTTAGAAAAATAGTACTTTCTATTGTGCTCATCCTTAAAAATAAAAGAGGAGCTGAAGATTTCTAGCCAGTATTTTGGGAGACTGGAAGCTCAATCTGTAATGCTCAAGGGACTTGCTAGGCATGAGATAAGAGCAGACCCTTATCCCCTCCGTGGGGATTCCCTGGCTGGGCTCCTCCGCTCCAGCTCTTTCTCCCTGGGGGTCTGTGTCTTGTCTCACCGGTTAGCTCACTGTCTTCCTTTCCTTACCAGCCCCTGTTTGGTAGGCTTTGTCTTCTGGTTACTGGACATCTCATAATTCCTTTTCTCTTTCCCCTCCCTCCTTCTGAAAATACTAGGTTAATTGGCTCTAGTGTTTTGCAGGCTATCTGCCTGGGTGACACAGAATAATTGTATCCCTGACTCTAACTTAGTCAGTAGTAATGACGAAGTAACTAGACTGGAAACAATGGTAATTTTGTGGCAACTTGCCTTCTGGCCTCCTGCAATAAACCCTATATAACACTGCTGGACTGCCCATGCCAGTATTGTTATTGTTATGATACCGTGGGATGTCTCAGACGTGTTGTTTGAGACACCCAGCCTCTCCTGCATTACTTGTTAACTGCAGTTTGAGTCGGGTAATTGCTGACCTGGGCTGCAGCCTTTCAGAGAGTGAGAGGGAGACCCCAGACTTGGAGATGTGCTCGTGTTGTTTGCTTCCACCTCATCTTCACCTTTTCTCATGACATCCAGAGATTGTCCCTGTCACCAGGAGCTTGGCTGTGATGGTTCTATGTTCTGCTCTCTGTTGTAACCAGACCAGAAGAAATACTGGGGGAAAAAGGTCAGTCAAGGCTGCTTGCCTAGCAGTTAGCTTGAGAACCAACCCTTTTGGAGTCGGTAGGTCTGCGTTTTATCTGTCCTGGAGGACAGTGCTCCTGTCAACTGATGTGTTATTGAAGTGGAAGCAGGAGGTTGGTGGGTCAGGGGCTGCTTAGTTGTTTGTATTAAAGAGCTCTTTTGTAGAGGTTGTAATAGTGTAGGCAAACAAAGACAGGAGTGCTGAAGAGAGTAAGCTGAGATGATCTTCTGGTGTCTCGGAAGGAAAGTTAGAAATGCGGTTCTGTCTGGGACATCTGCTTTGTGAAAAACAAAACTTAGAAAAATGTGAGACTGCTAATACTGACCTTCTGTTGCAGATCTTTATTGCCAGAAAGCCAGGCTGCTGAAGACAGTGTGACAATTTGTTGTCTCACTTCTCCTTTTTAGTAACCGTGTTCTTTAAAAAAAACAAAACAATTCAAAGGATTTTTGTGCTCTTGAAAAATACCGCTCTTATTTCTGCATCCAAGTAGTAGCAGACTGTGGCAAATTGTCAGCTCTTACTCTAATTTTTTTCCTAGCGTAATATGAGTTCTCCTTTTTGCAGTTTTGAAACACTTATTGCTTCAGTGTTAGCCTTTTGTTTGGAAAATTAAGAGGGAGACAAATCATCCTAGCACCAAATGGATATGGGGGGCATGTGTAGCTGAGTGAAGCTTAGGCCTGTAAATCTAGATGTCCCAGAACTTGGCCATGTGCTGGTTATTCAATATTTTCATTACAAGTGGGTCTATATGGAGATCCTCAAATACTCTGCATTAGCGCTCAAATGGGTGGTCCAGAAATGCTACGGGTCTGATACACAACGCATACTGCCTGTTAGGGAGTTAGGGAGTGTACATGTTGTGAGACACAGGGACAGATACCCACACAACTTACCAGGTTTCTGAAACAAACAGCAAGTGAGTGAAATCAAGGATAGGTGAAAATTCATCTACAAAGCATGGTGGCTGAAGCTGCCACCAGGCTGGCAAGGGGGAGCTGATGCTCTGTGTTATAACTGGTAATGTAAGTCAGAGGGCTCAGAGGGTCTGCTTAGATGTTCTTGCTGCAGTTAGCATCTGCACACTGTGTAAAGAACTGGTGCTGTGCACTGTGATGGGCAACTCATTAGAGAGAGCTGAGGTCTCTGCAGGTGACTTTGTGTATCTTCTGCTTCAAAAATGGCAGTCAGAGTTTTAAAAATCCAAGTGCAGGCTCTTAAAATGCTATAAGGTTTCTGTTTGCTTTTAAGCCTTTCCACTTTGTACAATGCCTTGTACATAACTTGGTGTTTATTCCAATATTTACATGGCTGGGTGCTCCTGCAGTTCCTGCACAGCTGCATGAAGCAAGTGATTAGGTCGGCTGGCAGACTTCACTGAGATGGGTGGCAGAGCCTCTTGTGAGCATCTGATGCCACAGGTGATGTCAGGAGGCAGTCTGGCTCCCGCCCCATGCTGCTGGGTGCTGCTGGGCACCTGCGTGGTGCTATTGGCTGATCCGAGCTGTGCTGGAGGTGGTACACCACTAACCAGAGCTGCTGCGAGGGCTTTCTGGTTTTGCGGGATTAGTGTAGCTTTCTGAATTGCTGGGAGCAGGGAGAAATATGGAGTTATGAACTTGTTACCTCAGTTTTAAGCATAACTAATTGGCACAGAAATCACTGACAATCCACTTTAATCCTGTTCTGCTGTACAGAAGCAATGGAAGTACCTCCATTTCTTCTGGGTGAAATCTGCTAGTCAAACTCAGAGCACTGCAAAATCCACACACACCCGGCCCGGTCTGTAGACCGAGGCTGTTTTTCTGAGTCACTCTGGTTTGGCTGTAGGATAGTTGCGGATTTCTGTACTTTATGGAGTTGCCTGAGACAAATTAAGGTACGTATTTGCAGCGCAGCACTCAAATGCTCAGAGCCTGGTGTGTCTGTGTCAGGCATCTGAGAATCGTGGTTTCTGCAGGTATTCTGATCGGCACGTTTGCTGAAGTGGTGTGAAACAGTTGTGTCTCAGCATATAGAGTAGCTCTGCCCCTGGCATATACTGCTTTTGTTGTGAATAGCACATACTGAAGTGCTGGAGATCTATTATGTTGTGCAAAAGTTACAGTGAACCCTGGAAAAGTGATGAAGGAATTGATTATACATCTTGCATGTGAAGGGGAGAGGGGAAAGGCTGACAGCTGTAACGAGATGGAGATGAGCTGCGTGGTGACTGAGTCTTTATTTCATAAAACTGGTGGATTCAAACACACCCAGGGTTTGAGTGTTGAAGTGTGTACTGGATGAGAAATGGCTTTGAATCCAGCCTGGTTCTGGGTTCAGCTTTACTGAAATTGATGGTGTCATCTAGAATGGCTGCATCCTCTGTCTGTCATATTTCCCCTCTGTTTTGCTTGTAGCGTAAACAAATTTCTCAAAGCAAGTACTTTTGCTCTGTCAATTAGTTCATTAACTTATTTATGTTACAGAACCACCAGAAGATACCTTTCTACCATTGTGCATTAGTTAGCTAACCAGACTTGGGTTTATCCTGTGAAAATACAATCATCCTAGCAAATCTTTCTATCCACCTAATAAATTAGGATGAAGCACATATTGGGAAAAGATTTAAAGCTTCTTGATGGGGCTGAGTATGTAGGGTATTGCGTGGTTAGAGAATGCAAAATAGAGGGAGGGATTCAGGCGTGATGTGCTGGAAAAGCTGTTTAAACAATGTGCCTTCTGTGAGCAGAAGTCACGGTGCTCAGGGATAGGCTTTGCCCCAGGTGGGGTTGGGCACAGTCCCAGTGCTGGAGCTCATGGGAGGCCACTTTCAGCCATAGCGTTTGGGTGGTGCTGTGTGGGGCTGGGGCTCAGTGATCCCCGTGAGTGCCCTCCAGCTCAGGACATTGTGTGACTGTGTGATATCACAGAATCCTTAGAGTTAGAGGGGACCTTTAAAGGCCATCTGATCCATCTGCCTGCCATGAGCAGGGACACGCACAGCTCCATCAGGTGCTCTGAGCCCACCCAGCCCCGCCTTGGCTGTCTCCAGCCATGAAGCATCCACCACCCTCACTGTAATAGTGAGGGCCTCACCACCCTCACTGTAACAGACTTCTTCCTTATGTCCAACCTAAACCTCCCTGTTGAAGTTTGAAGCCATTTCCCTTGCTCTGTCACCACAGACCCTGCTGAAGAGGGGTCCCCTTCTCTCCTCTTGCTCCCCTTTAGACACTGAAGGCCATTCTCAGGTCTCCTCAGAGCCTTCTCTTCTCCACCTGCACAGCCCCAACTCTTTCAGCCTGTAGGTGCTTCAGTCGTAGGTGAGGTGTTTTATTCCTTGGAGCATTTTTGTGGATCTCCTCTGGACGTGCTTCAACAACTCCTTGTCTCTCCTGTACTGAGTACTCTCCCTATCTGGGTGCAGTGCTCCAGGTGAGGCCTCACAGTGCAGAGCAGAGGGGCAGGAGCACCTCCCTTGACCTGCTGGCCATGCTGCTTTGGATGCAGCCCAGGACACGGTTGGCTTTCTGGACTGTGAGGGCACATTGCTGGCTCATGTCTTGCTGCCATCCATCAATACATCCAGATCCTTTTCAGCAGGGCTGTGCTCTATCCTGTCATTCCCCAGCTTGTGTTGGTAGTGGATGTTGCCTCGACCCACGTGCAGACCCTGCACTTAGCTTTGAACCTCATGAGGTTCACCTGGGCCCACTGCTCAGCCTGTCTGAGTCCCTCTGGATGGCGTGGGCCCCCCCCCCCCCGGTGTGTCAACCACAGCCCTGTGAGACACTGTGACCGCTCTGGTTTGGTTCCTGGCACTCAGAGCTGGCCCTTGACCTGCTGCCAGGTGTCAGTCAACCTATCTGGTCCTGCACTGCCCACCTGCATGCCTTGCTTCCACTCCGAGGCAGATGTATTTTGTTGAGGCAAACTGTGTCCTAGTTGTTTGGGTTCCTTGAATATTGCAGTTTGATTCCAAAAAGTAAGGCTAACCAGAATGTTTTGTTATCCTGATGTGAAACAGGTCAGCAGAGTTCCCATTCTTCTTTTCATTGGTCATGAGCTGACTCTAGTTCACTGAAAAATGTTGAAGCAGGAAACCTGACAAACTTGCAGTTCACTGTTAACCAATTACAGCAGAGCTTTCTTGCTTTTACACTGCATCTAAGTAATGAAGAAGTAATTCTGCATGAATGCATATCTTCAGTAGAGATGTGGAGCTGTGCTGCAGCCCCCACTAGTGTGTACTTGTTTAGGACTGTGCGAGCTGTTCTCTGAGCTGGGGAGAACCCACAGCATTTCTGCGGTGTTCCAGAGAGCCCAAGCCACAGTGGGCAGGCAGACACGGATGCAAAAAACACAAGGGAGTAGATCAGGGTCCCAACAATCCTGAGGTGTGCTTCTTTTGCTCCCTTATTTTCCCCAGGGACTGCCATCTGGGTTCACTAACGAACACTGGGGTCTGCTCAGAGCAGCTGCAGTCTGAAGCTCCTGGTGTCACCAGGGAGGTGCTTTGCATTGTGGTGTCCAGCTGTGCCTCTTCGTTGTGCCCCAAAGTCTGAGTTAAAACCCTTGCCCTGGAGAGCTGGACTCTTGCTTTCAACTTGGAATGCATGCTGGCTGCCAGTGTGTGATATAGTCCACTAGAAACTGAGGTTTGGTGGATCATAGGCTTTTGAAAGAGTCCTTATCTGTTTGGGGAGCAGTTTGTTGTGTGAAGTTGCCATGCTAATGCTTTTTTTTTTATTTTTTTTTTTTTTTTTTTTTTGAATGGAGACTGCAAGATATTGCCTCTCCACTATTTCCACGGGTTCCTGGGGGAGCAAGGCTGCAGGGCTCCCTGTTCTGCCTCCCCTTTGTTCCCCAAGTGAATGTAAGAACAATTACTTAGCTGAGAGGCAGGCAAAATAAATGAACAGAGAGGTGGCAGCTGTTGAATTTTGTGGAATTTTGGGAAGCTGTGGTCCGATAGAAACCCAGACTGGTGCCTGCACTGCACACGGCAGGAGTGGTGGCACAGGAATGGGGGTCTGTACAGCATGACATGTTGAGAACGCAGTCTGAACAACCCTCTGGGAGGACTGGATCTATGGTATGTAAGGTGAGCTTTGGAGGCAGAGGACGCATGTCTACAGACATGCAGGCTTTTTGGAATATCAGCTTCAAAAATTGTCTAAAAGTGTTTCAGTGAGGGTGCATTTTTGCTCTGTGGGTATATATGACAGTCAAAAGTAGTGCCTGACAGTTCCTGGCTTTCTCAAAGTGTTTTGGATGCCTGCTTCCATGGACTTACATTTTTTAGAATAGCCTTGATCTAATGTATATCGTATTCTTGTTTGCTCAGCACCATCTGTGTAAGGGACTTCTGTTTGAAGAAATCTCGCTTTATCTGGAGAATGGCACATGTGAGAACGTGTTTTATGGCTATCTTTCTACATCCATCCTCTACTTTCTACTGAGAAAACAATGGGACAAGCTAATTTTCCAACTAGATTCCTCACAACCAGGTCTCATGTAAAAAGTAACCATGCAGAAAAGCAGCTTTTGATCTCCTGCCTGCTCCTTAATTGCACTAACGGTGACAATGAGATATTTCAGTGTTTGCACGGTTAAGCAGAGGAGCTGCCACAGCTTTCTTGTTTATTTTTTCTCTACATCAGCTCTGAACAGAAGTGATGACAAGGAGCTGCAGGTGCAGCACTTGCTGTACAAAGCAGACGTGCCTTTGTCTATCCTTATCTTGAAAGAGCTTCTCAGTTATCCTGGTAAAGTTGGGAATTGAAAAGAAATGAGGCTGAGTCAACTTGGCTGAACATGGAAAAACAAACATGAAAAAACAAACATGGAAAAGAATGTGCTAGAGAAGGAAAAAAAAAAGAGAATTAATTTCTAGACCCAGATTATGTACTAGGGAGCAACTGTCTGATATTCACAGATTAAACAGTGGCTTAGCTAACGTGCATTGATAGTGGTAGCACGGAATGACTTAAGCTAGAAGGGGCTGCAGAGATCAGCCGGTTCCAACCCCCGTCCCTCTGCGCAGGGCTGCTCTCTGTGAGCTCTTCTCCCAGTCTGCACACACCTGGCGCTGCCCCGACCCGAGCACAGCACCCCGCACTGCGCCTCGCTCGGCCTCAGCAGGTTCTCGTGTGCCCCTTCTCCAGCCTGTCCAGGTCCCGCTGGGTGCCGCCCTCCCTTCTGCTGTGCCATCGCAAACTGCTGAGGATGCGCTCAACGCCATCCTCCATTGGTGCCAGTGGTTGAAGAGCGCCGCTCCCAAGAGGGACCCTTGGGGGACGTTGCTTGTTGGCCTCCACCCGCACGCAGAGCCACTGAGCGCAGTGCTCTGGCTGTGAGCGCTGACCAGTTCCTTATCACTGAGCAGCACCTTCAGATCCAGCTCTGTTCGACACACAGACGAGGACGTGGCGCAGGACCGTACCGAAGGCCTCGTGTGGATCTGGGCAGGCGACACCAGGTGCCCTTCCTTTGGCCACTGATGCCAGGCTCCGTCGCAGAAGGCCACCGGACGGGTCAGGCGCCATCCTCTCTTGGTGAAGCCGTGCTGGCTGTCTCAGATCCCCGCTCATCCCTTACGTGCCTTGGCATCTCTTCCAGGAGGATCTGCTCCACAGTCTTCCCAGGCACAGAGGTGATGCTCACCAGCCTGTAGTTCCCCAGCTCCTCTTTCCTCCCTCTCTTGCTAATGAGTGATGGTTCCCTTTTTCCAGTCTCTGGGGACCTTGCTTGACAGCCATGACAACCCCATGTTAGTTTTGCCCTGAGGGCCTGAGATGAGGAATTAACTCTCCCCTGCTGAAAGCATTAAATTAGCCAGAAGTCTGTGTTTACTTTTAACAAATATTTGAACTTGTCCATTGTATTCAGTACTTGGTCTGTGCTTTCTATAATAATGCATAGTTAGTTAATGCTACTCAGTAAGTGAAAAAGTGAACCAATTTTATAAAGTCTCTTTTAACAAATGAGTTTGGACTACAGAAGTTTAAGTGCTACTGCACAGTTTAGTGCATTTTATGGTTTTCATTGTCTGTTTGAAATGTAAAGTTTTGTTTCAGCCCTTTTGTTTTACAGTGTTCCATGTGGATCCCAGAGGGCCTGCAGGTGGCTGTGAAAGCCAATGGAATGACTGCCTACATCATAGGAGTGATGTAAGTAGAAGTCTGCTTACAAGGTCGTGGCTGCAGTGTCAGCTGTTGGAACTGCAATTGCTTCTGGTTCAGCAGTTGCAGTGATCCTCTGGTGCCTCCCCTGTGGAGAGCATTGTGTGCCTGTTCAGAGTTGGAAATTGAGGGGGCACCCGTGATGCTGTTCCCTATGACCTGCTATGTTAGAAGTCGTGCCTCCTGCCCACAAAAGATAAATAATGCACTGTGAAATTCCGTACTGTGCTGGTGGCCTCTGTCTAACTGTTTGCAGGAAGCTGAGGCTGGGGTGAGGCTTGGTGAAGCTGGAGCCATTGTTTTTGCCTTGGCTGAAGAACTGCTTCTGGTTTACTGGCTGGGGGAGCTGTGTACCTTTTGATATATGGTGTCTTAAACTTGTTTATGAGGACTTCTTAAACTTTTATTCTTTTCCTATGTCATGGTATTTCCTGCTTTTTAAAATTCACTGTAAATACCTCGTGATGCAACACTTTATTAAACAGAGTAATGCGTGGCTGTATTTTGTTATTCTCTGGACGTAACCAATAATTTCTATTGCTGCAATGTTAGTCATTGGAGGAAAATAGTGGGTGTCTTAGATATCTCCTTTGCATGTTCTATTAACTTCCCCACTACAATTCAGGTGCTTTCAATTGAGCGTGGTGTTCTGTGTGCCAGTTATTGCCCAATCACTCTGTTGTTTACTCCCTTCAACTCTTGGTTTATGTGGGATCTTGTCACTTGAAAACACGAGATAAAAACGCACTGCTTTATAGGACTTGAAAAAAGAAAAACAAAACAAACCATTAACAGGGTCCTTCCAATCTTATGTAGTCTTCCTGTGTTACGTTCTGGGTAATATGGTCTACACATTCTTTGTTCTTAGAGGGTGGCTTTCCTTTAACTGGCTGCAGTCTTCCTGTGTTTCCAGCTGCTTTCTCTCCTCTAGAAGGAAATAGAGATGTCTTGCTAGGCAGTTTCTGTTGTGTGGAAGATGGGCATCATGGTGATTCATATTTACTGTAGGTTGTTACTCAGTGCTTGTCTGAGTAATCAGACTGCTCTGGGAGTACCATATCCTGTAGCACTGAGTGCGTCCAATTGTTAGTCCTGAGTTTTGGTCTTTTACTAGAATAGCAAAACTGGTGATCAGCGTCGTCTCTTCTGTCTCACTGTTAAGTTGTATAACCATCTTACAGTAATTTTGCTATTAAGTACTGATTCTTTTGGGAATTGATGCTTTGCTGCCAGCCCAGAGTAACCTTTGGGTCAGTTACGCAGGACACTTCTTATTTGAAGTTTCCATTCCAACTAGGAGAAATATACCCATACCTCCTTTTCTCCCTTCTCTGTCACTGACATGACTTAGGTGTGACATTTGCTTTGCTCTCCAGTTGAATAAGTAGCTCTGGCCACTGATCTGGGAACGCTTTCCTTATACTCACTGAGCATGGAGGTCAGCGCAGCTCCTTACGCTGCAACCAAACCCTTCCTCCATCCTCCATTAAGGAAAGCTCTGAATTCTTGCTTGTTTCCTTCTGAGGCTCTGGCTGCCATCATGGTTTGATGCTGAGTGATGTGGGAAGTGGAGGCAAGTAGTACATGAGGCGGATTGAGCACAGCTCAAGCATTCTATAAAGGAGCAGCTGAGAGCATGACTTGTCTCTTAGAAAACCAGTTGCACTGAGTAAATGCCAGTGGATGCAGTGCAGTTTATTATTATTTGTAGGAGGAAAATGAAGGGCGTGAGTGCTAAATTGTTTGTAAGAAATCACTGGAAGAGTAAGAATTGGACTTGGCATTTGAATTCTGATGAATGTAAAGAACAGAAGAAAGGCTGATATCTGGGAGTTCATGTGGAGTTTTGCTGTGGAGCAGCAAATTACACTGTCTGGTAATATCCTGAGAAAAGGAGTGGGGCAGACTGGAGAAGGCAGCGTTCCCTGAGTTTGTGGCAGCTCTGCAATTCATAGCTGTGAGCTGCTGAGGACCCATGAAATTCCTACAAATGATTTATGTGGAGATGCATATCTTAGTGAATCATTTGAGGTACAACTGAAGAAGAAATTATTCTTGAGTATGTTAGATTGCATTTCCCTTGCATATAGAAATCATGTCGTGGAGTTCCATCTTCAAAGCAATTTTAGGAGTTTGTTCCTCCTGCTATAATAATAATAAAAAATTACACCAATTCTGAGTGATGAATTGAAGAATTGTTAAGGCTCGTTTTGTCAGTGTGGATGGAATCCCAAGTGCTGCCTGCCCACAGAGCTGCAGCTGCACTGTTTGCCCCATGCAGGCACAGTGGTGGGAAGGATGTGTGTTCACAACTGCAGCGTGTGCTGCTGCTCTGACGTGGCTCCCAGCTTATAGCAGGAGGTTCCCTTTCTCCAGAGAAAGAGCACGGGAGGATGGCATGACATCTGTTTGCTTTCTTCATGTGTACTTCTCATCTCTTCTCATACTTGTTCTGTAAGCTGGAAGCAGTAACCAGAGCTATGAAGCAAACCCCATTTGTGTCTGAGGCTCCAACATGGAAGGAGGATTATGATGAGCAAATGCTTTCTGGTGATGCTCTAAGAAACAGACATGGTGGTGCTGGCAGGGCAGTGCCAGGCTGTCTGGTTACTTTTTATGGCATCATTTAAGATCTCTTCTCTGGGGGTGAAAAGTCCCTTCCAAGTATGGAACACATTAGCATTGGGGTTATGAAAATGAAATACAAGGAAATTGTTTTGGCGTTTTAATTTTTATTTTACCAACTGAAATGGGATTACTGCTACTTCTGTGTGCCTGGTCTGGGTCAGGTTTCCTTGTTGCTGGCCCTCCCTTACCTCCACCCAGTGTTTTGTTTCACTGTTTTGCGCTCTGTAATTAAAACGTGGGCAGACTTTAAAAACAAAACAAAACAAAAAAACATTTCCTTAAAAATATTTCTGGGTTAGAGTAGTCTGTCACGATGAAATCCGCACATGAATCAACCTCTTTGTAACCTATGTTGCCATAAAAATTTTAGGAATTTCCTTTATTAGGACCTGTTAATATACAGCAGCAACTGAGCGAGGTGAAGCAGCCTGGAATCGCACAAAGTTTCCAGCATACACTGACTTTCTGCACACTATTCCTTTTCAGCAAGCGAAACGGAAGTATCCTGAAGCCTGTCTCCTTCCGGTGAATGTTATCCCACGTGTAATGCTTGCAATGCTCTTTGTGGAGAAGCAGCTCTTTCACTCTGAAACTGTTTTCCAGGTTGGCAGACGGCCGCCAGCGGCATGGTGCGATGTGCTGAGGGGCGGCCGCGGGGCTGTGGCACGGCGAGGAGCTTCTCTGAATGAAGCCAGGCTCCCTGCACCATGGGCCAGTGTGTCACCAAGTGCAAGAATCCTTCGTCTACCCTCGGCAGCAAAAATGGGGAAAGGGAAACGGGCAGCAAGTCGCATAGCAAGAGAAGTGCTGTCCACAAAGATGAGCAGGCTTCAGCGTGTGGGAAGTCCTCGGGAGACGTACTTGTGAACGGGACAAAGAAAGCGGATGCTGCTCTGGAGTCCGGTCCTTCGGTATTTTCTGGGGATACAAAGAAAGACTCCGTCTCCAGCGCGGAAGAATCGTCCCTCCAAAGGATTGGAGAGTTATTTAGGAGATACAAGGATGAACGGGAAGATGCCATACTGGAGGAAGGAATGGAACGATTTTGCAATGACCTCTGTGTTGATCCCACTGAATTTAAAGTGCTAGTTCTGGCTTGGAAATTCCAGGCTGCTACTATGTGCAAATTTACAAGGTTAGTTCCTGCAGAATTTTAATTATTTTCATATGTTAAACTGTGTCCTATCATCTGTATCAGAGAGACAGCCTCATTAACTTCATGTAGGTATTTCTTCTAACAGTTGTGCTTCGGTGCAGTTCATTCCTGTGGCTGCAGAAGGTAAGCTTTGCATTGTCCTCTCCTGCTCACTCACATTAGGCTTCAGAACTGAAAATGTTTCTGGACATCACACTACTAATGATGAACAACATGGAGATGTTCTATAGACATTGGTTTGTTCTTGACTAACAAAACCAGTTTTTCTGTATCAGCACTGTCTTAAAGTTAAGATTTGACAAAGCAAATAACTTTTGCTTAAAAATAATGTGAGAGTCCTTAGTAGTTGCTGTCAACTCTGTTGTTACTTTCTGTCAAAAAGTGTAAAGCAAGCTCGTTGCTAAGAACTGTTTGTGCCCGACTGATGTTACACATAATGTCTTTCTCCAAGACTAGTCCTGTTAAAGCTTAGAGACGTGCTTCCGCAGTGACTGGTGTTGCAGGCTCTGCCTGTCCTGACAAGGCTGTCAGTTAGTGAGCTCATAGCATTTCCAGTGCTGCAGGAAATGACAGAATGGCTGAAACTCACCAGAAACCTACCCAGTCCACCACCAAAAATCCCCAAACCAAAACACCCTCCCCACACACTGAGTTCCCTACCAGTGTCCAGGTAAGAGCAAGCAGAGAGCTTTTATTGGAGTTTTTGGTCAGTTGAGATTGATTTGAGTAATTGTAACTATTTTTACTCAGCTTATAACATTTAAAATTACTTTGGTGTTCTGAGCCTTCAGCCAAGCCTCTGCTGTGCACTGAACACTGACAGCTTCCCCTGCCTCTGCAGCAGCCGTGTGGGTGTGGGAGTGTGCTGAATGCAAACGTGGATTTTCCAGGGGCTGAAGGAGAGCAGGGCTGTGCAGTATGGGAAAGGAGTTGTCGGTGTCTGATTCTGCACAACCAGTTTCACTGGACTGAATTCTGATTCTGCATAATCATTTTAATAATGATTTGATTTTCTGGGAGAGATGCAGATCCAGTGGTGAAAGATTACCTCTGCTCAGCAGTGTGTTCCATGATAGGGGCACAGGGGTGGCTTTGGCCGAAGAAGGGAAGGCAGTCTTCTGATCTCCTGCACTCTGCGCTCTTCTGTCTTCCCTCCACCCAATTCCACATCACAGTCTGTGGCGTGGTTGATACCAGCTGGTTGCTACACTGCAACACTTGCTCCTGATCATGAAACAAATCACAGTTAGCTACCTGTCCTCGTGGCAGGTCGTTGGTGTGCTTCCTGGAGCCCTGCTTTGAGCAGTGTCTGTGTGTTGCATTGTAGCCTGCGCCATGTGGTGTGGGGCACTCTGCTCGTGCCCTTGCTGACCATCACAGCTGGCACCGCTCTGCCTTTCAGTCTGGAAGAGCAGCGACACGTTGAAGGAAGGCCACCGCTCAATGGCTCCTCCTCGAGAGCAGCTTGTCCAGAGCATGGGCCCTCAGGCACAGGCAGTATCACATGGAGCTGCTCTGTATGTGGTGTCGTGGAGCAGCTGTGGTATTTTCCAGTGTGTTCAGCACTTCTCCTGTGGCTGATGTGGTTTGCTCTGTGTTGGTGAAAGGCTTGGGCTATGGGAGTACCGTGTATTGGGAAGGCCGTACTGCAGAGCTTTTCGGGTGCTTGCAGCGCCCCAGCTGGTCTGGCGTGTGTGCTGTGGGGGGGTTCCCCAGCCAGGAGGAACCTGGGTCAACGTCTTACCCAGAGCTCGGGGCTGGGGGCATCCACATGCTGCTGAGATCGCTCACTCTGACCTACTGAGGGAAGTGCTCGGTGCATGAGAAGTGTTCACACTAATTTTTCTTCTCTCGCTTAATAGGAAGGAGTTTTTTGAAGGCTGTAAAGCAATAAACGCAGACAGCATCGATGGCATTTGTGCACGGTTTCCCAGCCTCTTACACGAAGCCAAGCAGGAAGATAAATTCAAGGATCTCTACCGCTTCACCTTTCAGTTCGGCCTGGACTCTGAGGAAGGACAGAGGTCGCTGCATCGGGAAATAGCCATTGCCCTTTGGAAATTAGTCTTCACTCAAAACAAACCCCCCATTTTGGACCAGTGGTTGCACTTCCTAGTAGAGAACCCCTCAGGAATCAAGGGAATCTCCCGGGACACATGGAACATGTTTCTAAATTTTACTCAGGTGATCGGACCAGACCTTAGCAACTACAGCGAAGACGAGGCCTGGCCGAGTCTCTTTGATACCTTTGTGGAGTGGGAAATGGAGCGGAGGAAAAAGGAGGAAGAAACCAAATGTATTACATCTTCGGACACAGAGGGTCTGTGTGCAGAAGAACAGACTTAACAGCATTTAAGCGGCAGTGATGAAAGCAACCTGTTGCCCTTCATGAGATGTAAACTCTGGATGTTTCTGGAGGTTACCAAGGCTCCAGATTTCTTTTCTACTTTACACCTTTTTCTGCCTTGTATTCGAAAGGGCTCTAAAATGCTGTATCATGTTTTAGGCACTTTCTTAACTTTGGTTATTCCTTTTACTCTTACCCTGAAATATTTGACCCCGGCTACAAGTTAAGCATTTTTGTTAAGACTTCAGATTAGTATAAGTAAGTCTGATATTTCTTGCACAATGTAGATCTTTTTAGTTAGGTTAAATTAACATTGCTAAATTATACAGTGCCAGATTAAGTTTTTCATACTATGTCTGTCAGGGCAGGTCTGTACTGTGCGTAGTGCTGTTTACATTGTTGAAAATTTAGGCTATAATAATTTTAAGGTTTTATACCAAGAATATAGCAGTGTTAACTTGAAATGCATTAATCCCCTCCTAATAAGGCCCTTAAAAAACAACGACAACAAATCCAACAACATAAGCAACAGCTTTTTGTAATACGGCTCATTGCCACTTGAAGCTAACTCCTTGTGACCGAGTCAAATCATTCCTTTTTATTTTCAGTTTCAAACTAAATGTTGGGACTGTTTTTATAAAGTTACTGTACCTGTCAGTCAACTGAGTGGTAGATGAGGATTTGTATCGAAATCTCTGACACAACACGTAATAAAAGAGCAGTGCTACCTCAGTTTTATTGAAAGTGGACTTCTTGGTGGACTTCCATTTTCTTTGGAAGTTTATTTTTGTGGTTACAGGAGAATATTTTTACTTGACTAAAAGAACCAAAGGTTCTGCTTCTTAAATTTCTTAAATATTGACAGAAGCAACACACAAAGCCTGTCTTCAAGGAAAACTGCGGTATAATTCTGCTTTAATTTGTTTGATTTATACCTGAAGCATTATCTTACTTGTCTGGCAAGCACAGTACTTCTATGTGAGGAACCAGTTTTTTTAAAGCTATGCTTAATTGCTAAATTGCAGTTAATGCTCCACACTTTCTGGAGCAACAATATCGGCATCTGATGACAAAGTGAATTCGTAATGTGTTCTTAATGACAACAGTGTAGACGAGTCATTTTTAGACTGATTTGATAATATTTGGAAAGGAGTAAATTTAATATTTTACAATGCCTGTATTGGGACTATTTGCCTGTTGAAATTGTTGTGACTTAAAGGGAATTTTATTAACACTGGTTGAAGCTTTTTTTGGTTATTGATGTTAACTTTTTTAATTGTATTACGCCAACTTTTTTACACGTTTTGGTAAAAAGGGATAATTGCCAAGGCTTCCCATGAAGCCCAGTGTCAAACTCATGAAGCCAATACATGTACATCACACACCTTTTATTTTCAGAGCTGTACTTCAGGATCGTAAAATGGCTTCAGTGAAAAATCGAAAGCAACAAAAACCCTCAAAACTGAACGGTCATCTCTAGCATCTCACAGGTTTTGTGACAGTGTGTAAAAGCCGAACTTTCGGGGGTGAGCTTGTTATTGGGTCTGAGGTGCTGTACAGTGCATGTCTGCTGCTGAGCTAGTGGAGCGTTTGCCTGACTTCTGTGCTGGGCTCTGCTGATGCACAGCCTGCATGGCAGCTTGGGGCAGAATTCATACATCACTTACAATCCCTGGCTGTCTAAAACTGCTTAAAAACAAGCCCACGATGACTGATGGCATCTCCTCCTGTAACAGGAGGGTTTGGTCTGTGCTGCTTTGGCAAGCTCCTCTTGGGAGAGTGAAGCAGTGGGGAACAAATAGAGGCGTAGCTAAGCCTGTCCCTGGGCAGGAGGGGCCCTGCTCAGGGCGTTACAGGCAAATCTGCCCCAAAGGTGCCCTGCTGCTCTCATCTTCCATGCTGCCCTAACAGCACTGGCACATTTTGGCAGCAAAACTGTATTTTTGTTTGCTGAGCAAAGCAGGCATTTATGCTGTTAGAGTGGAATCGTTGAGACTTCTGCTGGTGCTCTTCTTTAAGCAAGAGAAAAGAGCTCTCCAGCAGAGGCCGCTTTGCTAGAGAAAGCCCCAGATGGAGGCCTGAGCTCATAGCAGATGAAGGCTATATGAAGTTTGGGACACTCGTTCAGCTGCTCAGTGCTCTCTTCATCGCTTCATTTGTTCCTAAAGGTAGTTCTAAAGTGTTCGGTGCATAAAAGCTGTGTTCACCCAGTGCAGGGTGCATCTGTGCACATACAGAGCTGGAGCAGTGACTGCTGCTTGTCTGCACAGTGAACTGCAGCAGCTCGAAAAGGGGGGGATTAGAGAGCTTTGTGGAACACATTTATCTGGTGGTGCGGAACATGGATTGCAGTAAGAAAATAAATTTGTAGTACATCAAGGCTTAGCCATTTCAGTGCATCAGACACAAGACAGCTTCTTTCTTTAGACAGCAGCATTGAGCATGCTGGAAGGAACAATATTTTCTCTGGGAGGCAGGCATGCAGCTGTCAGTGAATTCTGTCCTGTGCTTTCAGCGCACAAGGAAAACTGCCCACAGGTGGGCTTGGCAGAGTGCTGTTGGTTTCAGTCTGGCTTTGGTGCTTACGGGGCAGTTACAGGGTGCAAGCCAGACCTGTGTCTGCTGTAAATTCCTGCAGCAGGAGCTGTGGTTATGGGGCAGCTCTTCTATAGCAGTGCTGGTACTTGGTGCTCCTACCCCCAGCAGCACTGCCTTTCTGTGCCACTAGAGTGCTGCTTCAGATGCACTTCTGCAAAGTCTGCAGCAATATTGGGGCCTCTGAAAATGTGCTTGCCTAGTGGTTAAACTGTGAGTGCTTGTGGAAGAGGTGCAGTGCTTTCCATTCTCCATATAATCTGTCTTCAATGGCCACAGGACTGGATCGAGCAGTGATGCAGATCAAGTGGCCAAAACCATTGGATCTGTTTAGTTTTTTTTCTTAGAGTATGCATTAGAAATCTTAATGCATGAAGTGAATCTGCTGCAGCTTGGGATAACTACAGATAACTATACAGATCATTGTAGGAATTTACTGGGAATGTGATCTGTGGCATTTTATTGCCTTCGCTTATACACAAAGAAGTGCAACTTGTGCACTGGGCACTGTGCAGTGTTACTGCTGTGCCTTGGCAGCTTGGCTCAGTGGTGCCAGCTTCTCCTGCGGGTGTGATTTTGGGTCAAAGACTGTCAGTGGATTGATTCAAGTGCAGATTTGAAAGATTTCACCCAGAGTTGGCCATCAAACTTGATGAGTAACTTAATGGAAACTGAATGTGGAGCTGTGTGTTTATTTGCTGCTGGTGCTATTCTGTGTGGAGAATTACAGCCTTGTATTACTGTGCAATGGTACGGAGAGAACCCGAGGGAAAAGAGATGAGTGTGGCAGGTGGCATGGGACCTGCTGGGGTACGGGCTGCTGCAGGCTATGGGTTTGTCCCAACTGTTGCTGTGGCCATCAGAGCCCTGAGGCCCCCTGAGGTCCTGTCTCACCTTCTGCTTCTGTGCACCCGCTGCTGACATGAGCATCTTCCTTATGGTTCTAAGCCTTGTTTCCAAAAAATAACCCCAAACAAACAAGCAGAATTGAACACCATGTGGTTACTGTCTGCCTCGGATCTGACTCAGTGTGCTGGCTGAGGCTGTGCCGTTCCTACTCACTGTAAGAGAACAGGCACTGTGGAGGTCTGGGTCTTGCAGCCCTGTGTTCTGCGACGTGGCCCTTGTGGCAGGAATCAGTTGGGCGCCTGACTCTTTGAGCTCCCTCTGCTTGAAACGTGTGCGTGTGAACTTCCCCTTTCATACTGAAAAGGAAGATGCTTAGCCTGAAACTGAAAACTCTTCAGTGTTTAATATACAGCAAAACACAAACTTTGAAGGCTTTTGTTTTTTTTTCAAACAAGTAGTAAAAGATAAGTGTGCTTATTTCTGTTGTGTGTAGAGACACTGGTGTTAATTTTTTTTCTCTGGATTATCAAAGATTGTATCTTTGGTTTATATCTTCAGTTAAAGTGAAATACATGAGATTGTAAGAAGGAAGGTCATAATTCCTTCACCATGAAGTACGTAGGTATCTCTACCTCTTGTCAGACTTGAGTAGTTCAAGTTGATCATCCTCTCCCAGGCTATGATGCCTGGATAAGTAATGTACACTTTTTAATTGACCCATGTTAAGTGTTACCTATTTACCATACTTCTTGGTATCCTGCTTTTGGTCTGCATGCAGTCTTCCCTTTGGAATGGAGCAAAGCCAAGCTGGTAAGGGACATGTGAGTCCTGCAGGGAGTGAGTTCCAGAGCGCAGCGGTGAGTGGAGCTGCTCCCGACTAGCTCAGGGCCTTTCAGCATCGCACCTTGTCTTTCCACTTCAGGCCACAATGAATGGGAGATGGAGCAGCTGCTCCCCAAGAAGGGACCGTCTGGCCCTTTCATTTGCTCTTGAAAAGCATCAGGAACCCACCTGATGCAGTGCTATGAGTGTATTTCTTACATGTTCCGTACTTTGTTCCATCTTGAGCTGTGCAACAAAAAGTGAAGGCTGTGAAAGGGCTGCACAGCTGCTGCTTCCTCCCTGTGCTCGGCGTCTGCTCAGGATGAATGCCTTATGCTTAAAGCAGAGCTGAGAGTGCTCAAGCACGCTGGAGATGCTGGGAGGTTCTCCTTTTCTGTTCTTAGAAAGCTTCTATCTTTGCATAATTGCATCCTGAAGATAAAATCTCTTTCTAGATGACATGCATTCTACACGAAGAAAAAACACATTTGTCTGCAATGCTCTTGCTTCTTGCTTGCAGATTCTCCTTGGGCTGTGGGTTGGCTGCGGCTGGGGCAGCAAGCTTGAATGTTGCCAATGGAGCTGTCCCTGTGCCTCGGGAGTGGCTCTTTAGTCAAGTTTAGTTATCTTAAAAATATGCATTCTTTCTTATCAGTAAGTTGAAATGGGCCCTCAGAAAGGAAATGGGCCACCGGGAGTGGTGGGAAGGCCTCATGCTGCGAGTTGTCCATTATCTGGAGTTGCAAGAGAGATGGATGGACTGCAGGATGAGGTTCTCACCCTGCACTGCTGGGCTTCATCCCAGCCGACCTGGGGCACAAAGTGAGCCCGTGTTGCTGCAGCTGTATGGAGGGGGAGGGAGCACTGACAGCCAGCCTGGAGATCTGCAGCTTGCAGCACAGACACTTGTTGTGGAGCTCAGCCCTGGCGTGGCCACATCGCCCTGTATAGAAGGAATGTGTTTTGGTAGTGTATACTCCCAGAGAAGTGAATAATTGTAAGAAAACAGTGGAAGCATCACACCTTTGTGCAGCTTTCACTGAACTGTATGTGAACACTGCTAGCTACCAGTCTCCTCAGTAAGCCCTCAAGGGCACTTGGGATCAAATCTACCATTCTCTGTATCTGGAGTAATCCTTGCTTTTTGGACTTACCAGCAGACACCACGTGTTTTCTCCAGTTTTCTCCAGTTTTCTCGCTGCAGGAAATGATGAATGTATTGTTGTGGAGCAGAACCACACTTCCTCCTCCAGCTGGCACCATCATGAGTGCTGCGGAGTTGTAATGCTTGAAAAGGCTACAGTAAATTCCGTTTCATGCTGGATGTCTTTTCGAGGATGTGGCCAAGTGTGAAGCCATGATCTGGAGAAAAAGTGGGAAAAGTTTGAGGTGATGTTTCTATACTGAGTCTTATCTGCTTGGTTGCTTTACAGATACTTCTCTTGTGTTGTCTTGCTCACCGTTATTGTCTGGAACAGAATGGAAACAGCGTCCCACAGAATGTGCAGTCTGAGGCACAGTGCACGTA
The DNA here is from genome assembly GCF_019232065.1 of Centrocercus urophasianus. Classification (NCBI taxonomy): domain Eukaryota; kingdom Metazoa; phylum Chordata; class Aves; order Galliformes; family Phasianidae; genus Centrocercus; species Centrocercus urophasianus. The sequence continues at coordinate 1,364,780 of NW_024885100.1, read as the reverse complement.
GGTTGTGATGAGAAGGTTGTTACTTGATAGCAACCCTGAGTGCAATGCTCAGTCCCTTTTGGAAGAAAAGCATTAAGGTTTCTCTTTACTTATAAGCAAAGCATCAGTCTGTCCATTACTGACATCTTGTGGAGTTTGTGCCAGATGTATATTAAATATTTTGGTGCTTTTTCTAATCCAAGTTGCCGTTCATTCACCTGTGAGATTGTTTACTTCTGTATATTGAAGCGTCGACACACCCGCTAAGAAAAACAGAAAAAAAGCCCTGAAACCCCATCACCGCCAAAAAAGTATTGCCTGTAGTCACTCTGTATCCTGAGTACTGTAGCTTTGCAAATGTTCAGAGCTGACGGGTCTCTGTCCGTAAGGTCTGAGGGAGGGGACGGCCAGAGAAACCCAGTCCCTGGGAGAGGGAACTTCCACGTTGCTCTGTGCGTTATGAACAAATGAGTCATTTATCGTGTTTATATAATGACACTTTGGTGTTCACTTTTTTGTGAAGCTTTGTACAAAATGTTTTATTTAAACCTGCAGTCCTTTTTACATTTTCAATTAAAAGGGGAAAAATTAATTATTTTTTCATGACTATAACTAGGACTCTCGATACTTTTATTTGTTACCCACTTCCCAAGCAGGAATCCTTGCTGCTTACTAAACCCGTGCAGGGAGGTGCCTACCCTATTCTTAAGTGCATTGGGATTAAAATGGCCTGGTTTACTTGCTCAGATTTGCAGTGCGCGAGGTATGTGCAAGGTGCTGGATGTGGGCAGCCTCACAGAAGAGGGGCTGTGTGCAGGGACGAGCATGGCAGCGCGGGCAATCGCCGTTCCCCGCAGCAGCACTGCATGGACGGTCAGACTGCCGTCCGGTTTTGTAGCAGCAGTGACAGAGGGCTCAGTGGTTATCCCAGTTTGAAGAGGGCCGCCGAGCTCGCCGGGCGTGGATACAGGACCTTTCTAAAACAGAAGAAATTAATGGCTGCATTCATCTCGCTTAATAAGATACTTCATTTGAGGAATTTTGGAGGCTTTAAGCTATAGGTATGAAAAAACCTGAAGTGAGCACCATTGTGCACGCTGCCTGGCACTGCCATGGGCTGAGCTGCAGTGCCCTTTCCCTGCCATCGCTCTTTGCTGCAGTTCCTGCTCCGTCAGCTCAGCCTGGGAGGTGGGCATGGAGATCTGGGCAGGGATGCAGGAGGAGGTGACGTCTCCTGCCGACTGCATTTCATCATTTCCGGGACAGTAACTATTTCAAAGTTATCTCAGCATATTTCAATTCATACTAAGAAACTCTTGGTCTCACTTTCAAACTTGGAAACAAACATTTCCCTTTTTTTTTTTTTTCTTTCTTTTCTTTTTTTTTTTTTTCCCCCAGTGCCCAAAGCTTTTTCTGGGCGTTGTTGTAGTTCAGTCTGCTGATAAGAGGTGGTGAAGCAACCTTTGGTTCCAGGTGTGCAGAGCTCAGAGCTGATGCCAGGCTGTACCTCATCTCACACTACTGCTGGTCAGGGCTGGCTGCTGCAGTAACTCTGCACTTACAGCTCCCCACCAAAAACACGGTGAGTAGTTTCTGCAGCTGCGTGCTGAGATGGCCCAAACAAACAGCCCTTGCCCTTCCCACTGCAGCCAAGTTGCAATCTTTTGTTTCCTAAGGGGTGTGGGAGAAAAGAGATTGTCCAAGAGGTATGAATCACCAATTCCTCCTTTCCATGAAGTACAGTGCTTTTCCAGAAAGGAGGCCGTGACTGTTTTGGAAGCTGGCACAGCTGGAACAGGGAGCGTGGAGCTGCTGAGCAGCTGCTGCAGGTACAGCACAGTGCTGCAGTGAAGGCAGCCCTGCAGTTCAGCAGTACCCCACGAGGAAACAACTCACTGAATTCCATCACAGTGATGGGGTTTTACAGGACCTCCCTGCACTGCCCTCCGCTCTTCCAAAGCATTTGCTGAATTCAGTGCCAGGGAAAAATGCCACAGCCAGAAGCACTAACGGAAAAGGCTTCGTGCTTTTAAGATGTTTTGAATAGCTTTTATTTTTAGAATTTATAGAAGATACAGTGTGAAAGCCCATTGTTCCTACAGCAAGGGCTCTTTACAAAGACATCAATGTTTAAAATAACTACGAAGATCTTTACAAAAGACTGATTAAAAATTTGGCAGCTTAACAAGCACTGCTCCCTCCGTCATCTTTTATTCCCATCAGACCAAGGCCGGACTGTGATCCATGAACACTGCAACATAAACAAGAGATGTTATTTCTGCTCAGGGCAGCCTTGATGCATACAAGCTAGCTGCTCTAGCAGGGAGAAGCCTGCAACCCCCCAGTTAAGCAGATTGGAAAACTGCATGTATTATTTTCCATCCAACAATTTTTGTTATTCTTTTTGAACAAGAAGTTTATCAGTCCCCTGGGAAACAGTAATTTGTGAACCTCACTTGGCATGAAAACTCTCCCAGGCTTGGGATGGCACTCCCTTCTTCCCAACAGTCCTGAACATGGCTGTTACATGTAGGCAGGATTTGATAACAAGCTTGTGTGAGAATCCGTATGTGCAATCAGCAGTGCTCTAATGAGGTAGAAACTGCTGCTGTCTCACTTTGCCTGCTATTATTCTTTGAAGTGATGGGCAACCAGCTAAATGATCTTTTCTTAAAAACTAAGTGTTTTGGAACAAACTTGCTAAGCAGCTACTAGAAACTGGACAATTACAGCAAATCATGCCAAGAGCAGCACGTGTGCATACTGAAATGGTTTGTCATGGGCACTGAGCACAAACAGACTCTTGGCTCAGGATGCTTCACTCTTCCAGGAGCAGTGGTCCACAAGATAACACAGCATCACGCTGCCACTCCTCAGGAAGCTCTGCAGGTAAGAGTGGCATGGCTGGCTGCCCACGGCGAGAGAGGTGCTGCCCTGTCCCCCTGCTTCTCTGTCAGTGCAGCTTTTGTTAAAGGGAACTACAGACAAGCAGGGGCAGATGTGCGACCGAGCGGAGACACAGCCAGTCACTATGGCCTTGCTTGGGAAAGATTTAAACTTTCTAGTCAAGCTACCACGAGACACCTGTTAGATTGTGGCTGGGCTGTACTGCTTTGTTAAGTGGTTCGAAAACAATCAAACACACAAAAACCCAACAACCAAAAAACCTGGCTGCTGCAGAACCTTTGCCCGATTCAGTTTGACACACAGAAAGCTTGCTTGTGTGTCAAGACAATTGCAAAACTGTATCAGCTTCGAAACAGCGACAAAATGTCGGGGTTTCATCCAACCAGAAAACCCGTGCAATTAATTAACGCTCTGGATTTCACCCCTGCTAATCTGGAGCATGGCTTATGAGAAGAATTTACTGATCAGTTTTATTAGCCTCATATGAAAGTCAGACAATACAACAGCTTCTTGGGCCTTTTATCACGCTTTTGTTTCCTTTTTAATGAAGATGAAAATAAAAGCATGAGGCAGTAAGTTACCTGTTCATTCCAGGAAAGAGAACAATGCACAAGGTGTTATCCTGCAGACTTCTATAAAGCTTTTTTATATGGTGGTCTAACTTCTTCACCTTTTTCTTTACATCTTGCTCCTGCACAACAGAATACAAGTATTACAATGACCCATTCTTCTGCAGGTATGTAATGATCACATTTAGAAATGTTTTATGAGGAGACTGAGCTGGGGCAGCGTCAGGGACTGAACAGGTAAGGAAACAGTGATTGTTACAGCTGGCATTTGGAAGTGCACCAGCTCAGCTGCAAGGAGAGCTGCATGCTCTACTCAGATGGCACTACAGCTTCCTCCAGTAAAAGGGACAGCTACAAGCAGACCAGACCTGTTCTTGCCTGCAACACTACGACACGATCCACTTCTCTCTCTGACTTCTGTACCATTTCCTACACCTGTGCACTGCTTAGTTAGCTCTCAGGTGGTAGGCTCTAGCCGCCGTGTAACATCACTCACTGCCCTGTGCATGGACACATGGCATCCTGGCTCCCAGGGCAGTACGTGGTTCAGTGTTATTCACCTTCACACTGATGAACAGTAACAAGCCAGCATAGCCTTAAACTCACAGAGTCAGACAGTGGTGCCATCTTCTCACTTAAACTGTTTCCTCTTTGCTTTTCACTGCTATGATTCATTTGCCAAATCCATCTCCAGAGGTGACCTGAAGCAAGAGCGTGCCTACTTCTGAGTGTGCTGCCCCTCACAGCCCAGCCATTTATAGCTTCCAGGGCATCTGCCGCACTTCGCGATTTCTGGAATTCTGAAAAACAAAGAGAAAGGGATTGTGATTTAACACTTCTTGTTCCCTGTTCTTTGGCACCTGCAGGGCAAGGCTAAAGGTGGAGCAGGAGGAAGAAGAGAAACTAAATCACTCCAGTGAGCAGATCCTATCTTGCTTCAGGCAAGTGTCAGACTACTGAAGCGTCAGATAAATACAACAACACTCATCCAGTTGTTCTCCTGACTTCCTAGAAGTGATCACTAGTCGGTGTGAAGTGCAGAGCAGCCAGCCATGCTTTCATTGGACTATTTTAAATAGTGGCACTTGGAGCACACGTGAGTTTCCATCATATTTCCAAGGGCTGCTGAACAAGCTTGCATGAAGGAAATAAGCAGACTTCACTGCAAAGCTACTTACTGAGAAAACAGCAGGTGCTGTGCTTTCCACTCTGGAGATCCTTTGGCAGGAAAAGAGTTTCCAGGTCTTTCAAAAGACTGAATTCTTCTTGCAAATCTGTCTCTGTTAATGACTTCTTTATTCCTGCCACATAAATCACACCTTCATTTTCTATATCCAGTTCCAGTTCCCTTATCAGAACATCAGAGTCCAGTGTAGCAGCAGTGATGGGTCTCTGAACCTGAAGTGAGCCCAATAGGAACAAATGCAACACATCAGCCAAGGCAACTCTGTCTTCTAAGCTGCTGTTTTAAACGATTTTGTTTCACTATCAAAACTCTCTTAGCTGTTTCCCTTTCCTTGAAAAATGTAACTAGTGAAGGATAGCTTAATGAGTCATGAAAAAGGAAAAGATCATGTTTGCAGTGCAAGAACATTAGACAAATAAGAACCCCATTCTGCTTATTCAGCATTTCAACACCCAGCAAATCACTCTCCATTTTAAAGATGGAGTTGCCAACTCAGCGTGCTTCCTAACACCTTTCTGCTGTCCAACAGAAAGGAAACGAGACCAAAGCGTAAGCTGTCTTGGGAGCTGGTGGCAGCACAGCCAGCCAAGATCCACCCACACTCTATGCACTACGTAGATTTTAAAAGACTCATGCTGGCCCATATTCCTAACTGTAATTTAGGCTTTTGCTATTTACTTTGCTTACCTTAATGCACGATCCTGCTACCTCAGCTCCATTTAGGCTTTCCACAGCAAGCTGGGCAGCTTCCAGCACGCTGTACTGGATACAGACATATGGCTCGAAACAAAAGGACAGGATACCTCAGGTTTATGAATAGCAGATATTAGCCCTCCCCTTTTACAAGTCAGGTCTCAGGGTTCTTTTCTGTTTTAAATGGCACATAAAGGCTTCGAGTGGGTGATACAGGTAACACTCTAGATACTGCAACTACTAAAAACAACCTTCAATTAGCTCAACTATTAAAAACAACCTTCTTCTGCCATTACAGGCCTTGGTATACCAGCTCTGTTGAGGGGGACAAAAATCATCTCAGCATTATCAACACACGGTTAAAGCCCTGCAGCTTGGACAGCAATGTTGTACCATATCAGCTGTGCTCATTCTTGTCAATGTCTGCAGCAGCTTTCACGTGTACTGAGAACTGTCCCCCTCACACCCAAAAATCACCAGAATATCTGGTATTTAAGTGGTTGTAATCTGTATCTTTCCAAGAGATTACTCTTGACTTCACTGCCTGTCAGCACACTGAATGGTGCTAGTGCTCCTCACCTGGTACGTTTCAGTCACCACTGTGAGGGATCTGATCGGCCCACACCTTCCAAATTCTTTTTTCACAGACTTCAGGCAAAAGTCTTCTTCAAAAGGACCTGCGTAAATTGTCAGCATGTCAGTCAGCTTGTTTCTCACCTGTAAGAACACAGATTAGAGAAGCAACTTCACAAAGCAAGGAAACTATCAGCTTCCACCAGATACATCATGGGTCTTCCCAAGCTCAGCAGTGAGGACAGTTCTCACTCAAAAAAAAAATGACTACCTTTTCACAAAATCCAGCAAGACGGTGAGATGCAACATACTCTGGATCCAAACTGAACTGAATTATGCTGAATGTGGAGAGGGGAACATCTTCCAAGGCTCTCTGAAGAATCTGGAAGGAAAAAAAAAAAAGAGTATGAAGTTCAAAGAGCTAACTGTATTGCAGCAAACCTGAAGCAGAGCTCCTGACCTTAATTCCCACCTCTAATTCTCATCACTGTCTAAGGAAAACCTCCAGCAGAAATTATTCTCTAGTGAGTCATGAGATAGTGACAGAGGATCAAAGCTTATTTTTCAATGTTCAAGTGGATTCAGCTAACCTAGTTAGGTTATTCAGCTAAGCTGGTTAGCTAACACCACTGCTGAAAGTACTGTCAGTCAGCTTTTTAAAACATGACCCACCCACCGCCTCAGGATAAGAAGAACTTTTAACAGCTTGGATGCTTGCTCAGACCAACCCACTCTGTGTCCATTCACCTGTTTGTTGGAAGTGCTGAGGTCACTCCGACAAAGGCCAGAAGAGTCCAGTTCCTGTCTGCCCAAAAGGAGGGGCTTCTGGCCCATCCCCTGCAAGCAGGCCAGAAAACTAGCAGAGAGAGAAAAAAAAACCTGCACATTACAGTAGTTGTCAATGTGGTGAGTTAAAAGCTTTCAAGAAGTGCCCATTATTGAAAAATGATACAGTTCATTAAAGATATTTTAAAGAATGTTTTCGTCCTCAGAAGTCCTGAAAATGCGTCCGAAATTTAAGATGTAACTTCTGAAAACGTGTTAGTGCTACTCTACAATTCAGTGTCTCCCTCTGAAGATACTGGAAGCCTTCCAAAAACAGGACAAGTCTTTCATTTCACTGAGGATTCAATCAAAGGAAAAAATATGCATCTCTGAGAGTCTTGTTACCATGGTTTGGATAAGTGTGGAGGATCATTCAGCTGCTTCTGGACCCCACACTGCTGTGGCTGCATCACAGATTTGTTTGGTGAGACTTCAGTCTGCCTTTCAGCTGCCAGCAACATTTCCAAGTTTAGTTCTGCTACCTTGTGGAAAGAAGATGAGCAGTTGGCTTTCATCTCTGTTAATTGTAACTAACCACCAACCATGTGCTTGCTCCATGAGTTACCTGGCCACATTCCACAGCAGTGGAGAAACACAGGTATTCATCTTTTGCCTTAATATTTTCTGTTGTCATTTTCAAGCAAGCAGTATTTGAGCACCATCCAGCAAGCACATCCAAAAAGTGTTCTCAAAAACCAGCAATGCAAGAAAAAGATTTAAGACTCATAATTGGCATCTTGAATCGGTGCCAAAACATAGAAGGTCCCTCACTTGTTTCACTGAGAAAAAGACAGGCTGTCCCACAGGCTGTGAGTGTCAGAATCTTTCTCTTCCCAATGCCCCTGTAAGAGGTCAGCAGCAGTGCTGATTCACGGCAGTGTCTGAGTACTGGTGATGTTCCAAGTTACCGAGATACCAAGATACAGGCTGGAAGTAAGCTACCACAACCAAGGCTTATACCACAGCTTCATTTCCTCAGTAGAAGAACGGGCAAGAGTGTTTATTCATCATAAGCACAACAATTTGCATGTTCTGCCATTCAGGGGATGAGACACAGATACCTTTGCTGGTCCTTTCTTAATAAAGAACTGAGCCAATTCCAATGCAGCTCTAGCATCTTCTGCAGGATCGTGACCAAGCCTCTGTTGGCACTGGATCTCCTTCCTAGGGCATCAAAATTAAATGTACAGGCAGGTTACCTACTTTTCCATACTAATTAACATCTCTTTTTTTCGAAACGGGATCCTTTTCAGCAAAATAGCTTTCCTCTCTAAAAACCATTTCAATTCTGTGCAGCAGCATTTTTGCTAAATATTTCCCAAAGTTACCGCAAGAAACCTTTCTGCCATATTGAGCAAAACACTGTTCACAGGGTTTGAAAGAAGCAGTGCAGCATAATAATTCTACGGTCATTCTCCATTTTCACCCTTGATCAATGACTGAACTCACAATTTGCACACAGGCAAGGAGGTAACCTCCAGCTCTGGGAAGTTTGGAGCTGAGTTGTGAGCACTGCACTGCTAAGACATGCTATGATTGTTGGCATTGGAAGGGATATGATTAAGTCAGTACATCATACTTACCCAAATTAGCATTTCTTTCTGGATAGCTGCAACAAATATCATTTGTGTGAGCCAGAGTGCATTTGCTGCTCTGTACAGCATACACTGTACAGCTGCAGTAAAGCTGGTTGTGTGGTTCACATACAAACAAGAACTTGGTTGTGCCAAGCATCTTTGCTCAAAACCAGGCCAAATTGTTGTGCTGCTTAATGTTTCAAGGAAACAGTAAATTCTTCATTACTGTGTTCATTTGCTTGTTCCTTTGAGTTTTAGTGGAAAAAAATACTCTGTTGCTACTGTTGGAAAAGCAGGACCCTATGACCCACAACAGTTCTAATAGTTCCCATGACAATGCTGTCATAATCTTACCCCAAAACAGCTTTGGCTAGAAATTTTAGCTTAAATCTTCGGCCTTCATTTCTGGCAAAAAGTAATGAAGTATCAATAACACTGGGATGGATCATCTGGAAGAAAGGAAATATCACCAGTTTAATTTAAGAACAGCAGTCAGAGAATTGGGCAATAACTCCATTGTTATCTGTGCCCTTTCATTTCAGTTGCCAGTTTCTCACTGACAAATAATTGGTAATGACAAAACAGATGGTAATAATGAAACAGGCCCAAATCTCTTTTCTAACACTTTGCTGGGAAGACCAACGTTGGATTAGAAAGATTCAGGGATTTTACGTTGGCTTAATTAAATATAGGAAGGACTTTGGTTCTTCCCATGACAGAGATGTCAGAAGCACCCAGAAGCAGCAGACAGTAATGCTTCCTTTGCACACCTATCCCTGTCTAATCAGATTCCTCCCTTCCTTTTGGGTTCAAAAGAGCAGATAGCAAGTTTTATATATGTAAGAGCAGTCTCTCTCTCTCAAATCCTTACAAACATAAGGCTATGCATAATGAAAAGCAATTAACAAGTGTACACTAATAAAAAGAACTGTTTGGACCTTTTACGTCTGAAATGAGTATCGCAGGGTTGGGATAAACACTCACTTGCAAAGCCTGAAGATCAGCATTTAGAGAATGACCCACCAGTACTGCATCATGGGGAAGTATCTTTTTCAGTCTGGTTTGTATATCTGGCAATCTTGTTTTCACTGGAAGAAGCATTTTCCTTGTGACTCCCGAGTATCTTCAAAACAGAAATGAGATGAGGTACAAGCAATGCATTAGCAACAGCATTTACTGGAGAACATCACGAGCAGGGCATGCAAAATATGAATCCAGCATAACTTATGACAGAATGCTATTTAATGCTTTCTCTGCGGGCATGTTCCAAGAGGAATCCACCAGAGGATGCACAGATATTAAGCTGCTGTGCTGCCACATCTGTTTGTGTCCTCTCAAGCATGACTTATTAAGCAATGCAGTTCTCAGCATCAGATAACACGGGTAACAAAATCCTACAAGGCTGTTATGGAAGGAGGTACTTCACACAACCTGAGGAAACAGGCAGCTCATCTCCTGCGTAAATCCAAGCCAAGACTTGGAGAAGAGATGGTTTGAGTTTGGTCTGCTGCAGTTGTAACGAGCCCAGCCTTAGAGCTGTGAGCGAGCAGATGACCTAAGCTATTCTCTATCTACCGATATGCAAACTTAGCTACAGAGCAGAGAAAGCTGATTTACAATCCTGTACCTTACTCACCCTGTGTCCTTTTTTATATCCAGCCCTGAAAAATAGCCTGTACGGTGATAATTTACTTATTGAAGAACTTTTCCTACAGCACTGCAGAATGACAATACCTAGCTGACAAGCAGATGCTCTGTAGCAGCATATACACAACGCTGGTTATTCTAACCACGTAGCACAAACTGCATTCTTAACAGTGAGTGAAATGCAAGACACCACTGTGAGAGCATGCACACCAAAGTGTTCTGACAGACTGTATAGAAGGCTTGATCTGAAAGGGCTGCAGGTCTTAAAAGATGACGATAAGAAACTTTAATGGAAGTCACCTGGTGCAGTAGTTCACTATCACGCTTTCTGGTTTGACTAGCTCATTCAGAAGGCACTGCCCCTCTGCATCCACCAAAGAGACACGAGTGACTTCATTCCCTCTTGCAGTCAGGCACTGTTAGGACAAAGCAGAGGCAGGCACTGGATCGGCTGATGCTGCCATTCGGATTCCTTAGCTTTGACTACAGGCAGTGTCACTACAAATCACTTTACTCGGAGATCCACCACTTGCAGCTTTCATACCATACCATGCTTCATTTCAAGTGGTAAATGCCTGCCCTCAACACATCAAACACACAGCCAAGCTTAACACAAAGAAAACCTCTACAGAGAAATGCTGAATTCACAGAATCAGTTTGCACTCTGCAGTGCAGAGCTGCCATTGACAGTGTCTTCACCTAAGAAGAAAATGCAATTTAAAAGCAGACCCCAAACCACATCATTAGTCACTCAAAGATGCTGCCACAGAACTGTGATGGCTACAGAAAAGACGTGGGACAGAGACATCTTTGCACTCCCAAACCCTGGGGAGGGCAAAGGCAGGGAACTGTAAACAAAAACCTCAGGAGTGACTACAGCATTGTCAATAGCAGATCCAGATGCTACTGTAGGAGCCAGCACAGAACTGAGCTCTCTGCTGCACTGCTCAGGACAAAGATAACTTTGCTGATGTCTCCAGAACCACTGAGTCCTTCCCATGGCTGCATTAGCACTGGTACCATCAAAGAACGGACTGTAAGCAGATACGTCAGAAGTGGTTTAATAAATGCACAGGGTGCTTGGTTTGATTTGGAACAGCCAATAAGAGCTTGGCTGCTTGACTATGCTTTGTAGGATCACACATTTACTGTTACCATTTCACAATCCAGACCGAAGAGGGGGCTGCTGTCTGTCCTCTGAAGATCACACTCTGTGTACATATAACCCTTACATCCTGGTGAATCTAAAATGAAAAGACACATTTAAGACACAGACCTCTTTCTTCTAATAGTTATCATACAACATACATCACCAAAAATCTCATTCATTTTCAAAATTTAAGAAAAATCATACCAACGAAAACCTCAGAAAACCAACCTCTCATGGGATAATCATTCTTTTTCAGCTCTTCTGAAGTTAGAGTATAGCTTGTGAGGCCTCGTTTTTCTCTGCCATATTTCCGGATGATGGGATCACATTGCAAGCCTGAGCTTTCAGGGACACATTCAACACCAGTGGAAATCAAGCCTGGAATGTACAGAATGGTCTGTCAGGATCAGACAGCACTCCTTACTTGCAGTCTGCACAAATAGGCACATTCAAAGGCTACACCATTTCAAAAGAAAATGCATGGAACAAACTGTACATATATCAGGATATTTAATATACACTGGCATACAAGTTTATCAGGACACTTAAATCTACTCCCAGCACAGCTACTGACACTGCTAGCAGCTTGTGAGCCAACTGTACTCCAAATCTATCTCACATTCCTCTCAGCTGAACAGAGGGGACACCTTCCTGTGAAGCACGACAGTACAGTCACTTGTTATCTCATGTAAGCCACAAAAAGCAGCTCTCTCTTCTTTCTACTTTCTCTACAAATTTATTTCCCCAAAGTATTATTCACAGAAAATGTGCTGTAAGTGTGGCTCTAGAAGCAAGCACTGAACTGACATCACGATCCACAACTGTATAAACTTTATTATTTTGTAGGTGATCCTCTGCAGGCTGCACTTCTAGAAAACTGTACCTGATGTCTCAGCTCTGTGACAGCGCATCAGGCTTACAGACAGGGTGCTACAGGACTCTCATTACAGTGAAAGTAACAGCTCCTCAATCTCCCACTTAGGACTTGAATTCAAGATCTTTGTGTTACACTTCTAACAATTTCAGTGAAGTTCTTTCTCATGGTAGTTTTGCAGATTTTTCACATGCCTGTTGGATTACAGTTACCTCTATAAAGAGTGTAAAAATAGGGTATCAGTTGTTAACACACCTGTTCTTTACCTTCATTTGCAGCTCAGTATAACTAAAAAATAACAGACATATCTTACAATAAAATAATCACAAAAGGGGTAATGAAGCATCAGAATTTTGTATTAAACTTGTCAAAAGAAAATCTGCTTTTTGCATTTACTTGTTACAATAAACCCCAGAGAGTTCCTGAAGTAGTCAGTGTAAGTAGACTCTTGGCATAAGCCATTACACTTTTTCTTTTCACTATAGCAGCATGCTAGGATTGCACAGGGTGCAAAGATATTAAATTACTCCTGAAAATGAATTGCTGCAACTGAAAGAGAGAACTCAAAGCCAAGTGAGGTACCTTGTGCAGTGCCTTGAGGATTCGGGTTCGCTCCTTCGCCACACAGACTGGTTAGGAAGTTAGCTGAAGGGGGTGGTAACGTGAATCTCTGAAAACAGAGATGTGTTAGAGACTTGGAAACACAGCAGAAATGTCAAGCATATAAGATGCCTCTTTATCGCCAGTCCACTCCAAGTTAGAGAAGGAAGGACAGAAAGGAAGTATATTTGGCATTTTCTGAGGAAAATTTAAAGAAATCTGTTCTCATGACACACAGTATAGAATTGTATGTTACAAGGAGAAAGCTTTGCCTTCACTGATGTGATTAAGAACACAAATCCCAGTCCTACACAGATAAGGACCTAAAGCAGTTCCAGACTTTCCATGATTTTGCATTTGCTGCAGTTTGGGGAACTATGCTAGATCAAAGCACTCTTCCCTTTCCCTTTCCCTTTCCCTTCCCCTTCCCCTTCCCCTTCCCTCCCCTTCCTTCTTTCCCTCCCTCTTTCCCTTTTCTCCTTCCTCCCCTCCCTCCTTTCTTGATTTTGCTTGCAGCTCAGAAAATTAAAATGACTCTTAATAATCTTGAAATAAATGGGAGAAACTTGACATAGAGCACACACAGATTTTTCAATCAGTGGGAAGGGAACAGCATAACTCTATTAAGATTCTCCTCACTCACACCCAAGAGCATATTTCAAATCAGCAGAAGTATTTTTAATCTCCCAGGCAGCCTGAAGAAGTCAGAAGCATTGAGGACTGAAATGCCACAGCACAGACATTTCACCTGGTAAGGCTGCAGAGATCTAAGCCTTGAAAATCTGTTTCTCACACTGCAGCCCTGGCCTCAGCTTGAGCTGTCAGAGCCTAGAGAGATGCTCTCATTCACTTGGTGAGCAATCAAAGGCGGCCACTTCCTGCTGGAAAGGCCACAGTCTCAAGCAAACAGTGGCAAGCAGTAACCAGGGCACAGCTTCAGCACTGGAAGAATTTTAGTAGACAGCAGTGCAGGGACTTACATGCTGGAACACTTTTCGGAGGTGTTTGAACTGTAAATAGAATTTGTAGAAGTGGAGCTGGCTCATTTCATGCAGAACAATAACCACAACCCCAGCCAGACGGCTTTGGTGATAAACATGGCACCAGCTGCAATAAAACAAATAAATAAATGAATACATAAAACTCAAAGCAACACAATCATCATGCACTCTTAGAAACAAACTTGGAGCCAGACCAGCTTTTAAGTCCATCAATGGCAAAAATGTCAAGTGACTTCAGTGAGAAGAGGCTCGTATCGCTTGTCTCAGCCAGCCACAACAAAGAGACACAAGAGACAGAGAAAGAATGAGTTGTACCTGAACTCCACTCCTGGCTCAGATATAGGTTCAGGTCTTACCATACCTCATTTATATGCACCAGAATACAAACACAAACCAGTATCTCCCACTGTAGTGATGCAATCTGGTCAAACTAAGATTACTTCATCAAAATGAAAAATTCACAAAATCATTTTCTATTCAGTACTGAAAGCCTGAAATGTTTTTTGCATGTAGCTTTACTGCAAGACACGCTGCATGTCACCAAACTTGAGTCAACCAAGGCTATATACCCCCTCAGCCTTTCAGCAGGAAACAGAAGAGTTACTGAGAAGATGAAAAAGGGCAAAGTGACTAAATCGGCTTTCCCAAAACACTCCAGAGAAAACACTTCAAATACACCTGGCACAAAATAGTATCGTGCTAACATTTTAACAGCACATTTCTTTTCTTGGTGTGTGAAGCTGCTGCTCCACAAATTTTGTTTCTGTGACTGCATGAAACAAAAGTATGGAATGCTAGAATTTCTGTGAGAATTCTGGTCTGCAACCAAGCCTAACATGAACCGTATCTATGTAATGCAAGCTGTCAGTATGGCCTTGTAAGAGTTCCAGAGCACAACTGCCTTCAGAGGCTCGCACAGCACAGGGGGCACAGCACAGGGCTGCCTCCTGAGCACAGAGGTGCTGTACCTGGGCTGGGCTGCATTGTGGCGTTTCCCCAGGGCTGCGTACTGTAGCAGCTCGTACAGCTGCTCTGGGCTGATCTCACAGTCCTCACCAAGCAACGCTGCAGACAAGCGAGATGACTTCTCCTGGGAGAAGGAAAATGTTAGTAAAGACAGGTTTCGTGTGACCACACACATCTGTGGAACAGGAGGTGAATTATGCAGTAAAACAGTGTACTGTTTGGGCAAAAGCAACAGCATGTAAAATAACTCCTCCATTCATTAAGGTTTCTTTTGAGCCCACATTTCAACATCAGAGTTACCATTAGCATCTCAGTAAGGTACTTCAGAGATGTCCTGCAAAGACCACCACATGCAGACATCTGCATTTACACGAGCTGCATGCAGCTGTCTCACATGTGCTTCTACAGAACCCATCTGCTTTGTGTAACTGCATCAGCTGTTGGGGCATTCACTGACCCTGCTGCAAAAAGTGTTTCACAGCATCCAAAGGAGCTGCAGGCAGAGAGGGTCAGAGACAGGACAGAACCACACAAATTAGCACAGCAGCTTGTTAAGCCATGATCCCAAATTTACCAGCTCTCCCAAGCCTTTTGGCAAGCATATACATTACCTTGGAGAACTCCAGTGACTGTCTGGCCACGAAACTGACATGACCAGTAAAAATTTTCCAAGATAGTATTTTATTACATAACAAGAGGACATCACCAAGGGCAGATCATACCTGACCCATCAGGTGACCTTCTGCAATGCAGTAACAGCACTGGTGGACAAAGGAAGAACAACTGATGATTGCATGGACTCATGTAAGGTCTTCGACATCGCCCTGCTGTGTTGGACACAGCACCCGGCGGGACCTGGACAGGCTGGAGAAGGGGCACACGAGAACCTGCTGAGGCCGAGCGAGGCGCAGCGCGGGGTGCTGTGCTCGAGTCGGGGCAGCACCAGGTGTGTGCAGACTGGGAGAAGAGCTCACAGAGAGCAGCCCTGCGCAGAGGGACGCGGGGGTTCTGGTGGACGAAGAGCTGGACGTGAGGCAGCAGCCTGCGCTCGCAGCCCCACAGGCCGACTGCATCCTGGGCTGCAGCAGCAGAGGGGGGCGGCGGGCAGCGAGGGGATTGTCCCCCTCTGCTCTGCCCTCGGAGCCCCCAGCTGCAGTGCTGCGTCCAGGCCTGGGGCCCGGCACAGCAAGGGGGGGAGCTGTTGCAGCGGGGCCAGGGCAGGCGATAAAGATGCTCGGAGCTTGGAGCAGCTCTGCTGTGCAGACAGGCTGAGGAGCCGGGGCGTGCAGCATGGAGAGGAGAAGGCTGCAGGGAGACCTCATTGCGGGCTTCCAGGACTTAAAGGGAGCTTATGAACAGGAGGGGGACCGACCTTTTACAGCAGCAGACAGTGAGAGGACGAGGAGAAAAGACTCTAAGCTACAAGAGGCAGATGCAGGTGAGATGAGGGGGAAATCCCTCAGAGGGCAGCGAGGCGCTGGCACTGCTGCCCGGAGCTGTGGGCTCCATCCCTGGGGGCTCAGAGCCACGGCCGGACCCGACGGAGCTGGGGGCAGCTGGAAGGCGGCAGGGTGTACCGGGGGCTGCGAGGGCCTCCCGACCGGACACGCGGCGCTCTCCGATGCCGGCGCACCGCACGCAGAGCTCCGCCCGTCCCGGGGCCGCTGACGCCAGGAGCCGCGCCGTGCCGCGTTCTGTCACAGCTCACCATCGCTGCCCTGCTCCTCTTGCCGCCCAACCGAAGCCCCTCCGCGTCCCGTCCCGCGGTCCGCTTGCGGCCGTTCACGCGGTCGGACCGACCCGCCATGGCCTCGCCGAGGAGCCGAGCCGAGCCGACAGCGCCTGCGCGGAGAGCGCGGGGAGTGCGCAGCCGCGGGGCGGGGAGCCGCGGGCGGTTTGAAGCGGCGGAGATGGCTACGAAGCGGCTGGCCAGGTGCGGGCCGCGGCACATACAACTGGGCCGGGCCGGGCCGGGCTGGCCGGGCTGTCCCGGCTGTCCCGGCCGCCCCGCCCCGGGCCGGAGCGGTCTCCTCTCGGCCCGGCGCTGAGGCCGCCCCGTCCCGCAGATCGCTGGGGATGGCGCGGAGCGGCCGGAGCGGCGGGGTGACGGAGCGGCGATCCGGATTCGGCTTCCTACTTGTCCTCGACTTCGAGTCCACGTGCTGGCTGGACGCACGGCAACGGCGCCCCGAGATCAGTGAGTGCTGCTCCAGGAGTGCCCGGCTGTGTGCGGGGTGCGATGTGCGTTTGTGTGTTTGCAGGGTGCGATGTGCGTTTGTGTGTTGCGGGGCGCCCGCGTGCCGCACTTGACACGGACGCGGTGTTTTCCTCCCGCCGCTCTCGCTGTGCTCCGTCCCAGTTGAGTTCCCGGCCGTGCTGCTGAACGCCGCCACGGGGCGGATCGAGGCCGAGTTCCACGCCTTCGTGCAGCCGCAGGAGCAGCCCGTGCTCTCCGAGTTCTGCACGGCGCTGACCGGCGTCACGCAGGTATCCCGCTGTGACTTACACCGTTCGGTGCTCCTTTAAAGGGCCGAAGGCAGCCAAACCTCCAGCGGATTGCAGTCTGTACTGACGCGGGTGTTTCTCTATCCGCTGCCCAAAGAAACAAGTTGACGAAGGAGTCCCTCTGCACATCTGCTTGTCACAATTCTTGAAGTGGCTTCAGGAGATACAGAAGGAGAAGAAATTTCTGTTCATCTCAGAAATCCCAAGTAATGCCATTCCAGAGACAAAGCTGTGTGCTTTTGTTACTTGGACAGGTAGGCAACGTTCCCTTTTGCTTATTGCACAAAGCAGAGCGCATTAAAAAGGAGTCCTTGGTGGGACTGTTATCTGTGCCTGCTTTGGGACTGTCCTGCATTGATGGCCATAAGGCAGCAGTGCTCACCGCCCCATCGCAGGGCTGCCACTGATTTGCAGGTGGCTGTGCACCGTCTTGCCCAGCTGTTGGTTTGTTTGCTTGTTTGGTAACCTCTGGCTTGTTCAGGTGAGAATAATGCCCAATTGGCAGAAGTTAGGATTAAAGAAACATTAATTCTTTGCTTGCTCTTGTCTTCCCTGTGCAGACTGGGACCTGGGCGTGTGCTTGCACTACGAATGTAAGAGGAAGCAGTTGCGAAAACCTGGCATCTTCAATTCCTGGATTGATCTCAAAGCGACGTACAGGGTGAGAAAATCCAGTAAGCTGGAACATAGGTCTGTGTTATAACCTCAGATGCTAATTGTATCACACCTACCAGGCAGCACTGTGTTCCAGTAATTAGAGTTACCCGACTTCTTTCATTCTGTGTTGTTGCACAAATAACAAACTGCATGCCTTATGACTGTAAATTTTAATAGAAATCATAATGCTAGGGAAATAATGTGTTGTTAGATAAATTACTGATAATCGTTGGAGAATTTTTGAGCTATTCTTCTTTTCCTAGCATCTTTTGCTTGCTTGCTGCCTGGACTTCCCTGTTTTTCCTACACTGCTCTTACTGTCTTACATTGCTACCTAGAAAGTAGTGGTCCTTGTCTGCTCAGCAGTTACATCAGGACGTAGTGTGGGAACTGTATTCTGACCAGAACAGTACTAGTACTGATCAGAGCAGTGCTAGTAACACTGAAAATGGATATCTACTGAGGAAATGAAAGATTGTTTTTATGGTGGTGGGTTTTTTCTTGGTTGGTTTTTCGGTCTACACACAAACAGGAGTTCTGTTGCAGCCAAGGAAACATTCAAAGGAGCGATCCAGGAGTTTGCCTGTCCCTGGTGCTGGAGCTCAGGCAGCAGATTTAGATCTCTAAAGTCAAACAACGTGATCAAGGGGAGAACCAGGGAGTCATATCTTTCCTTATTTAATATACTTGGCACGTGCATATTGCAAAGGCATAAGTTTAAAAATATATATATACAACAGTTTAAGCATCTCAAGATGTATTGTAATTGTATTCTTCAAGGCTGTTCTTTCTGTTAAGGCCTTTATTGAAGTAAGGCATGAAGTGCAAATGGATGATTGCTGAACAAAGGTAGAGTGGATTAGTTTAAGACTGGAAGAGGAAGGAATCGTTCTTTCCATTCTTATCTGCTGTTGGTAATGCACGTGCTTTTTTATGCTCACTTATCACAGTAGTAACATGAAGAAATCTGACTTGCACAATGGCAGTGGGAGATTTATTATTCCTTAGGTGATATTTTGGAAGTGCTTTTCACTCCACTGTGAACTGCTGCATCTTAACCAGCCGCATGTTTCTCCTTAGGCCTTCTATAACAGAAAACCTAAAGGGCTGAGTGGTGCTTTACAGGATTTGGGGCTGGCTTTTGTTGGACGGGAACATTCTGGTAAGCGTGATCTGATGAATCTCTCTCTGTATATGAATATATATAATATTATTTCCAGGTAGTCCAGACTGTAGCCTTCTGGTCAATAAAACCATCCAAGTAGAAACAGCTGAGAGGTCAGAGTTTGCCATTTTTATTCTCATGCTTAATTTTAGAATTCCCTCCCAGACCTTTTGTGTGTGTGTGCTCCACAATATCAAGTTCTGAGTTGCTTGGACATGAAAGGAAAAAGAAAGCGAGGAAGGGATAAGGAAACTTGATCTTACCTGACAGCTCATGAGTAGCTTATGAGTATGAAAGAATACAAACATAATATTTATTTTTAATTTTTGATATAGTTAATACGAAACAGGAAGGATTTTAACAGTTGTGGCTATATATTCAGCTACACGAGTTCTTAAGTGTATGTACATGTTACTTTTCCTAGTGTACGGAAATGTTACTTGTCCTCTAATAAGAACTGTCAGCAGTAGTAGATTAAAAGGAAGATATCAATATATAACCATACTTTTGAAGGGTTGGATGATTCTCGGAATACTGCTCGTCTTGCTTGGAGGCTGATTTGTGATGGGTGTGTGCTGAAGATTACTAAATCTTTGGATAAGGTTGGTCACTATTTCATATCTTTCCTCTACTAGTCTTGTAGCCTGAAATACAGGTGAAGGGTGAATCTTGAGTATGAACTGAACAGAATACCCTTAGGCTGACACTCTTGTTAGTTTTGTGCAGTGATTCCTAAAGCTTCTGGGTATTTACTTTCCAAAATCTCTTTTTGTTAATGGACTCCTAGTCCTGTCCTAGGAAGAACTTAATTTCCAGAACGCTGAATACCAACTCTGCTGACAAGACTCTGCCAGGAAGTAGCAGCAGCCTTGAAACATCCAGAGATAGATCTTGCAAGGCAAGCTCTCTGGCAGAGAGAAACCACAATGGTACTGCTGGAATTATGGTAAATTCCCGTGTACAATCTGCAGAACGGGCCACTTGCAGTGATTGCACCCCAGACATGCATGTTGTATCTGGCAGCAGGTCAAGGACTGATTTCCATGAGGAAGTCCGAAGCTCTTCCACAGTATCTGCTGACAGATTTCCTCTTCTTGGACACGCACAGCAATCTCACAGTACTTTGTCACCAGGCATTCAGCAAGGATTGAACAGCGGGCATCTCATGAGCGCAGCAAGGTACAGCTCTCCAGTGTGTGGGTCAGGACTAGTACTTGTCTCCACCACCATCTCCTCAGTTAATACCTCCAGTGAGGATACAGGCACTCATTCTGATTGCTTGTCTCTGCTAGCTGACTGGGAAGATGTAGCTCTAATACCTAAATCTCAGTCTGAACCAAATTCAGACTGCGTTCAATCTGAGGAGGACTCAAGTACAGACATCTTAACTGTGTCTGAAGAAAAAACAATTCCAAAGCAATCGGCTGAGATCAGTTCAGGTGATCAAAGTTTGGGGAAAACTCTGGTACCCACAGGACCTCCTGGATCTATCGTTTACAAAAGTCCTGATACTACTATCTATAATGTAGGAATGGTACAAAGGCAGACTTCAAATCTTTCTGCCTTTAAGATCCCATCTGCAAAGGTAAATGCTATTTCTTCCCAATCAGTATTAATGAGAAATTATTCTGTTCCTTCTGAGGTTCCCAAAAGAAAGCCAACCAGTCCAGCAGCACTCCCACCAGCAAAAAAACAGTCTTTTGCTATCTATCAAGAGAAAACTGTGTCTTCAGATCATGCCTTACCTTTGAGAAATTTGAATTCGTCCAAAGCATCTCGCGCCGTTCTGAGCTCTACAGTCAATCCAAATCAGTCTGTAACAGCTGTGCAAAATGAAAGACTAACTCCCCCTCTGTGTAACTGTGGTCGAAGGGCTAAAAGGCTCTATGTGTCAAATGCAGGTCCAAATCATGGCAAGGCTTTTTTCTGTTGTCCTGTTGGCAGGCGTGAAGGTAGTAAGAGAAATTGTGGATACTTCAAGTGGGAAAATGCATTTCTAAAAGAGAAATCTCATGATATCACCGTGAATGTAGATGCTTTGACCTCTCTTGGAACGTGCCCCAGCACTTCAGGAAATGATTCCAACAAATATTTGTTCCTCAGACCATCTATGAGAACTTGAAGCTTTTTAATTTAGTGGTTTGAATCTGAATCTCAGTTAACTGTAGTTAATGAAACTGGGGCAGTCCAGTGTCAAATACATGTTCTCAGCAGAGGATGAAAATAATGCTGCTTGGCTAATGTGGATGAAAATTGCAGTGTTTAAGCACGCAGACATACCCATGTTGACAAGGTTGGAATGAGACAGAACAAATCACTGTGCTGCAGTTAAGGTGTGAGCAGCTGCTGTTACGCATCTTAAACTCCTACTTCATCATCACATGCCTTAAATTCTTTGCTAATTGAGTCCTCAAACAATTTAATGATGTAGATTTTGCTTTTATACTATTTTTACTAAATATACTTGTAGAGATTTTTAACTGTAACTATTAAATATGTATTTGTAAGTTATCATGCTGCTCAGAAGTGATTACTGAAGCAAGTGTTGTAGTAAATTCTTGTGATTTTTCTCATTTCAGTAATAATAAAGATAAAATGCAGTTTAAAAATGGTTCATTAAGTTTATTTAACACATCATCTACTGCCCTGCCCTCCTTATAAGAGAACTGTTGTGTCATTTGTGCCTGCCTGCTTTTGTGCTCTCCATGTGGCACTGGGGCAGCTGAGTGCTGGGGGTCAGGTGAGACTTAGTGAAAATGTCAACTAAGAGTCATCATGTATCTTCACATTACTGTGTAAATCAGCATTATCTTATTTTGTTTAGAGAAACAAACAAAGCAAAAAGGCACTGGAACCCACACGCTATGTTAAAGCAGCAACACAACCCAAAACCCAAAGCATTCTAATATCTCCTCCACTCCTTCTGGCGTAGTTCATTTCTTCGGATCTTCCCGCTAATGGTTTTTGGCAGCTCTCGAACAAACTCCATCTAATGGGAAAGGGAAGGAATTACAGTACAAAATAATTCATTTCAGATGTGACTTCCCCTTGGTGGCACAGCCTCACAAGTGGTGTAATAGTTGATACGTGCTTTCTTATGGTCATGACAATTTCTTAAAGAATTTGGATAATTGATGACTCACTTTCCGAGGATACTTGTATGGAGCAGTAGCTTTCTTAACGTGGTCTTGTAGCTCTTTCATCATTTTTTCTGGATCATGTGAGACGTAGTTGGGCGTTAAAACAACAAAGGCTTTCACTACCTTGAAGACAATAAGGGAACAGAAGGTGAAGCGATGATAAAACATCATACAACAGTCAGATTTGAAAGATTGGTTTAACTTTCACATTTACCAAACGTTCATGTACAAACTGCAGAATAACAAATACGACAAACAGCTATGCCAATGTTGTGTGTTTGTCTGGACTATGGGGATAGTCAAAAGGGGAAATACTGGAATGCAGAGGAAAAGCTTCAAATTGTGCTTTGGTTATGTTGGATGTGGGGTAATTGCCGTGGTCTGTTTTTCTGGTTAGACATATCTGACAGAGTAGTAATGCCAATTTGATTTTATTCCATCACTGGATAGACTAATCCACTGGAAGCTGGTCTTCCTCAGCCACGGTGTGCATAAACCTCTCTTTTACCTAAAATGTGCTTAGCTTGTTTACCTCTCCCCTGATGGGGTCTGGACTGCTTACAACTGCTGATTCCACCACTGCAGGATGCTCTATTAGAGCACTTTCTACTTCAAATGGTCCGATGCGGTATCTTTAGAATGGAGATAAAGGTTCTTTATTTGTACTTGACACACATAAACACATCTTGTCTGAATCAGCTCTATTATTTGTGCTGGCAGATGTATTGTTAATCAGTTTGATTTACCCAGCAGAATTAATGACGTCATCAGCTCTCCCAACAAACCAGAAATATCCATCTTCGTCCATGAGCCCCCTGTCTCCAGTAACATAGAAATCCCCACGGACCGTTGCCTTTGTTTTCTCTGGATCATCCTAGGAAATATTAAATTGTGTTTCGCTTAAAGGCTACTTGGAAAATAAAATAAATTGCATTCTAGTAGATTCATGATCAGCAGGAATATTCAGTGGGACATTAATAATAAACAACAATAGACTATTAATTCACTATTATCAGCCCATAAAGCAAGACATAGTTGATGATTGGACAAGATGGCCTCTTCCAACCTTAATGATTCCATGATAATAGGCTGATAGCATCCCCCAAATTTAATATGGTTTCCTGTTGTAAGAACTGAGAGCACTGTGTTTGTTTTTCTGATTCTGGGACTGAACATTTGAAATGAAATGGAAACAAAAAACGCTGTGCTCAAAACACTAGATGGAGCCCAGTTCTGTACTGAAGATAGTTGAACAGTGTCCCCACTTCTCAGATGGGGTTTCTAGCCCTCTGACCAAAGGGTATTTGGGGACTCGGGGAGCAAGCTGTTAGAGATTTCCCTTTTTATTCAGCCAATAATAAAAAAAAAAAAAAAGTGGATTCAGCTTGCTAGGCAAGGCACTGTCATAGACCAACTAACAACTTGTGTATGTAGACTAAGCAGCTGCATGAAAAGAAAAGGAAATTCTTTCCTTCCCAGGGGTTTTTAGACATCTAAGCAGTATATGTAAATGAAATGAGGCACGGATTCCTTGGCAGAGACTTAACATGGCATCTGCTTTTTCTGGAGAAGCGTTCTTACAGTATAGCAAGTAAAGAGGAAAAGTGGTCTTGTAGGTTTTACTTTGATGGCAATGTCTCCTTCTTTTCCAGGAGGCAGAATATTACCGTTTTCATCTATAATCTGAAAATAAGCAAAACAAAACTTTATTGTCTTTGAGCCAAATTGAAAAGCATTATATTAATATTATAGAATCTTAATATCATTTAAAATTATTTGGAGCATTGGAGGTGAGTCTGACCCTGAAATTACAGTGTCAGCTTAATGCAAATCCACTGTACCTCACACTGTTTTTTATCTGAGCAATTCCCAGTACTATGAAAACGTAATGAAGTTAGTAAGACTCCAAAGAGGTTAAGTAATGAACGTGAAAACAGAAGAAGCTGCTAAAAAGCTTAGAAAGGTAATAAAAATCTCAAACTATATTGCAAATATTGCCAGAATTTACTTCATCAGCTTTGTTATCCCCAAAGAAATAAGTTCGCCCTCTTTGTTTACTCAGTAATTTGACTTCCATCATTGCCTTCCCATCCAATAGCGGGCTGTCATCTATGTCATCCCACTGAGGCTGGTGCAAGAGGTGTGACTGCTCACTTCCACACTGCGTTTGGGTCAGTAACGTACTTGTAATCCATTCCTTGTGGAATGATGCTGCATAGCACAGTGCCACGCTAAAGCTCTTAAACCTCTTTGATGGCAACTGACGATCTGAGAGATGGCAGTGCCACCAGAGGTGCCATACCTTGACATCATACCCTGGAGATGGCTTTCCCATAGAGCCAGGTTTAATTTCCATTCCTTTAAAATTTCCACAGACCAGCACCTGTAATCAATATTTTTCTCAGTCAAACAGTGGCTTGTATATTCAGTCTTTAGCTTAGGTTTAGAAGACTCAGCTAACATAACAAACTTCTGTAGGAAATAATGATCCCTTCATTATAATCATACATCCAGTGAAATAAATGACTCTCTGGAAATCTTGCCCAGAACCGCAAACAGTGTGAGCATTCCAAAAGTAGAGTTCAAAGCAGAATTTGGAAGGAGGTCATGAAGAGTGCATCTCACGTGAAGACCAGGCCTTGGATTTTTTTGGGAGTCTTATGAGTTGAAAAAACTGTGTTTTCATTGTTACATATTGGAATTGACTTTTTCCCTAAAAGTCACAACTGCTGTAATAGTGATGATGAGTTTGTGTTGCTGGGATGTGGTGAAGTGAGGAGGAGTACGTAAACCTAATGCAACTGTGTACAATCTTTTTAATGGCTTTTTCTTGGCAAACTGAATAGAATTTATATGCTTTTCACCTGTAAAGCTTAACGTACAGTTTCTGTTTGTCCGTAGCCTTCATGGATATCCAGCCCCGTCCATGCTTTCCACTCAGCCATCACCTCGGGGTTGACTGGCTCCCCGGCGCTCACACAGTGCCGCAGGCTGTTGAATGTGCAGCTGGAAAGAGAAAGCAAATGACTCCAGTTATGTCTACTGTGTCCCATTTGCTGCAGTATTCCTGCACTGTGGGGGACCTTTCTACACAAATTGCTGTTCCGTTTGAACTGTGCAGAGCTAAACAACGACAAATCTGAAAATAGCAGAAGAAAGAAAGAAAAAAAAGCTTTCTGTTTTACTTCTGTATTATTTGGAAAATCTAATAATGCGATGTTTCTAGTCCTAGAGTCTGAACTGGAGCCTGGACCAAGGAGGAATAATGAAGTTCAACCCTGCCAGTGAGAACCCAGTGAGGCCAAGATGTCTCTCATACGTGTCACTGACCGTACCAACACACACTTCATGGGGAGCACACTACTGGTGGGACATAGGAGGGGAACAGAGGGAAGGAGAATGTGACAGTAAAAGTATTTCTGAGTGTTAAGTATGATACCATGCTGCCTTCCACTGTCACTTACAAAGTCTAAGGTGGTACCTGAAGCATTTATTCTGACTTTATTCACAATAAATGAGACTTAAGGTGTTGAGAAACACACAGTCTGAGTTCCTGTTTACCTCTGTGAATGTGGAACAAAATCAGAGAGCTGAGCACTTGGCACACTGCTTTGATGGAAGACACTGCTGGGGACACAGCCTCGGCTTACCTGGGCGGCTGGTGCTGCACGAGCATTCGGTAGGCAGTTGGGGCTGAGCAGAAGACAGTTATAGGAAACCTTGACAGGCTCTAAGGAGTTCAGAATAGTAAAAACCAATGTGGTCAATATAGGCTGTGAGGTCTCATCTGCAATATAAGAGATGTAATGGCATCTGCCTGCATCAGGCTTATGAAACACACAAACAAAATACTAGTGTCTTAAAATTATAATATTAGTGTAGCACAGCAGTTACATTTATTTAGTTTTTTTTTTTTTTTCTCCAAAACAGAATCTGCATCATGTTACAATGGGTTCGTTACGCCAGAGCTTTGCACTCCGAGAAAGTCTGAACTCCTCCTAGCGGAGCTGCTTTGTAATTGCAATTTAGGGAGAAAAAAAGTGAAATCCTAAACCTACGTTTTTAGATGTCCTACAGGACTAAAACTGAAAGCGTTCTCCAACACAGCCTGGTGTTACCTAGCAGCTCCCACCACCTCAGAAGGGGTGAAGTGGAGGTACTCTTTTACAAAGGGTAAGAAGTTGTGTGTGGAGAATGGAAGACAATATGATGTTGATGGCATTTGTTAAAGGAATTCAGCCTTGCTGCCTCCTCACCCCTTACCACTGAGTTACACGGTGCAGGCAACCAGCACTCTCACTTATCTATTAAAGTCACTCATTTTAATAACAGATTAGCTTTGCAGATCCCAGCCCAATCTCCTCTGTGTTTCATTTCTAGGACTAACAGCAAACAGCTGCAAGGTTGGCTCCCCCACATACCTCAAAGACAGCAGGCGGGCTGAACTGCGGCATCTTATGCACAAATAAACATGCCCCTTGACTCCATGCTGAAAAAATGCTCCACGCTGCTTTGGCCCAGCCTGTGTCTGAGGTATTCCAATATATATCTGAAGAGGTCAGGTTCAGCCAGTACCTGATAGCAGAAGGAAGCATAGACTACAGTCCACACTTAGCAGAAATAAAGCAAGTAGTAAAACATCATGAGATGTGCCAGGGAAGCGAATCCGGCACTGTTTGGCTTGGTTAAGTAGCATTTAGATAGACCTGAATGGCTGAGCATGACCAGGTCCTGGCAATGGCAGGGTGCAGCAGGATGGACCGATGCTGCATGTTTCCAAGGGAAGTTGTAGCGATGGAGCAGCAAAACCTACCTCAGGATGTGCTGGTGCATGAATATAAGATTGCTTGAGTCACTGTTAGTGACAAAGATGGTTTTGGTTTACCGCATATGGTTTGTTATTCTCTTCCAGTTAGACTGAAGTGCACTGCCCTATCAATTTTATAAACAATATTACTTTATAAATCTGGAGATTCTGAATTATCAGCATTTCATTCCTCTAGGAGCTCTGTTGAACCCAGGCACACATGAACCCAGAAGCCTGTCAGACCCACGTTCTCCCATTTTGGATATGGACTTTATGAACTTATGCTGATGTTCATTTGGTGGACTGTCTGTTAAGTGCTAGCTTACTTGTTGGACACATGGCAAAAGAGTTATCAAAAGTTAAAGAAAATGTTAAAAAGAAGTTAGTATGTCTATTTGGCTGCTACATTCCATGCACACTAGGACAGCTGGACTCAAAATGTGCCTGGTTTCCTGGGAAAAACAACCAATCAAACAAATCTTGGTTGGGTCTCACAGAAGGGTTGTTTTTTAAAGCAGCAAAACAAACGTTTCTGGTTAAACCTTGCGTTTCTCTTCCTTCTGCCACACCACCAATCTGTCTGACGAAGCAGTGGACATACCTTCCACTCACTGTGAGGCCAATACCATAGCTGCAGTGGGAATGTTCCGTCATTTTTGGAGCTCCCGTCGTCCCACTAGTAAAATAGATGGCCATGGGGTGTTGAGACTTCGTGGTTACGCACCGGTGATCAGATGGAGCATTTCTTTAAAATGAACAAAATGAGGAATGAAATGATTTGTGTGACTTACACGTTCCTGGAGATGTTCAGAATAACCTCTGCAGCAATCAGAAGTGCCAAAACCATTTATGTTTTTCCACTGTGCAGACCCAGAAGGATGAGAACACATTGGCACCTGCAGCATTTCTCATCCAAAGCAAATGGAAACACTCTTATCTTTACTGAGACACTGTCACAGTGGTGGTTACTCACTTCAGGAGATCCTTGAAGCTCAGCCATCCCTCTCGGTGGCTCTCTGACACCAGCAACTTGAACTTCAGAGACTGGCAGTCAGCCTCTACTGACTCTACAGCTGATGCAATAGAGTCATCGGTGATTATGCCCTTTGCCTTGGATTTCTGTAGGCGATAGACAATGTCCTTTGCTGTCAGCTGCTGTGTGCCAGGAATCAGGACGGTTCCTAAACAGGAGCAAGTGGAATGGAAAAAATAGCTTATATGTTGCTTAATAATTCTTGTACTACTAAGACTTCAGCTTACTTGGTGGTTTTGAGTGAGACAATGCTGTACTGAAAGCAGGATTTGTCCCTACATTTGTAAACATACTGACTTCCTTGGTGGATTCTGTGTGAGGATGGGCACAAGTTAGGAGGTACCAGGCTGGACATGGGACGACTAAAAGAAATCAAGGGAAGAACTTTCCTTGGTCTGAAGACACCTCCCAAGGACCATGCCATTCTTCTGGACCTAATTTCTTTACCGTACCCCCCTAGTGTTTGTGGGGCACCATGACATTCTGAGTTGAAAATATCGGCAAACTGAGCAGGTAACAGATCCCACAGGGGCCATGTGAAACACCTGGCTAAATGTGGGCCAGCTTCACTGCAAGGTTGCAAGAAGGTGCATTTGGGATGCATCACAAGTGCTGGAGAAAGGAGAATGTCAAAGGAGAGTGGGCTCATAGTGTTGCCTTAACACCTAGGGCACATGCAGAACTACACAGAAATGCCACATTTGGCATGAAGGGCATTCCTGTTTTACTAGTTCATCCTCAACAGCATATTTCTAGTTCTGCATGCATTAAGTAGCAAGGACAGGTTTAAGTCATGATTTCCATCCCCATATGCCATTTGTATCCTCTCACCAACCTGTTCTCATGCAAGCCACGTTCAGCAGCCACCACTCTGGGATCCGTGGCAGAAGCAGAAGAACTTTGTCCCCACACTGCAGACTACACGCACCAGAGAGTACATTGGCTGCTTTCCTGGACAGCAATCCCAGCTCCTCAAAGCTCCACTTCACCTCTTCTCCATTGCCATCTACCCACCACAATGCGGGGTTCTTAGGCTTTTTTCCTTCCTATAGAATGAGAGGGTACAGTGCAAATGCTTCGCTTAAGGAACATACCACCTTTACCTTAATTAAGTCTGAGGAAACAAAGCGTTTGGCACTAATTCAGTGCTGGAGGAATCCGGGGATGAAGCTGAAATTTGCCACTGGCTCCAAATGAGGCTCTCCTTCAGGAAAAGCTGCCTACAAATATCATGCTAGAAATTCCTTTCCTGAGCTCATGTTGTTTCCCTCTGCAGAGGCTGTCCAGCCTTCTGTTCCTGGCCACAAAAAAAGCTGCCAATGGACACAGCTGCAGCTGAGCTGTGCCTCAGTTTTACAAACTCTCTGAGCTCACTTCCAACTTATTCTTGAATTGGGCCTATTTATCGCTTCTGAAAATTAGATCTGAGGTTCAAAACCGCAGTGTGATCTCGAATCAACATCCCTCATAACTAACAGATGTGTGAAAAATGAAATGTATGCACACAACGTGCTCTTAAGGGCACTGATGCCTTTAGCAGTGACATTGTGTAAGTCACTTCCTGAGCAAAGAAAACTTCATGGAGGCAGCAAGAACATGGTATCTTGCTATCTGTTTGGTGGCAGAATAACACTAAGGTTCATCTTCAGGGAGAAGAGTTTAGTTGTGTACTTCAGAGGGCAAAACTCTTCAGGTGTTCATTCCTTGCTTAGTTTGCAGCCTGCCAAAATCCATTCCCCCTGCAAATGGAGCAAATGCTCGCCTTGTGTCAGACAGGAGATACCTCTGCTCTGCTTCTGCTGCCAGGTGGACACCACTGTATTCAGCCCCTCATCATAAAGAACCTGTGGACTGCATCCACAGAGACTAGGACAATATAGTAAGAAGATAGGTCATACACCTACACTTCACCTCTTTTTTTTTTTTTTTTTTTTTATTCCCCGTCCTTGCTTAGAACTTGTGCCTGTTTGGGCACTCAGAGTGTTTTGCTTTTGTGGACTGATAGCTCTGATAGCTCCTGATGCAAAGATTTCACGACTGTAAAAAGAACGGGGAGGTTTGGCTCATTTTGCTGGCAAGACAGTGAGATGTGAGGGGGCTGAGTGCTTTGCCTTGCACACACAGGCGGGGTGCATGTCACAGCTGGTAGGGGAGCCAGCACAAGGCTCCAAGTGCTCCAGTTGGTCTTGTCCTTAAGGCACAGATTTACTCAGGGTCAGTGTCACCAGGGTTACTGATTAAAGGAACACTTGGGCCCACAAACAAGGCAGCACGTGGCCTGAGCGGTTTACAGGTTCAAACTACATGAGATGGTCATGATATTGTAACCAGAGCACAACTGCAGCAGCGTGCTGGATGGATGTGCCTGGCAGCTCTCAGCTTTTCAGCAGCAGAGCAGACAAGTAGTGTTACCTTTTCCACTTCAGTCCATCTGTCTAGCACATCGCTCGCAAAGTTGAAGTACTCTGGCACCTCTGGTCTGTACTGCTGTTTCATGAGTTCGTAACTAAATGGGGTTTGAGCTGGGGAGCTCTGGCTGCAAAGCTGGCGAGATCTTCTCAGGGAAGCATGCAGGGACACGATGCTCAGGGCCTTCAGTAGACACCGCATGGCAGCAGCAGCTCAAGCAGCCTCCAAGAAACGCTGCAGATACAAACCTGGTGTTAGCTATGTAGTTTCAAAACGGCATTTACTAAAAGCAGTGGAATGAGCTGGAATAACAATAGCTGGTATCTGGAATACTGGGAGAGGACAGCTCTGGTTCTGCTGCTGGGTCCCTGCCTTCCACAGACCATCACACAGCTGCGATCCCCACCGTGCACCCAACTTGCCACGCTCAGGATGCCCAGCAGGGCACTATGCCCATGAGTCACAGCCTTTCCCTCCCTGCAGCTCCCACCCAGCTGCTAGACAGCACTGCTGTTACATAGCAGGGACACTGAAAGCACCTGAACTGTGGCTGCTGGAAATGAAAAGACTGCTGCTGACTGAGAACACTTAAGTAGCAGCGTGGACTAAGACGGTGCATAGAAAACCAACAGTCTTGTGTGAGTTACTGGCTGACTGCAGTGTTACTTGCTACAAAGGCATCTGCAGTTTACCCTATTAGCACTGGTGTTATGTGCTGTATGAGATGGGGAAAGTTTAAAAGGACCCGAGATAAGGGATTCAAAATGCGGAGCTGTGTTTCTCTACAGTCAGCTTAGCAGGAGGGCAGAAAACTCAACAATCATAATTTTCATGCATTTATTTACAAAATAATACAAACACTGATAGCTCCTTGCTAAATCAATAATCATCCAGCTGTAAACCCACATGATTTCAGTGAATTAATGAAGCAAAGGGACAATTTTTGATCTGTAACATTCAATCTGTTTATGAAAGAAAGGAGAGAAACCCAATGAGATGAAAGGTGTGGAGAGGCAAGGAGAACAGGGAATACAGACAGACAAGAGGCATACCTGTCTTGTTCCCGTCTTGGTCCGGAAAGCGTCCTGTCCAGCAGCAGCACAGCTCGTGCAGAGACTGTTACCTCACCTCTCAGTCTCTCAGCCCTCCAACAGCTGAGATGCACCTCAGCTTTGGCTGCTTGCACAAATCCAAGGCTTTGGTTGCACAGCTCTTCTAGCACTGCTGCTGTGCCCAGTGACCGCTGTCCGTGTCTGTTCCGCGTACTTTGGACTCACACAAGGGGCAGCCAGGTCCCATCTGGAGAGAAAAGCTGACAGGTTTCTGCAGAGTTCAGAGTGGAAGCAGAAAGTGAGGTGTAAATCTCTCCTGTTTCCTTCCAGTTCCCTGCTCCGACCCCTGGCCCCAGAAAAGCACAGCCTTAGGACCTTGCTTGCTGCAGATAACTCCGGCTTGTTATACTCTGTTTGGGGCAGCACAGGGAACAACAGACCATAACCACAGCAGTGCAGCTGTGTCTGTCAACTCCTGGAGCGCTGCAGCTGGCACAGCATTCTGTAAGCACTCTGCCTTGTGGCCATGGCATTACTATGCTCTTTTTGCCATCAGCCCATGATGAAAGGGTCGCATTTGCCAGGGAGCTGGGGACATGGCTAACTGGCTAACCTTAATTTGGGGCACCAAGATTTACTCCTAAGGGTTTGGCTGTCAGAGTTCCTCCTGCTCCATTTCTACCCTCAAGCTGCAGCTCCAAGGTCAGCAGAGAGATTGCTAACAGCCATCTATATCTTTGAAGCCAAGAAGCTCCACATGCTGATCAGAAAAGGTGACTGCATGTTTGCCATGTTGCCCCTGGGGGTTCAGCTCATGTCTGTTGGTGACAAGCAGACACTGAAAAGGAGATGCTAACCAGCTCCTGCAGTGGTCATTTCCACTGAAAAAATGTTCCCCCAAATAGTGAATCTGCTCTCCACCTCACAGCAAAGGGAGACCTGCATTCTGCAGGAGGACATTGTAAAAAGCTTGTTGGAACACAGGCAACAAAATCCTATCAGAAAGTGAATGAACAGCCTGAAAGGGATTCCCTAGCCAGGTCACAATGCTGCAGAGGAGGGTGACAGCAACTAGTTTGTGATTCGCATCAGTAAATTTGCCAGGAGTGTGCAGGCAAAATTTCCAGCTCAGGAAGCAAACCTCATCCTGAGGAGGAATGTTTCTCTCATAACTGCCTGCCTGTATTACTGTTTTGTTAGGGCATAAAGCTGATTTCCAGAGCACCAGTGAATGTTTCCAAACCCCTCAGCACTCCTCGCCACAAAGGTACTCTGGTTATGTCTGGGTGATTAATTGCATTCCCCTGGCTCAGCTCACAAGTGCGCAGTACCTTTCCCTCACAGTCAGACACAGCCTGCACAGCTCCACACACCACTGCCATAAACCTTGAGACCTCAGAGGTTCAGTGACTTCAGAGCTTCATTTGTACATGTATGGGTTGGGAGAGGAACTCAGGGAGAGAAGGCCGTCAGGGTTCTGGTGGACGAAGAGCTGGACGTGAGGCAGCAGCCTGCGCTCGCAGCCCCACAGGCCGACTGCATCCTGGGCTGCAGCAGCAGAGGGGGGGCGGCGGGCAGCGAGGGGATTGTCCCCCTCTGCTCTGCCCTCGGAGCCCCCAGCTGCAGTGCTGCATCCAGGCCTGGGGCCTGGCACAGCAAGGGGGGGAGCTGTTGCAGCGGGGCCAGGGCAGGCGATGAAGATGCTCGGAGCTTGGAGCAGCTCTGCTGTGCAGACAGGCTGAGGAGCCGGGGCGTGCAGCATGGAGAGGAGAAGGCTGCAGGGAGACCTCATTGCGGGCTTAAAGGGAGGACTTAAAGGGAGCCTATGAACAGGAGGGGGACCAACTTTTTACAGCAGCAGACAGTGAGAGGACGAGGGAAATGGTGATTTGAAGAAGTAAATACACAATATATTTTGGCAGCATATCCTTATGATGTACGATGTAGATGTTGAATTGTTGTATAATATGATTAATTCTTGCTTGCAAAACTGTAATAGCTTTTAGATGTGAGTAGTTAATTACAGGCATAGTGTTATAGACTAGAAAGCATTTTGTAAGGCTGTTCTGCTTTAGCCAGGGATCTCCAGCAGAAGAAACACAATAATGAAAAGGCACAATCAGGCTTATCAAACATCGAAGAAGATAGGGCTGAATTGCTCCATTCTGGGGGAAGCTTAGAATGCAACATGTGGGTGTTAAGATACTCCCGCTATCCTCCTTATCTTCCTATTTCCCAGTAGATCACTGAAAGACAGGATGCAATCTCTATCCCAGAACTAATAGATGTGTGGACAATAATGGCTGCGTAGGCAAATGTTACGATTTTGGTACCTGTAAATTGCTTGTAATAGGTGTTCTCCTACTGAACACGCGTCAATGAAGAGAGTTCAACTAGAGGGCAAGCGGCAAAGAACATTGGAAGAAGCAACCGACTGAGCTGTCATGGAGCTGAACGGACACTGGATGGCAGCAGAGATCGTGGAATAGAGGGCTGAAACCCTTGTAAGTCACTACCGGAGACAGGCGCCTATCTGTTCATTATCTCGTGAAGGAATGACGAATATGTACTATCTGTGAACATATAAGGAACTCCTAAACATGTAATCTTAAAAGCTCTTATGGTGGAATTAACCCCCAGTGCTTCCTGGTGCAGCTAAAAAAGAATACCTGCTTAACAGTGTTGGAAATATCCAAATAATTTTTGTCAGGACGGTATAAGAGCAGATTTTATTCGCGATTGCAATGGCGGGCATCCCGCAAGCACGAGCACACCTATGGACACATCATGACAGCCTTTATACCCTGTTTTCTTCCCCTTGCCTCCCCCCCTCCCCTGTTTCCCCACTGGCTGGGTACTCCAGGTTCACAATCTTACAGAAGGTTTACATTTGCTATTTACTTGTTAATTTATTTGTTACCTGGTGTCAGTCAGCAGCCATCCTGTTGTTTCCAAGATGTCTTATCGGTGCTCTCCTTGCCGTATTGATATGGTGATTTTCTTTAAAGTCTTCAACAAAGAGCACGGGGATGATGCCAGGCCTTCCAATGTCTCTTCTGGCGCTTCCTCGGGAAGGCCATCACTTGTTCTCTGGTTTGTTCTCGTGCAGGATATTCTTGCAGTGTGTGACAAAATATACAGACATACACCTATATACAGAGTGCGCGTTCCTGGGAATGTTCGTCTAGAGGATAAGTGCTGTAAACTATCAGAGATCTTCCCCAAGTTAAGTAGAAGGACTCCCAAGAATTACAATGATAGCGGAGATCATGAAATAAAAAAATTATCCAATTCTAATGCAGAAACAACATTTGATTCCCACAACAGCAAGAAAACTTTGCTGGATTGAAATGGATTGAAACTAAAAGAGGGGAAATTTAGGTGAGATGTTAGAAGAAAATCCTTCCCTCAGAGGGCAGAGAGGTGCTGGCATTGCAGCCCAGAGCTGTGGGTCCCCATCCCCGGGGGCTCAGAGCCATGGCTGAGCCTGGGGCAGCTGGAGTTGGGGGACAGGGTGGGGCTGTGAGGGCCATTCCAACCCAACGTGCTGAGATTCTGGGGTATGATTTGTGATTGACCAATATCCCACTAATACTGTGACAAATCCCACTGATAGTTGGCAATTGCTGTAGGGTTAAATGAGTCCTGAAGGCTTGCCAGGAACCAAGTTTTATGTAAGTCACAAATGACACCTCCTGTTGTAAATTGTAAAGAATCCCACCAATTTACACCAGTGTACACACTTTCCCCTTCTGCAGCCCAGCTGGACTCTGGTTGCCAGCAGCACAACAGCCATGCTCCCAGCAAGGCCTCCTGTGCCATCACGCCTCGCACTGTGTTCTCCACATTGCACACTGCACTCCGGAGCCGCTGAGCAGCAGGCAGCCCTCAGGAGCCACGCAAAGTGTGGGTCTTTGTTCTGGCACTGCAGCCTTTGCCCCTGGAACTGAATTTCTGAGGACAGAAGTGATGAGGACAGGAGGCGGTGGTGCTGGGTCACAGCCTGGCTGCCTTGCAGTGACACAGGCTGGGTGCCATGTCACAAACCCGAGATAAGCTTTACACACACACGCTATCCATACTCATTATATTTCTTAGAAGCAATTAACATTTTTCAGGTACTCATTAATGCACGGTAATGTCGCATGGTAGAGGGTAGAGCCCTTTGGAGGCCGATCAGCCCTTCCTTCATCCATCATCTTCCTCTTTGCGACACTCGGCCGCCTTCCTTCTTGCTTTTGCTAAGCCGGTTCCCCCAAAGGTCGTCTTTGCTCCCGTAGCATCAAGCAATTTGCTTGCAAAGTCCTCGCACGCACCAAGTAGATTACGGAGACGTCCACCGAGCCTCTACCGAGCAGACAAAGCGAGCTCTGCTAACGAAAGCAAGCGCCGCACACCCAGCGCAAGGAGCCCGCACCCAGCGCCGGGAGAGAGCGCAGGGACAGGCGGCGCTGAGGGCGGCGCTGAGGGCGGCGCTGAGGGCGGCGCTGA